>NW_006436812.1:3680444-3691996 GCF_000325575.1 Pteropus alecto | reverse complement strand
CGCCCGGGCCCCCGCCTGCCCCAGCCCCTCCCCCGCTCTCTACCCGCTGCCCCCCGACCGCCGGAGCCCGCAGCCGGGAGCCCGACCGCCCCCGCCGCCGAGGTAGGAAGCCCCCGGGCGTCGTGCCGTGGAGACGGAGACCGGGCTGGGGGACCCGCCTGTCGCGCGGGGGCTGCGGGGCTCGAGGGTCGCCTCCCCCTCCCGCGTCTCGCCCCGGGCCATTGTGAGCCCTCGCTGGGGCCCCTACGCTCGCTCCCTCGCTGGCTCGCGCGCTCCCTCCCTCGCCGGCTTCCCGGCCCCGTCCCTCCGTCTCTGTCTTTCTCCTCCCTCCTGCCCTCCCTCTGTCCCGAGGCCGGGCTGAGCCTCGGCCCGGCCCGGGGCGGGAGCAAACTTCGGCGTGGAAGTTAGGTGGCCGCGGTGGGGGCGCGCTGCGGGGTGAGAGGGGACCTCCGGAGCCTGGGCATGAAGTTGTCTAGGGCAGCCGGGCAGCCTCCCCTTCCCACGGCTGCGCTGGGGTTGTTTCTAGGACGGGGTCTGAAAGGTGTCTTTTCCCTTGTCCCGGAAAATCTCCCTTCTGCTGCCCCTGATTAGACCAGGTCTTTCCTTGGGCGGGGGAGGGCGGCTTCTTTGGGGATCAGGTCGGGGATGCTGCCGCGTTTGGACTGGGAGCTGGAGTCCTGTCCGTCACTTGTTCCTCCCCTGCTGTCTGGGTGCAAGCAGAGGGCCTGGCAGAGTGGGGAGGGCAGGGGTACCAAACCTGCCTGAGGAAAGGCCAGGAGGGGACAGGGGAGGGGATGAGGCAGGTGCATCTAGAGGGAGGGATATGCCCGCACCCCCCTGCTTCCTTGCTGGCCCCCTGGGATGGGGCTGGAATCCAGGCTGGCACCTGGAGGTCTTGGCACACTGCCCTGCCCAGCCGGGTACTCAGGCCACAGCAGGGCAACATGCCGCCCGTCTGCCATCCAGGAGGGCCCGCCTGGCCTGGCCACCCTGGGCAGCAATGGTTGCAGGGAGCTACCCAGCCCTGCCTTGGGGCCTGGGAAGCGGGAAGGGATCCTGGGAGGAGCCCTGGGCCCCCAGCCATCTCAGCCCAGGATCTTGGCTCTGAAGGGAACGCTTGACACTGAAGGGGCAGCAAGGCCAGCCCAGGACCTGGCCAAGGCCTGGGTTCTCGTGGTTCTTCGTCTGGACCAGGGACAGGGCCCGAGCTGTAGTCCTGGGAGGCAGCCATCCTGAGGGTCCTACATGCCTGGTCCTGGCATCCTGGAGCGAAGGTGGGGCTTAGCCGGCAGCTAGGGAAGACAGCCAGAGACGCTCTGCTCCCCAGTGCCTCCTTAAGAGCCTTCCTCAGCCCCTAGGCTTAGAGAAGGGGAAACTGGCCCCTTCAGTCTGCCCACCCATCCAGCCCTCCCTTAGCCCCACACCGGTGCCACAGTGCCACAGCTGTTCCAGCCCAGCCCACACATCCCTCCCCATGACCTCGGAGCCTTTCCCCTCTGCTCCTCCTTCTCCCCTCTGGGCCACTGCTGGGCCTCCCAGCTGGCTCTGGCCTGCACTGGGGGAGGGACTGCACCTGGGGGCCGCTCCCAGGATACCCCTTTCTGAGCTTCAGCCCAGCCCATTTCACAGCCCACCCCCAGCTCTTCTTAGTCCTGTCTGCAGCCTGCCAAGCAGGAGGCAGTCTCAGGGTTGGGGACCCCTTGAAAGCAGCCCTGTTTTCGTTAGCCCCTTCCCCTCCCCCTCCTTTCCGGAGCTGCCATTAGTGCTGACCCTCTGACCCCCCCATGCCTGCCCTCCCTTCCCTGTCTGTGACCTCTGACCTTTGGTGTTAAATCCCTCCAGCTGGGGCTGTTTGGCCCCTGAGTGACCCTGGGGTAGGCCCCCTGGGGGGGCTCTCCCCGCTCCTGGCTCTCTACACAGGGGCACCTGCCAGTCCCTCCCTCACTGATGGGGAGGGGGTGCCCCAGGAAGCCAGACAGTGAGTCACTCCTCTTCCAGGCACCACTGCTTTTGGGTCAGTGGCTTTGGGGGATTCACTGGAGCTGGGCCACAGCCTGGAGGGGGTGTGGGAAAAGCCCCCTCCTAGAAGTCTGACGTTCTGGAATTGAGTCTTGGCTGGGCCACCGACTCCCAGGGGTCCTTGGGTCAGGCTCCTCCCCTTTCTGGGTCTCAGTTTCCTCATCTGTCAAACCAAGGGGTCAGACAAGGTGAGCTTCCTGAGCACCACAGAGTCCATGAGAAGACTAGGAGGAGGGGTGACAGAGGGGGTAAGGCCAACAAAAGCCAACTCTCAATTATCCGTGGGTGGAGCCAGTATGAATAACTGGATGCCACAGACATCCAAAAACCTCATTTTAAACAATCGTGTGAACCACGTCCCCCCTAAAGCTTTGTTGTTTCTAGAAAGCTGAGCTTCAAATGGATAGCCACAGCCATGTCTTCTGCCTGGGCTCCCGCCTTGCTGGGAGTGCCCATGGAGGGTGAGAGGGTGAACCGGCCTACAGGAGACAAAGCTCTCCAGGGCTTCTCCTGGGACCTGTCAGGAGGCCTAGACCCCTCTCTCAGCCCCACCATTTGGCCCTCTCTCCCCTCCTTCCCTGGCCTGGCCTTGGCCCCCAGGCAGTGGGAGTGTCTTCTGCCACCTAATCCTCCCAGAGTCTGAGCTGCAGTGTAGAAGGAAGAATGTATTTTCCTGACATTTTCCCATGTGGGTTTCCATCTCCCAGACTGGCCTGGAATCCCAATTTCCTTCTTAGGTGAGGGGGCAGGCATGGGTGCTGGGCAGCGTTTGGGGCAGTCCCAGGATGAGGGAGGGTGGCAACAGCTGTGGCCAGAGGACCAGATGTGGGGAGTGGGGCCTGCAGTTGATCTATTTGGGAAGTATTTGGGGTGGGCCCCTGATACTGGGGGTGGGGCAGGGAGGACTGCTGCTCCCAGCGCTCCCCTCCAGTGTCCCAGGGGAGGCAGGCTGAAGAGGCCCCTCACCCATGTGGGAAATTCAGATTGCAGTGGAGATGCCTGAGCTAGGTGGAATTGTGGGGGAAGGGAGCTGCCTTTTCTGTGGAGAAACCTTTCTTTATTCAGGGTTATTATTGTCATTGTATATTTCTCGCAGATGACTGAGGCCATAGGGGTGACCCCTGGAAGGTAGTAGGTGGTCTTTCCTTCACCCAGACAGGTGTCCTTTTCAGAGGTGCTGGCTGGTGAGTGGATCTCTTGGGCCAGCCCAGAAAGATGTAGATACCAACCCTCCCGTTACCAGAGTTGCCTCCCCTCCCGGGGCCTGTGAAAGAGCCCTAGAAAGGAGCTGAGGCCCAGACAAGTGTCTAGGGGTTCACCTCTCTGAGAATGCCAGGACACCCAGCCTTGTCCCAGCCTGATGCCAGCCCTGAGTGTGGGGACTACAGATTTTTCGAGGCCCTTGGGACACATCTGTCCCAACAGTAGTTTCCAAAGTGGATGCCTCAGCCCCACCCACCCTGGAGGATTCTAATTCAGGTGTGGCTAGGCAGGGTGTCAGCCAGGACCTCTGGTGCTTCGCTGATCAGCCAGGGTTGGGGCAACTAACTGCCACCTGCTGGGGGGGTGTCATGCAGGGGCACAGCCTGGAGTGACCCAGGTTTCTCCTCTGTCTCACATATAGCCTTATAAACCTTTATTGTCTTTGCAACTAATAAAAATTCCATCTTAGGTCCCCAGGGAGGGGTTGGGGGTGAAGCGAGTCAGGGATGGAGCAGCATGGGGGGAACACCTCAAAACAACTTTCTGAAAAAATCAATATAATGCCTTCCAATGGCCTGGTGAATTTTGCAGTGTTGACATCTGTCACTTGAAATTGTCACATGAACCTTGTGGGAGAGATTCTTATTAGACGAGTGTGGAAACTGAGGCTCAGGTGGAAAAGGGCCAGTGGGCATTGGGGCTCAAGTTCCCTGGGGGTCTGTTATAGCTGGGGGTGGGGGTGTCTGATCTCCAATTGCCTACCTAGCCTGGGACTAGAAGGCGCCCCGCTCCTAAGGGGAACTGGAGCCTAGCCCCAGCTGTGCACACAGGGTCCCAAGCATCCATTCTTTTCCTGCTCTGATCCTTCTGGCCGCCACTCCAGTCCCTTCCATGGAGGAAAGTGAGGCCTGGCCCGGGTCTGCAGGGGTCCCTGGCCCTCCTTTCCCTTCCAGCTCTGGGACCCATCCAGGAAAGCTCTGGGAGCCTCCACACAGCCAGTCTCCAGGGAGCCCCAGAGGTCTGACTGTCCTGGCCAGGATGTTTCTCCAAGCTTCCTCAGGCTGGGCAGGGTAGAGGCCCTGGCTCTGGGCCTCTTGTGGGGGAGCTCTGGCCTTCCATGCCCAATCCCCCTCCCAGATGGGATGGAGGGTTCTAGTTACTGGTGGCCAGGCTGGGAGGGGCCTGCAGGGCACAGAGATGGGAAGTGATTCTGATGGAGGAGGACTTCCTATCTGTTCCAGATGCCCCTGGCAGAGGATGGAAAGGGGCTGAGAATCTTCCAGGCCATGACTGAGGGGTGGCTGGGGCCTCCTCAGGTCCTTTGTCTGCACTGCCCAGGAGGCCAGGTAGTACATGCCACAGGGAGGGCCCACCGTGTGGGCATGTGACATGTGTGTGCCCACATACTCCCACCTTGGCAGATGGCTGCCTGGGGAGGGGACTCAGACCCGTGGAAACTGAGGCTCAGGTGGAAAAGGGCCAGTGGGCATTGGGGCTCAAGTTCCCTGGGGGTCTGTTATAGCTGGGGGTGGGGGTGTCTGATCTCCAATTGCCTACCTAGCCTGGGACGAGAAGGCGCCCCGCTCCTAAGGGGAACTGGAGCCTAGCCCCAGCTGTGCACACAGGGTCCCAAGCATCCATTCTTTTCCTGCTCTGATCCTTCTGGCCGCCACTCCAGTCCCTTCCATGGAGGAAAGTGAGGCCTGGCCCGGGTCTGCAGGGGTCCCTGGCCCTCCTTTCCCTTCCAGCTCTGGGACCCATCCAGGAAAGCTCTGGGAGCCTCCACACAGCCAGTCTCCAGGGAGCCCCAGAGGTCTGACTGTCCTGGCCAGGATGTTTCTCCAAGCTCCCTCAGGCTGGGCAGGGTAGAGGCCCTGGCTCTGGGCCTCTTGTGGGGGAGCTCTGGCCTTCCATGCCCAATCCCCCTCCCAGATGGGATGGAGGGTTCTAGTTACTGGTGGCCAGGCTGGGAGGGGCCTGCAGGGCACAGAGATGGGAAGTGATTCTGATGGAGGAGGACTTCCTATCTGTTCCAGATGCCCCTGGCAGAGGATGGAAAGGGGCTGAGAATCTTCCAGGCCATGACTGAGGGGTGGCTGGGGCCTCCTCAGGTCCTTTGTCTGCACTGCCCAGGAGGCCAGGTAGTACATGCCACAGGGAGGGCCCACCGTGTGGGCATGTGACATGTGTGTGCCCACATACTCCCACCTTGGCAGATGGCTGCCTGGGGAGGGGACTCAGACCCTGCCTCTGGCCCCCTCCTCCAGTTCTGGCCAAGGGCGGGTGGAGAGCCTGCAGAGGCCCTAGGAGACTGCTGAGCTGCCTGAGTCAGCCCTGGGCGCCTCCAGGAAAACAATCTTGCCGGCTGACCAAGAGTCCCCACCATTTTGCTCACAGACCAGCTCTCTACTGGGACTCTGGGAGCAAGGAGCCTGTCTGTGAGTGCTGGTTGGGGAAAACCGAGGCCCAGAGATTTTGGGGCTTAGCCTGGAGTCACTTGGGGTCAGAGAAGGACAGAGGGGGACTGGAGCCTAGGGCTGTCTAGCCCTGGCCCCTAAAATGTCATTCAGCCTGAGAATCTCCCAGCTCCACTCCTGCCCCCCCATTCACTGCACAGGCGTGACATGGGAGACAGCTGTATCTGGAGAAAGCCTCCCTCCCTTACCCCCATGTCCACCTGGGTCTGGCTGGCAAGTTCCAGCCTCCCTAAGCCATTTCTCCCCTGCATCACTCCCTCTGGTGTCCAGAGGCCCCCAGGCCCCACCTCTACACTTCCAGGCTGACTGACCCCAGCTGTGATGTTCCCCTCCCCCAAGGCTGTGGGGCCCTCCATTGTTTTGCCTGTTCTAAAGTCCCCCACCTCCCCACCCCAGTACTGCTGGCTGTCTGCCTGCCAGCACTACCCTCCTCCAGGGCAAGTTCCCAGCATCACCTCAGGACACCTAGTGGTCATGCCGCATGGTCCTATAGACCCTGGGCCCCAAGGGCCTGAAGCAGCCCAGGCCTGGCAGAGCCCTACCCAGTGGGTGTTTCCTTTTGGGTTTGGAGGCTGCCCCTGGCTTTAGACTTACTTTGCTGCCTGGAGTGGACAAGCAGGGGAGGGAGGGGTGGCTGGGAGGAAGGGTATGGGGTGGAGTCCAGAGTTCGTGCCGGAGCCCCTGCTGGTCCTGGTCTTGCCTGGCTGTTCTGGGTTGGGCTCTGTGCCAGTGCTGGGTGGGAGTGGCAGGAGATGAAGCTGGGGGAACTGGGTGCTTCTGGTCATCTCAACTGACCAGGGTGATGCTGTCCACTCTACGGTCATCATTGCCCCAGAAGGGGAGGAGGAGCCATCTGTGTCATGGCCCAGGCCCTGCCATTTACCTTGACCTTGGGCATGCCACTTCCTTCCTTGGGCTGCAAGCTCCTCCATACCTGCCCACCTTACCTGGCTGGTAGTACCACAGGTAGATTCATGCACTCAGCAAACATTCACTGAGTGCCAAGTGTCAGAGAAAAGCAAAGGGCTGGTGTCACGGTGCTGCTGTGGGCATGGTTAGGATACTCCAGCTCTAGTCCTATTTGAGGCTAGCCCCTTCCTTTCATAAATGGAGAAACTAAGGCTCAGAACCAGGCCCATATCACCTTGGGGCAGGCCTAGTTATTGGCACTGAGTCCCACCACTTTGCATTGCTGCCCAATTTACTCTGGTGGAAAGAGCGGGCTGTGTGGGGGCTGTGGGAGAGGGGCAGCAGTCCTCTCCGTGAGGCCTTCTCTTCAACACCCCCAGAAGGCTCAGAGCTTCCTGGGGTCCCAGAGATATCCCTGCCTGCCCTAGGCCTCCCTTCTTGGAAAGAAGCTCTAAATGCCAGATGTAGGGGGTGAGTACCCGGGGCTGAAGGTTAGGGGCAGTGCATATGACACTGCGCAGGGCTGGGCACTCAGGGCATGCTCAAGCGCTGGTAGCATTGTGGCACTAGTGATGTATTAGTGAGGACTTGGACCCAAGGTGAGTGTAGCAGGTTGCACAGGGACACTGCAAGGCGAGGGATGCTGCTCTCAGTAGTGTGAGGACAGCCAGGTCCTCTGCTCAGCTATCAGACCCCTGGAAGAACAGCTCATGTATAGCTACAAGAGGTTGAGGCTGGAGAAGGTGAATCAGGAAAGACTTGCTGAAGGAGGGGGTAGTGGGGAGTGGCAGCTGGAGGAGATTAGAGCAGCGTGGAAGATTGTAAAGCAGGAGCTGGCACCCAAGAGGTGATCCACAGGCTCAGGGGAGGCAGGGAATCTTGAGAAAAGAGATGCAAGGGAGAGAGCTTGGGGATAGAAGCCTCTGGGCTGGAAAGGAAGATGGCACTTTCTGTGAAGAGCACTCCAAAGCTTCCCAATGCCCCCCAGGTCCTGGCCCAGCTTACTCCTTGGGCCTTCTCCTCTGCTGAATGATAGGCAGGTTCACTGTGGATCAGTGGGGGCCACGCTTCCAGGCCTCTGCAGCCTTGGTCCCAGAAATATCCCTGCCTGCCCTAGGCCTTTTGACCTGGAGGTGAATCCCAACTCTGCTACTTAGAGCTCTGTGACCTTGGCAGGTGACTGAACTGCTCTGAGCCTCCGTGTCCCCTTCTGGAAGATGGGGAGGCTAGTACCTAATTGGCAGGGTGGTAAGAATGAATAGAAATAGTGAGAGGGAGACATGCTGGCCAGCGCAGCCTGTAGAACTTAGGACCCAGTGTTCCCTCCGCACCAACGCTTTACCCCGTCTTCATGGCCAACTCGATCTGACCCCCACACTCAGCAGGCACAGCCCACCCCTAACATTGTTTCTCTGTTGCCTATGTTTCCCCCACTGAAGTCTAGGTGCTCTTCATTCTCACTCATCTGTGGGCCCCCCAGAACTGAGCGGAGGGCCTGGTGTAGGAATGCATAACCAAGTGATGGGGTAAATGAGGCAGAGAAGGAAGGGCCAAAGTCCAGAGCCTGCCTTACCCGCCTCCCCTCCTGCTGGGACTTGGCAGGTCCTTTTCAGTGGACCTGGTATCTGTCCTGGGGTGGTGGGAGGGGTGGCCCCCAGGCCTCATCCTGGCTCCTTACCATAAACTGAGACTCCTTAGTCCTGGATCCCGACACTGACACTGGTTATTTGCTATATCCTATGTGTGCACAGGTGTGACATATATGCATGTACCTGTATGTCTGGGGGTGCCGTGGGTGCCCATCCATGTCCTGTGGGACACTGACCAATGCCTTTGCTGGCCCCAGAGAACTCTGGCAGAGTGCCCAGTCTTGCCACCCACTGCGAGTGGCGGTGCTGCCTGGCGGGGCCTGGGCTGCCTATGTCTAGGCCTTGCTGGGTGTGTGTCCCTGTCTGGCTCCCCAGTGCCGGCCCCTCCCAGGGATTTGGGCAGCCTGGGCCCAGCTCTTTCCTCCCAGCCCTCTCGGCCGGGTGGGCAGGCAAGCGGGCGTGGGGGCTGCTTGGCGGGCTTGCCTCTGGCTGAGGCCCAGGTGCAGGCAGTGCGCATAGCCCCACACACCACCTCCCCCCCAAGCTGGGCAGACAGGAAAATACCAGACATAGTTGTGCAAAGGTGGCTGCAGCCCGGCAGGCAGCAGGGGGTGGGAGCCGCGCTAAGGTGCCCAGAGCCACCAGGCTGAGGGGAGGCCTCTATGCCAGCCTTGCCCCTGCAGCTGGATAGGCACACACATTTGTGGGAATGTGCATGTATGGACCAGGGCCTATGTGTGAGCTACTGCTCCCAGCCTGGTATCACCCTACTGGCATTGGGGAAAGAAGTACATCTGGGCAGCCGGGGCTGCTGAGGGGCGTAGGGGGAGCCAGCTGCATGCCTTCCAGCTTTAGTTCTGCCTAAACTATTTGGGTGACCTTGGCAGGCCAAGTTACTGCGTGGGGCACCCCCAGCCCGGGGTT
This sequence comes from Pteropus alecto, assembly GCF_000325575.1. NCBI lineage: Eukaryota > Metazoa > Chordata > Mammalia > Chiroptera > Pteropodidae > Pteropus > Pteropus alecto. The sequence continues at coordinate 3,682,875 of NW_006436812.1, read as the reverse complement.
GGGAACAAGAATCCTCAGGGCTACCAGTTTCTGGCACCTCCTATGTGCCAGGCACCAAGCCAAGCACACCCTACAGGATGCTCCGAATTCCCACCCTGCCCGGTGAGCTGGCATTTTATTGTGGCGCCTATGTTACGGATGAGAAAACTAATGCCGAAGGGATGACAGGGACCCATCTAAGGCCCCACAGCCAGAGGCGGGGGCACAGAGGACTGGAACCAGGCAGCTTGGTTCTGGGTAGTGCTCTAAACACACTCAAGTGTGGGCTTCTGACTCACACCCCAGCGCAGGTGCTGCCCAGCTGGGGCCTTTCTCGAGGCCCTCATAGTACAGAGCAGCTGACCTGGCTGGGTCACTTGGGGGAGCTTACAATCCCACCAGGGTGGGGTCTTCCCTCTCAGAGGATCTGGGGAGTCCATGCCCCATCCCCATGCTGGCTGAGCACCCATCTGGGGATGAGGGAAGGGCCTGGCAGCAGGCAAGTGGTTCCCAGGGAAGGCAAACCCCATACTCTTCCAGGAAGTGCTGCCTGCCCTGACCTCTCTCCTGGGATCCTCTGGGCACAGGCCTCACTGAATAAGCCCCTCCCCTGTGTCCTGGGAGGAGGCCTACTCCTTCCAGGGCTGCTTAGAGCCTCTCAAGGGCCTCCCAGCATTCTTTGGTGCAGTCAGGCTCTGGAAGGTGACTATGGTCAGTTGTGACCAAACCACAGGACAGAAGAGGCCTGAGGTTCTCTGAGGGGCACATACTCGTTTAGTTATACACTAAACCAAAGCCCACATGCTCTCAGATAAGGGTGAGACTAGTGTCTGTGGATACTCAGCTGTTCTCACAGCTCTAGATTAGCCAAAACCTGGGGAACTCCACCATGGTGACAGTTCATTTAACAAGTTTAAGTACCTACTATGCACTCAGCACTATTCTAGGTGCTGAATATTGTATATTAATGGGAAACAGTAATCATTGGATGTACATCATTGCATTGATTTGTTCCACAAACCCTGTAGGGGAGGCTATTGTATTATCCCATTTTAGAGATGAAAACCTGGAGCTGACTTGGCCTAAGTCACATGGGCAGGAAGTGGCAGAACTACGTTGGAGACTCAGGTGGTTTACCTCATACTTGGAGCTCTACTCTGCTGTCTGGTCAGGAAGGGGTTCCCTAGAGGATGAGGCCTACCCCTACCCCTAGCCCCTGCCTCTGGGCTGCAGAGGAGGGTGGAGCTCTTGGCCAGAGCAGAGCTACAGTGGTTCCCAGGAATGCGGGGCTGTGGGGCCCTTTGCTTTGGCAGCATATCTGCCTACAGCCCTCCAAGCCTCCCTGTGGCTGCCCTCCCCAGTGGGCCTCTCCAGCACCCACTCACTGCCTGCTGCCGCTTCTAGGCTTTGCACTTAGCTCCCACAAACCCCTGGGCAGGGGGCTGGGGTAGGTACCAAGCCAGAGCCCCTTTGCCTGTCCCTTCTCACATCTATGGGCACAGAAGGAGCTAATGGTCAACACAGCTTCTGGACTCACCTGGGTTTGAAACTGAGCTCTGCCACAGATAAGCTGTGTAACCCTGGACAGATCGCTTAATTTCCCTGAGCCTCAATTTTTGCACCTGTAAAATGGAAATGAAACAGCACCTGCCTTAACAGGTGCTGGCATGTTGCCCCACCATCAACAACTGACTGTACTATTGTGTAATAGTCATCCATGGCTTCCAGTCCAGGGCTTGCCATCCACTTGTGCAAGCTGGCATGGGGTTTCCCCCTCTGGGCCTCACTTTCCCCATCTGTAAGACTAATGTTTTGACAGTGATTATCCTAGTCCCCAGACACAGGGGCACCCACAGAGTACAGGAGGGGCCAGGGTCTTGTTTCCCCTTTCCATTCAATATCAAGAAATCCACATGGGCTTTTCAGAGTTGTATCTTGGGTCTTTGTACCTAAGTCTTAGACTGGATGGGTCACAGCTGACCTAAGGTCTACTCTGGGAATAAGGGGTGTCCCTCATGTTGACCTTGACAATTAGTACACTGGTGGTCAAGCACCTGGCTTCATGCTGCTGTGGGGTGGGTAGGGAGAGCCCCCATTTTACAGAGGGCCTTGTCCTATCTCCACTTCTGACAAGGAGACCCTAAGTACTTCTCAGGAAGGGTGTACTGAGCCCCGTCGCTCCGTCCGCACAGGTACCCCAACAGGCTCCGGGCCAACCCGCTGCTGGTTCCCAAGCAGGGAAGGAGGAGCTTTATCTAGAGCAGATTCCAGGCCTCTCCTATTAGCCTGATGACTTTAAGCCTCAATTTCCCTATCTGTATGACAGGGGAAATGACTGCATCTACTCAGAGTAGGGGTTTTAGAGGGTTCAGTGAATTCATGGACTGACGGTGCCTGGCACACGGTAGGTGTTTAACGGATGTCGACTCCCGCCTCCCCGCCCCCCGCCCCC
>NW_006436812.1:3648273-3679809 GCF_000325575.1 Pteropus alecto | reverse complement strand
CGGGGTGACCCCCGCCCCGTCCCTGCCGCCCTGGTGGTCCCTTCGCCGTTCCCGCGCGCCCTCTGCTCTAATTAGTTCCTTTCGTAGCTGGAGCCGCGGAGCGGGCGCGCGGTAGCACGACCACCTTGGCGCCGCCTCTCAGCCGGGCACCCCGCCCTTCCCAAGTGCTTGGGGATCCCACAACCCCGCGCCAGCAGGGCGGAGTCGCATCACCTCGGAGCCAGCGGGAAACTGAGGTGGGGGTTCGGCATCTAGGCTCCCGGGAGAAGGGACTCTGCATTGCACCCAGGGAGTGCCTGCTGGGTGCCCGCACTGGGGTGTAGAAGACACATGGCTTCCGCCCACTGCGGGCCCCACCACTGGTTAAGAAACTTGCCTGCACCCTCAGAGCCAGACAGCTGCCCTTCAGAGCGTCTCTGTCTCCCCCAACTCTGTGGCTTTCATGAGCGTTAAATCCGGTGATGGCCGGCTGGCCTCTGCTGGTTATCACAGCATCAGTTCCAGGGTTCCAGGCCCCGTTGACCCTTGGGCCTCCGGAGAACGTGACCCTGGCTCTCACTGGCCCTCCTTCATCCAGCCCAGGAACAAAGAGCAGAGCAGCAACCCAGAACTGGCCACTGGCTGGTGGCTGAAGGGTGTAAGAGGACACTTCAATGCTGGTCAAGGAGTGGGGTCACAGGCATCTTTCCTTGGGGTGGGGTCGCCATTGGGAGGGAATTTAAGGTGTGGCCAGCCTGGGGTTGGGGTGCTTGAATCTGTGGGCTTTGGGGGCGGCTCCTTCCTTCTTTCCCAGGAATTGAGGAGGTTGGCCTTCTGGGCTGGGCCATGGCTTCCATCAGAATGAACCCCTGGGCAGAACCCAGGGTCGGGAAGTGGTGGGTAGAGTGGGATCTCTGGACTGGGCATGCTGATTAGGGTGGGGTGCTGGAGTCCCCCCTCCTTCCATGAGCCTGGTGCCCAGTCCCATCCTGGGAGACAGGCTCCTCTTGGGGCCCTCCCTGGTTCTGGGTGGAGGCAGTATCTCCTGCAGGTCTTCAGAACAAGAGGGCCCAGGGCTCCTCCCTGCTCCGCCTCTGGCTTGCGGGGAGGACAGTGGAGCAGGTGCCAAAGGATGTTACACTGTCGCCATGAGAATCAGTGTCAATTTGAATTTCTATTTCCAAACTATTCTGCCTTCATGGTCCCTTCTCTGGAAGGTCGGGTTGGGAGTGGAGACTGGAGGCTGTGGGGAGGTCTGTGTCCCTAGGCCGGCCAAGGACCAGGCCAGGCCACCAGCCCTTCCTGGCTCCTGAATTCTTAATCAGCATAAATATTTACTTCCTTCCTCTCCTTCCAGGCTCCCAGCACAGAGGAGCTTCAGGGAGGTTTGACTGGGCCTGTGTCTAAAAATAAACAGGTGGAGGGACAAGCAGACAGACAGATAGACATAACTGGGGGGTGGGTCAGACAGAGGGCAGCTCCTCCCCTAGTGAGGGGAAGAGTGAAGGGGGCCCAGGTACATCCATCACTGTCATCTACTCACCTGCCTGCCTGGGTCTGGAGCTCCTGAAGGACAGGGTGGCAGTCTAATCCCAGCCTGCTTGCACTGCTGGGAGCTCCTGGTTCATGCATGTCTGGCAGGGGAGGGAGGGAGGGAGGGGTGTGTGTGTGGGGCGGGGGGCAAATCCATATAGATCTAAGGACTCTCACCTGATCACCTGATGAGTTTAACAGGGACAAGTCAAGTCACAGACCTGGGTCTCATGACCAAGTGCAGCCACTGGTGCTCTGAAAATACCATCCTTCTCCCTGGGCTCAGAGACTCTGATATTAGCCATGTGCTAGGTTCTTGGGATGTGTCCCCAGAAGCAGAGGGTCTTAAGTGAGGGAAAGGGACTGCCTTATTCTCTGTGTGCTTGGAGGATCTTGGCAGAAGGGGAGCTTGTCCTGGAAGACAGATGAGCCAGGGCTTAGAACAGGGTTTAAAGTTGTTGAGGGGCTTGGCTTAGAAAAAATATGAGTGGGGACCTGGAGGCTGTTCTCCCCTGTCCTGCTCCATGGTGAGAACTCTGGGCAGCTCTGCATGCACCTGGGCCACACTGGCAAAATATACAAAGTCTTTTACCACATGGTGAGTACAGGGATGGTCTGTATTAAATTGTGAAAACCTGTATTCAGTGAATGGCAAGGAGTATGTCAGTGTTGGCTTGTTTAGCTGATAGGTTTTCAGAGTGTATTCATCTCAATTAACAAACACAAGGAAACACCGTGGCCACATGTGAAAAGATTGCTGCTGTAAGAAAAGTTTGAATTTGGAATGAAAAGTTGACCTTGCTCTTGGGTCATTTATATGTGAAGAAAATTACACCATTGAGACATTCTAAGAAAATGGTGAAAATTCCAGAATGAGAGCTCATAATAAAAGAATTCATCACCAGTTAAAAAACAAAAATCGATATATGTAATTATTTTACGAACCACCAGACAGTGCTGGTCCACTTCCCTCCAACCCTGCCCCTGGCTGGCCTGGCTGGTCCACAGTCCCAAGGTGCCCCCTGGTGGTGGCCCAGGGCCCTCTAGCTCCCTGTGCCTGTTGGCAGCTCTCCTGACCTCATCTGGGAGGCAGAGTCACCTATCTGCACCCCCATCCCTTTGAGACCAGGCTTTGTTCAGCTTCGCCCAGCAAACTCTCAGCCTTGTTCCTTCAGAGGTGACCACAGCTGCCCATGGAGCCCAGCACAGCAGATGCTTGGTGGTCAATAGCTGAGGACTACTCATGGCCACCTTGGCGGACACTTATTGCTCCTCTGGCCTTTATTTTGGGTCTTCTGGCTCGAACTAGGCATGTGTCCCAGGCATGACTTGCCACTCTGTCAGAAGTGACCTTTGGAGCTTGGCTGGCTATTTCCATGGGGGAAGATCTGGCCTTCAATATGTTAGTTCTACCATTTCCTAGCTCTGTGACCTGAAGCATTGTCTCTAAAACTGTTTCATTTTGGACTCTTTGTGCTTTCCCTTCCAGTCAAGACTTGTGGGAAGTGGATGTGGAAGTTCTGCGTAGGTGATTGGCTCCCTTCATACCTGCTAGCCAGGCCACACAGAGGGTCTCCCTACCTGAGGAGACTCTCAGCCTTCCCACTGCTGCATACCCCCTCCTCCCTCTCCTGTGGGCTTTAATGAGTGCAACCTCAAAAGGAGCCTGGAGTCCGTGTTACAGCACAGCTCTTGTCTTCCCCCAGGTTCCTGCCTGAATACCAGCTTGGGAGCTCCCTGCTATCTGCTGCCACCTCCAACCCCAGCCCCACATCACCATGCATTCCTTGGACGAGCCGCTTGACCTGAAGCTGAGCATCACCAAGCTCCGGGCGGCAAGAGAAAAGCGGGAGAGGACACTGAGTGTGGTCCGGCACCGAGCTCTGCACAGGGAGCTTGGCCTGGTGGATGACAGCCCCACCCCGGGCTCCCCAGGCTCCCCACCCTCAGGTACTGCACCCAGGCAGGGCAGTGGTCTCTGGGCCCTGGTGGAGAATGTCCAAGGTATGTCCACCATGACATAACCGCAGCCCCTCACATCTTCAGGCTTAGAGTGTTCCCTATATTTTGGCCATTCATCCTCCCAGCAGTTTATCTTTGGAGGTGACATTGTCCCTGAGAGGAGGAAACTGATCTTCCCAGTTTATAAAGCTGAAGCAGCAGAGGCAGGATTCAAATGAAGGCCTCTGGGAGGATTCGGAATGGCCGGCTGGCAAAGGGAAGTGGGGATTCACATGTAGTAATGAAAGGCCTCGGGACCCAACTCCTGGGCTTTGAGGCAGTGTGGGCAGCCAGCCAGGTCAGTAAAGATTGGGGACCAAGGCCAGCAAGTGCTTCTCAGGATGCTTAGGGCTCAGGGCCTGTGCTCTGGAAACCAGATCTGACATGTCTGAGCTGGAAGGCTCTGGAAGCAGTCCAGCCCAAACCTCTCATTTTACAGAAAGGAGCTCTGAGGCAGAAGGGGCCCAAGGAAAGTTAGAAAGGCCCCTACCTGCCAATGTGTTGGGAAGCTAAGAGCCCTGGCTTCAAGTTCCTAGTTAGTTACTCACTTTGTGTACTAGAACATTCCATCTGTAAAATGAGTACTTCCCACTTCTCGTGTCAACGAATGGCTGAGCTCTCATGATGGCAGAGGTCACATTTGTCAGTTGTATAGATTGATGCTCAGATGCCCGGGGCTCCAGGGGAGCTGGCATGGCTGGGGTCTGCTTCCGGGGTCTTAGTGGGGGATTCAGAGGTGGGAGTGCCTGGTTCACCAGGACTTCTGTCTCCAGCACATCTAAACCGTGCCTTTCTTTTACTTCCTGCTGTTTTCTGAACCTCAAGTTTCCCGAGAAGGTAGAGGGACGCTTTACAGCAGCCCCTCTGGTAGACCTCAGCTTGTCGCCGCCCTCTGGGCTGGATTCCCCCAATGGTAGCAGCTCGCTGTCCCCTGAACGTCAGGGCAACGGGGACCTGCCCACAGTGCCCACGGCCCCGGTAAGGAGTGAGTATGGGTTCTGGAGAGAGAAGGCATATTGGTTTACTGGGCCACTGTCACAAAGGACCACAAAATGGGTGGCTTAAAACAACAGAACGGTGTTATTCTCTCACCATTCTGGAAGCTGAAGTCCAAAATCAAGGTGTCGACAGGGTTGATTCCTTCTGGAGGCTCAATAAAGAGGAATCCTTCTTTGCCTCTTCCAGCTTCTGGTAGCTTTAAGCAATCCTTGCCTTGTAGCCATGTCACTCTAGTCTCTGCCTCTGTCATCACATGGCCTTCTTCCCTCTGTTGTTTGTGTCCAAATCTCCCTCTTCTTCTTATGAAGACTGGTCACTGGATTTAGGGCCCACCCTAATCTAATCTGCCTTCCTCTTAACCTGATCACATCTGCAAAGATCCTACTCCTGAATAACATCACAAGCACAGGTACAGGGAGCTAGGACTGGGACATATTCCTGTGGAGGACACAACCTGCTACAGGAGACAGAGGGTGTCCGGGCTTGCCTGCCCCACGGGGCACTGATGAGCTCTGTCCCTTGCCTTCTCCTGCCAGGATTTCCAGCCGCTGCGCTATCTGGATGGCGTCCCCAGCTCCTTCCAGTTCTTCCTGCCTCTGGGCTCTGGGGGGGCCCTGCACCTTCCTGCTTCCTCCTTCCTCACCCCCCCCAAGGACAAGTGCCTCTCACCAGAGCTACCCCTGCCGAAGCAGCTGGTGTGTCGCTGGGCTAAGGTGAGTGGGGGCCAGGAAGAGTGGGGCAGGTTCCCCGGTGGGCAGCCCCACATGGGCTCAGAACTCTCCCTGGCCCTGCAGTGTAACCAGCTCTTCGAGCTCTTGCAAGACTTGGTGGATCACGTCAATGACTACCACGTCAAGCCTGAGAAGGATGCAGGGTACTGCTGCCACTGGGAGGGCTGTGCCCGTCACGGCCGAGGCTTCAATGCCAGGTGAGAGAGGGCAAGAGTGGTTGGAAGGGAGGGGGCACAGGTGTCCAGCGAGCTGAGCTGTGCTCCGTGCCCTCCCTGGAGCAGGTACAAGATGCTCATCCACATCCGTACACACACCAATGAGAAGCCACACCGCTGCCCAACCTGCAGTAAGAGCTTCTCTCGCCTGGAGAATCTAAAGATCCACAACCGGTCACACACAGGTGAGAGGTGGGCTGGAGGGTGGTGGCCAGGCAGGCTGGCCATGGCAGAGTGCCCGGCCATCCATGGGCCTCCAAAAGACGAAGAACATGTTCCATTGTTCACCAGTCCCTTTTAGAGTACCACTTGCTGGGGGAAGCCTCTCCTGTGGGTCAGACCTTCAATATATAGGAGCACAGACAGGCCTTCCTGTGTCATACTCAGCATTGTTTGTAAGATCGTCTGACTAATGCCACCTGTGACTGCAGCCGGTGTGTCTGCTTCGTTGCTCACTATACCTCAGCACACAGTAGGGCCAGCACTGGCCAACAGAGCCACACGCCTGATTTTAAATTTCCTAATTGTTGCATTAAAGTACAAAAAAAAAAAAAAACAAAGAAAAGAAAGCAGAGTAGCATAGCAGAAATGTGCTGGGCCCATGGATGTACAAAGAAATAGATGAAATGAATTATAATCACACATTTTCTTGAACCCAGTATATCCGAAGTGTTATTTCAATATTAAAAAGATATCAATGAGACACTGAAATTCTCCATTTCATGCGAAATCTGGGGAGTCTGGTATGTATTGTACACTCATAGTGCATCTCAATTTGGACTGGCCATGCTTCAAAGGCCCATGGTCTCACGTGGCTCTGGCCTGGTAGGTACAGGAGCAGATGTTTAGTAAATCTGTAGCCATTTTGCCAAATAAGGGCCACATAAAGGGCAATCGGCATTCACACAGTGTTCATTATGGGCTTGCCCCTAGTAGGGGCTTTATGGAAGTTGATAATCAGGTTCATCGGTTCACCTGTTGAAGTGGTCACTATAATCCACAATTTGAAGCATAGCAGTAAGGCCGAGGGCACATAGTCAGGCCATGGTGGTTCTGGGGGTTACCAGGCCAGCTTCTCAGCAGCTGTGCCCCAACCTGGGTCCAGATTTTGTGTCAGGTATTGGGGATGCTGTCCCCCAAACCGGACAGTCTGTGTTCAAGATTTTAGTCTGGAGTGAGAGGCCTGGGGGCTACTAAGTGGGTGGTGAGTGGGGGCAGGACACTGAGCTGGGAGATCCCTCACACCAGTCCCGCCTCCACGCACAGGTGAGAAGCCCTACGTCTGCCCATATGAGGGCTGTAACAAGCGCTACTCCAACTCAAGCGACCGCTTCAAGCACACACGCACCCACTACGTGGACAAGCCCTACTACTGCAAGATGCCTGGCTGCCACAAGCGCTACACGGACCCCAGCTCGCTGCGCAAGCACATCAAGGCCCACGGCCACTTTGTGTCCCATGAGCAGCAAGAGCTTCTACAACTGCGCCCACCCCCCAAACCACCGCTGCCTGCCCCAGACGGCAGCCCCTATGTCAGCGGGGCCCAGATCATCATCCCCAACCCAGCTGCCCTCTTCGGAGGCCCCGGCCTGCCTGGCCTGCCCCTGCCCCTGGCCCCTGGCCCTCTTGACCTCAGTGCCCTGGCCTGTGGCAATGGTGGGGGTAGTGGGGGTGGGTCAGGCATGGGCCCTGGGTTGCCGGGCCCCATCCTGCCCCTCAATCTGGCCAAGAACCCACTGCTGCCCTCGCCCTTTGGGGCTGGAGGACTGGGCCTACCTGTGGTCTCCCTCCTGGCTGGCTCTGCAGGTGGCAAGGCTGAGGGGGAGAAGGGGCGTGGGGCGGTGCCAGCTAGGGCCCTGAGCATGGAGGGCCACAAGACCCCTCTGGAAAGGACTGAGAGTGGCCGCTCCCGGCCCAGCCCAGATGGACTTCCCCTGCTGCCAGGCACTGTGCTGGACCTGTCCACAGGTGTCAACTCTGCAGCCAGCAGCCCAGAGGCACTGGCCCCTGGCTGGGTGGTCATCCCGCCAGGCTCTGTGCTGCTCAAACCGGCCGTGGTGAACTGAACCTATCCTGGTTCACAGCCCACAGCCACCAGCAGCTCCTGGCCCTGCCCCGACGAACAGAAACTCTTCTGCGAAATAGCAATAATGTTCTCCTGCCTCCAGGGCCTGGTTGGCTGTGTCCCACTGGCAGCCCCAGCCCCAGAAAAGCTGGGCAGCAAGGTTGGTGCTAAGTCATTGCTAGTATCCCAGGCTCCCAAGGGAGGAACTGCCTGCCGGCCAGGGAGAGCTGAGCTCCTGGGTGCTCAGGCACCACTCACTCTGGCCCTCAGTCCCATCCTGTCCTCCACCCTGGTGCCTCCCTCACCCAGTGGCCAACCTGGGCAGGTCACCTTCCCTCCCTGCTTCGTCCACCTGCCAGCCACGTCCCAGCAGTGGGGGCAGGTGGGGTGGCATCTGCTCTCCCTACTGGCATGGGGTTCCCTCCACACCCCTTCATGTGTTGAGCTGTGACAAGGAGCCCCATGACTAAGGGCCCACCCCTCCTGCCTATCCTCACCAGGCCCCTGCTCTGGGAGCTCTTTGGACCCCTTTCCCTCTGGCCCACCCTCCAGAGGGAGAGCAAGACAGACGCAGGCCTTGGCAAAGCCACAGGAAGAGCCACCTTATCCTTATGACAAGGTGCCTCCCGCTTGGAGAGGGAGGCCCGCTCTGCCCGCTGCCCCTCACTACCTACCCATCCAAAGCAGCCAGCAATTGCCAAGGGTTAGCCCCTTCTCTGGGTTGGACGATGTTCTCCAAAGTGAGGGGACGGCTGACCTACTCAGCTGTCCCTTTACCACTGGGCCTCCTCCTTGTACCTTTTGGGGAGCCCTGGAATATAAGGAAGGGAGATGCCAGGACCTTGAGCCTACCCGGTTCAGGGAACAGGTGGGGTAGGCCTGGCCTGGTCTGGGGCAGTGTCCCTTTGCACAAGGGGCCGCAGAAGCCTGCACACTGGCAGGAGGCAGGCTGGGGATGACCCCAGGCTAGGACGTAGCTCTCATTCTGGGGGTGCCAAATCACACCTAGCACATGGGTGAGGGAGGGCTCCAGGCCAGTGCTGGGCATGGGAGCTTTCCAGAGGCCATGGACTGAGGCCCTAGGCTTGGGGAATGGTGAAGCAGCTAAGGACAGCCACAGGAGGGGGAAGCTGGAGAGAGGAGCCTGGATTTGTGATACTATTTCCTTTGGCTTTTCCTAGCTGAGCCCATCCTACAGGTATTTTCCTTTTACTCCCATGGGTCAGGATAAGTCAAGGATGCTGACACTCCATGTGCCCACTGCCCAATCCCCAGGGGAGGGGGCTCTCCCACCAGGCCCTGAGGACACGGCATTTGCTTCCCCCACCCTGGGCCCTTGCTGTGCCCTCAGCTGGTCTGGTGCAGTCTATGAGGTGTTAGCCTGGCCATCAGGAGCTCTGGCTCCTAGGCCTGCCCTGTCTTTGGCCTCTGAGCAAGCCGTCCCTTTCCCTGGCTATAGAACAAGGCAGCTGCAGGACAGCAGTAGGGTTCTTAGCAGCCCTGTGGTTCCAGGGTTCCCCTGCTGTTCTTGAGCAGCTCTGCTGACCCCCACGCTTTCCTGGACTGCCCTTCTGTCCCAGAGGGGTCACCCTGACCCGGCCCACCCTAACAGGGACCCTGGCAGTGCTGGTTCTGCCCCTCGAAGGGGCTGTGAGCAAAGCAGGAAGGAGCTGGTCTCCTTTATTTGGGCCCTACCCCAGCACCTCCACCTCCGTTAAGGGCCCTAGGCCTTTAAGTCCCTGGTTGGGGGGGTGAGGGGTTTGAGACTCAGAGCCCAGGGAGCAGAGGAACAGGGCACTGGAAGGTGACATTAGCTCAGCATGTGACTCAGTGATAGACCAGGCTCGAGAGGGCTGGTGTACGTGTTGTTGTTGTCGGTTTGTTGTTGCACATTCCAGGATATCAGTATTTTAACAGGTTCTAAGTGCCTTTCTATTGTAGCTTATGTTTTTCCTCCTCTTGGCTCCATTGCTGTTAGCATAGAGTTTAAAAAAAAAAAAGAGATAAGCTAATGACTATAACAATATATTCCTCCATGTGAGAGGAAGTTTATAAAGAAACAATAAAAGTGAGTTGCAAAGATGGTTTCTGTCTTGGATGTGCCAGAAGCTGGGTCCAGGGCACTTGACGGAGGATTACGTCTGACCACCCTGTGCCTGGTTCTGGAGTCACCCACCCCAGATGGTAGCACCCAGGGGCTCTATTCTGGGGTTTCCTCTTGACCATGTGGGTGCCACACCTCTTGATCTCCTGCTGGGAGCTGGAAGGGAAGGGTGGGAGGAGGTGGGTGCTGGGAGAACATGATTGCTAGGAGCTGAGAGGCAAAATCCTGGGTAAAGCCTGGAGGCTTTGTCCTTGTCCTGCCAGTTCCTGCTGTGACTTCAGTGAGTGGCTTAGCTCCTGGGGAAACCCAGCTCCCCAACTTTGGTGCAATGAGAAGCTTCTCTTCTCTGGCCGCACATGGAGTATTTCACCCAAATTACTGAGATGCTGGTCAAACTCAGCTCCAGAGAGGAGGCCTATGACATAGCTCAGGGGCCTGGGGCTCCATCCACTGGTGGGCAGGGCAGGGCAGGGGCAGACTGAAGACTGTGATGCTATAGGAGGGGTCTGTCTCACACTGTGACAGCAGGAGTGGCTGTGTCCAGTACCTGACAATTCAGCTGGCTCTCCATGGGCGGGCAGGGCTGGGTGGGCTGGCTGATCTCTCACTAACCGCACCCACCCCAGCTCCTGCCCTGCCCCCCATGCTTAGCCCATGGCTGGCAGGAAGCACAGCCTGCCTTCTGGAATCAAAGTGTACAATTGAGAAATGCGGAAAAGACATTTATTACCAAGCTATAAATTAGATGTGACGATAGGGTGGGGTGGGAGGAGCCCAGTAGTCACGTTTGAGGCCTCTGCTCTTTCTCTCTGTCCTCCTGGGCCTGGATTCTGAGCTCCTCCTCAAGGCGCTCCTTCGCTCGGACCACCTGGAAAGGGAGTTACCAACAGCTAGGCAGGGCGTGTGCAGACGGGCTCTTCCCTTCCCATGCCCAGTTCTAGCTTTGAGTCCCTGGAGAACAGTGGGCAGGTCTAGTACCCAGGGTGGAAGGGGTAGCCTGGGGGCCTCCTCCCCCGGCAGACAGCCCAGGGCACACTTGGACTGACATCTGGGAGCTGAGAGCTATTTTTAGCAATCTACCAGTGAGTGGTCCTGTTCCCTCAAAGCCATGGCTGCAGGGAGGGCTCCTGTCCAGGGTGACACAGGGCCCATGCTGACACAGCCTGACTGTTGAGGCAGCCAGAGGAACTGGTAATTTGGGGAGGCCTCCTGAGGTTGGGGCACCAGGGAAAGGCCTGCACACCTTTCTACCTGCCAAGTTCTGAACTGCCCAGAAAGTGGCTTGTCCCTGCATCATCAAAGACCACTCACCTTTGACTGCAGGTAGAAGGAGCCACCCACGGATTTATCATTCACCTTGAATAGGTGTTCGTAGTTCTGCAGAGGAGGGGAGACGATGAGAGGTATGCAGTCTCTGGGTTACAGAGGCAGGGGAAGCTAGAGGATGACAAAGAAGGAAAGCGAAAGGGCTCGACCCCTGTGGCCTGCATGCCTAAAAAGTGACGCTAAGGGGTAGAAAGATGGACAGGTGCCCACAGAGGGAGGGGCTCAGCGGCTACCATCAATCGTTCTATGCCCCTGCCACTGCCTGCCTTGGGCCTAAAAACTAGCAAGGGGTAGTGGCTCCCCCAAGTTGGAGTCCCAGCTGGCTATGGTCAGAGCCTCTACCCTTGCCCCCTCCTGCCAGGCCTTCACTCTTCCCCATGCTGCCAGCCTGTCTCCTGCCCCACTTCTGGTCTGCCTACCTCAGAGTCAACCCGGTGGCCTCACCTTCTGGATCTCCTCGGGGCTCAGCTTGGAGATGTTGAGAATTTGCTGTGCCTCCTGCAGGCTGAGGCCAGAGAGATTGGAGGCAGCTGCAGACTGGTGTCCAGCACGTCCCCGGGCGTCAGCTGCTGCCCGGCTGGCTGTGTGGACATGCAAATTAGTGCTCACCCCTCAGCAGCCGAGAGCTCCCCTAGGCCTTCCATGTGGGTGGCTCAACCTGCCAGGTGGCATGGGAGAAGAGAAACATAGGGACAAAGGTGGCCAGAGAGCATCTCTTTTCCAGATGTGGTTTCTTTAGGGGGTTAGGGAATGAGGGGTAGTGAAGTGAGGACAGATTTACCCCACTGGAGAGCAGGGTCTGGTCACCAAACCTGTAGCGCCATCCTCAGCCTAGACCACAAGATGACCCTGCCCCTCTTCTCTCTCCCACTCCCCGCATCCAGGCTCATAGCAAGTTGGGGGAGCTTCAGGCTACTAAGGGGAGCAGAGTGAAGCTGTGGGCAGGGCGAGGCAGCAACAGCTCTGTCAAGACCTGGCTGTCCACTGGTTACTTAGACCACCAAAGCAGGCTGCCTCGGATGACCTCTTCTCTTTCAATGACTCTAGATTCAGAAGCCAGTACACTTTTCCTTAAAGGGTCAGAAAGTAAATATTTTAGGTTCTGCAGGCCAATTAGTCTGTGTTGTAATTACTGGACTCTGACTTGAAAGCAGCCAGAGAGTGTGGCTATGTTCCAAAAAAATTTTATCTACAAAAACAGATGGCCAGGTGGGCCAGTCTGCCAACTCCAGCCTGGACGCTCATGTCAACCAGGACTCCCTTTTATGCCCCAAAGTCCAACACTGCCCCTCCCACCATGGGAAGTGCTCTAGGCCACCCAAACTGCCAGAACCTCAGCCCACAGAGAGTCCTTGCATTCACAACTAGCCCTGCTTGACTGGCCCATAGTACAGGGAAAATCTGACCTGGGCAGGAACTCCCCGCCCATGGGGAGATAAGGGTCAAGCTTACCTGCAAACTCCTGCCGCAAGGCCCGAGCAAAGGCCCTGCCCACCACCTGTGCCCCCATCACAATGATCTGGGCCAGGTACTTGGCCTGTGGGCAAAGTAGGCACCTGGTTAGCAGGCTGCATTCTCAGGGCCCCCCGAGATGGGACCCTGGAAATGGCTGCTGAGTGGTAAAGCCTCTAGAGAGTTGAGGTAATAAAGCACAATGTAGCAGCCACTGGCCATCTCCTCCAAAGTACTCTGAAAAAAAGCTGCTTTGTGTGGCTCCAGGTGTTCATGGAATAGCAGGTCAGTGGGTAAACCTGAGTCTCCAGAGGCAGACAGGACTCTCCCTTGGCCTCTGGAATAACACCATGGCTCGAGAGCCAGAACCAGGGGCTGGTTCCAGCCTTACCACTAACTCAGGGTGCCACTCCAGGCAAACCAGGGCACTTCCTGTGCTTCTGAAATCAGCTGGTCCAACCTTCATTCTACTGGTAGGGAAATTCAGAGCTGTTCTAATTCTCCCAACAATATTCAGGTGTGCTCCATTCAAAACAACAAAAGAGCAAAACACTGTCCACCTTTCAGGAGCGAAAGCCCGCAAGGTGGGCATTTAGACAAATAAGGCAAGGACCAGGCGGTGAATGAGAGCAGGACTAGTCACCTGTTCCTCTACTTACTCGCTCACTCACTCACTCACTCACTCACTGAGAGGCAATACCACTTGGACTACAAAGACACACGGCCCTGGCCTCTGCCCTTGGAGCTTCGGCACCCCCAGCCTGGCAGGGAGATCCTCCAAGGCAGTGCCACGCAGTGGTTTCCCATCCCAAGACTGCGTGGTGCAGTGCACCAGAGAGGCATGTGGGGAGCCTCATTACGCGTGACAACGGAGGGAAACCCAGGAATGAGGAGATGCTGGGAGATGATGGTATTTCCACTAGGCTGGGTTTTGAAGGGTGGGTAGAATTGTGATGGGAATATTGGGGTTTCCTAGGCAGAGGGGCAAGGGAGAGCCAAAACTGGCAGAAAGTATGAGATGTCCTAAGAACCTAGGGGACTTGTAAAGTAGTTAGAGACCAGGAAGACAGCCAAGATGGGCAAATGTGCAGATCTTACTGTGAACAGATAGCCAGCACATGTGAAAATGACCCTGTGTGTGTGAAATGATACAAATGTGGGTATACAGGGAGGGGCAGGGCTGCAGCTGTAAAGACAAATAATGGACACACTGCTGATTAGGAAGCTTCACCTGACCCCCCACTCCAACCTAAAGTCACTGTCAAGTGGGAGAGGAGGCTCCAAGATGGACTGTTGGTCGTGTCTGAGAGTCTGACAGGGTTCCCTCAGCCTGGCACACACCTTCAGACTTCAGACCCCACCTTCCTCTGCTGCCAAATACCTGAGTGTAACCCCGTACTCACCGGTTGACTACTCTGCTCAGGGTGGTGACTTGCTATATAATAAATGTTAAGAACAAGGCTGTAACTGGGCAGCTCCCCCAACCATCCCCAGTAAGCTTCAAACCAAATTGGCATGGTGGCCCTATGGTTGCAGCTGCCAGAGCTCCATGGCTGCAGGGAAGGTTGGACTAGCCGGCAAAGTTTCAGAGGCCGCCCAAGGGAGCTGCCTGGTCAGATAATTGAGGTTACCAAGGTTCCACCATTAGCCATCTCCCAGGGGAGGCGGTATGGTGGTTACACAGGCGAACTTTGGGATCAGCTGTATGCAAATCCTAGCTGTGTGCCCTGGACAAGTTCTCAACCTCCCTGAGCCTCAGTGTCCTCACCGACAATGGTGCTGCCATAGAGATTAAATGAGGTAATGTTTGTAAAGTGCCTGGTGTCAAAAAGGCCTGATAACACAGTAGGTATTCAATAAATGTTGGTTTTCATTTATTACTATTCTTTGTTTCACAAAACTTGACAACTGCTAGGCACTAGAGAGTAACAGAGCTTCTCCCAATACAGTTACTCATTTGATAGATTCTCTGATTTCTCAGGGGAGAAGTCTGCAAAAAGCTGGGCTACATTCCCAGGGAGTTCAGAACCAATGTGAAAAAGGAGCGAGAATACTGCTTCAGAATTGGGCTGACATAACCTGGAATTCCAGCTTTGCTTCTTGTTAGCTGTGTGATCCTGGAAAAATTACTCAACCTCTTTGAACCTCAGTTTTCTTATCTGCAAAATAAGAATAACAGCCTCCTCCCGGAGGGCTGTAAAGCCTCAGGAGGCAATCCACATAAGACTAAGTGGAACAGACACTGGCAGGTCCAGAGCAGCTCAACAGCTGCCTCTGCTTCTAGACCAGATCCTAATTGGTGTTGCATGGTCTAGAGCAGGGATCTAGGGCAGACTAGTACTGGTCTTTGGCCTGTTAGGAATAAGGCTGCACAATAGGAGGTGAGTGGCGGCGGGTGGGCGAGAGAGCAAAGCTTCATCTATATTTGCACCTGCTCCCCAGCCACAGGACTCCAAGCCTGGGACCCACTGTGGACGGTACACATGCTCTCTCATCTGGGAGCATCATGGCCTAACGCAGCACCAAAGTCTTGTAGCTGGGGTAAAGGACCACAGGTAGCATGGAAGAAAGGGTCAGGGAGCACTCAGGAATGTGGTTAATGCCACGTCAAGTGCATCAAGAAGGGAGCTTGGCTTTCAGACAAACCGATGTGCAATGCTTCCTTTAAGGCACAGTTCCAGGTGCTTGGTTTGGTGGACAGAGACAGCCACTGAGACTCACCTCCTTAAGGACACAATAAGATAGGAAGGGGACTGTGTTCACACAGGGCCCCTGCAAACAGCTGGCATCACAATTAGGCAGGAGGGAGGTCAGGACCACAACTGTCGCATTTGCCATGCTATGCGTGGGCTGGTCTGTGGCTGGTGCAGCAGGTGCCTGATACATATTTGAATAAATGTGACACTTAACCAAGGCACCATCAGCTCTGCTTTGGCCAAACTGAAGTCTTATAATCTCTAAACCTCCAAACACGGTTTCCAAATGCCTCCCGCTCCCTCTGCTGAAAGAGGACTCTAGCCATCCTGACACAATGCACACAATTCTTCATCACCACTGCCTTCAAATTCAGTCCACTCTCCAGCTCTGTATGACTACAAATGACATTGCTGGTTTCTTCTCCCCTCAGCTTTCTTCATCATCTCCTCATAGATCAATTCTCTTATTTTTTTACCCAAAGTCTCTACAGCTCTGAATTCACACAACATACAAGCCACTCTTCTAAAGTGCACAATTCAGTGCAACCAACACCACTAGTTCTAGAACATTTCATCATCCCCCCCGCCAAATCTCCATACCCATTAACCTTGAATATCCTCTCTCCTATTCTGATATTCTTGTCAACACCCAACATCCTTCAAGGCTTAGCTCATGTCATCCCCATCCCCCAAGTGAAACCCTCCCATGTTCCTCCCATTTCTACCTTCCCATAGCGCTTTTTCTTAATATATCATCATATTGTCTTAATTTATGAACTGGTCTTCCTTCTCCTTTATGATACAAACTCCCCCAGAGCCATATTTTACTCAGCCCTTGAGACTAGCTCAGAGTTACACATAGAAATGTGTGTGAAGGTCCCAGTTCAGAGAGGGGTCATCATAGGACCTCAACAAATGGCAGTGATTGTTACAAGAATAATGTGGTGGGAAATGTGGAGTCTCAGAACACAGAAGCTGGGCTCAAAACCCGTCTCTGACACTTGTGAGATGAGTTACTGGAGGAGTCAAACTCTCAGCTTCAGTTTCCTTATCTGTAAAATGGGGACAGTGAGAGCATAGACTTCATAAGAATAAAATGAGAATCTACATAAAGCCTCGGCTCAGGGACTCATGTTACTCTATCACTGTCCGTCAAGTGACTCCCTAAACCCTACGTCGATCACTTGGGGAACTTATATATACGGAACCGCTGGGGACAGAGCTAAGGACCATGCATTTTTAAAGAGTACCCAGGTGACGTGACGTAACCAGTGTGGTCCAGATTTGCGGACCGGCTCTACGTGCCAAAGGTAACGCAAAAACGGTTTTTGGTGTCTCGGGGCCTGATTCAAGACCCAGTCAGTTCTGCTACCTCCTCAGGAAAGTCTCGGAGTTCGTTTCTCCAGCTTTCAGATGAGGACTATAACAGGGCGACACCATCAAGTAGCTCCGGGACAGAGCAGGGGCTCGCGGACCGGGCTAGACTCCACTTGAGGCTGCTCGCACAGGGGCTGACGAAGACGACGACCGCATCTGCTGGGTATTTTCCAGTCGGTCAGGCCTGCCCTGCCTTCCAGCCGGTCGGCTCTTCCCGGCCCCGAGGCCGCCAGCGCCCGCCTAGGTCCCCCGGGTGCGACGCCCCGGACCTCGCTTCCTGCCGGGCACCCAGGGTACACGCGGCGCCCAGAGCCCGGTCGGAACTCGCCGCTCCAGCCCCGAAACGGCCTCCCAATCCCCGATAGCCCCTGACTTAGGCCTCACCATAACTGCCGCTCTGCCTCGGCGGGAAGGGCTGGAGTAATCCGGGTTCCGGGCCCCGCAGCCCGGCTCAAGGGCGGCCGGCGAGTCAAAGGCCAACAGTAGCTGCGGAAAGCGCGTGCGCAATGCTGCACCAGGCATGCGCATAGCCTCGACCCGAAGGGGCGGGGCGTCTGTGGCGACGCACACAGCGTGGGCGGAGCTAGGGGCGGGTTCTGCCGCGGGCACTGGATCAGAAGGCAACGCGTGGTGGGGAGCGGTTGATGGCCAGTTCCAGAACCGTCTCTGGTCCCTGCGCTTAACCTGGTGCGCTAGCAGCACCAGAGTACTTCGGGCAGGTATGGAGCAGTTTCGTCCCTTGAGTTTGCCAGAATATGTGGCACTGAAAGAAATGCAGTAAACATACAACACCTCACAAATATAATGAGTAAAAGGCAAAATTCTCACAAATATTTAAGAAAACAGAAAACTTCAAAATAGGCTTCATTTCAGGTTCTTTCAGCTTGGGAAGGAGGGATCAGTCCCTCTGCTCAAATGTCACCTTCTCAATGAGGGCCACCCTGACCCCTACCAACGCTGCAACTTGCCTTCCATTCTTAATGTTTTTTAAATAATGGCTTTATTAAGATATAATTCACATACTATACATTTTGCCATTTAAAAGTGTACATACAGTTAAGGGCTTTTTAGTATATTAATGGAGTTGTACAACCATCACTAGTTCCGGAGCATTTTCATCATCCCCCGCAAAAAAACTCTCTACCCATTAGCAGTCACCGCCCATTTCCTGCTCCCCTTGGTGATTACTTATCTATGTTCTGTCTCTATGGATTTGTCTCTTTTGGAAGTTTTGTGTAAATGGAATCATACTATATGTGGCCTTTTGTGTCTGGCTTAAAACTTCATTAACTCCCTCTATTTTTTCTCCCTAAAGCTCTTATTACCTTCTACTATATTAGCATTCATGTTTATTGTTTAGCATTTTTGTTTATTGTTTTTACTCTGTTCCCTACTAGAATGTAGATTCCTGGTGGATTCCTTTTCTCTCTCTTCTTTACTCTTGGAGGTCCGCACCTGGAAGAGTGGCTGGCACGTGGAAGGCATTAACCAAATGTTTATTGAATGAATGAAAGTCAGGCTGCCTTGTGCTACGTTCTGGACTTTTGCCCTTTTCTTTCCTCCAACTCTCCAAATTCTCCCTTTCCTCAGCGCTCAGGCCGTCCTTCCTTATGTCTGAAACATTCTCATGTCTCTCTCTGTGGCTTTCAGGTCTTAGCTCTCGGCTTAAATGTCACCTTCTCAGACCTTGAACACCCTGCTTCCCCCTGCATTCCAGTCACTCCCTTCCACATAATTTATCTTTTTTATAGCTCTCTCCACACTCTGTATTCGCTTACTTGCACAAGGGCTGGGCTGCCCTGCATAATAAAACTATAATAAGGACCTGGAGAGGCCTTGTCTCTCTGGTTCATTATAGTATCTACCATCCAGAGCACTGCTGGATACCTGTGTGTTGGATGAATGAATGAATTCCCAGGTGCATACAGCTGAGAAGGCCTCAGAAACAAAGTGGGGCCTGGGACCGAGCAGAACCCAGGGCCAAACCACTCTCATCTATACTCCTGTCCCCCTCCCCTCCCAGCCACTCTAGAGACCACAGCAGCACAAGAGGTAGCCAGTTTAGAAAAGTTTAATTGCTGAAAATATTCCAGGCATGTGCAGGCCAGTCCCCTGCAAGGCTCACACCCCGCTAATCGGACCATCAGCTTGTGATGCCACCTTCTCCTGGCTTCAGGCCTGTGGAGCAGGGTGACTGGTCCCAGACTCCTGAGGCTGGTCCTGCTACAAATGGCCTGGGAGAGGGCCAGCCCCCAAGGCCTTTGAGTCAGCAGACAAGATGAGGTTGTATGTAATGCAAAGGCAGCCCAGGTTGGGACCAGCCCAGGTCAGCTTAGGGAGCCCAGGGCCTGCCCAGGAACATGCTAATGATCTCCCACCCTCATCCCACCCCCATGCCCCTGGCTCCACATGCTAGCAGACAGCTGAGGAGAAGCAGGTGGTCCCAGAGAAAGTAGAAGTGCAGAAAATCCACAAGTGTCATGGAAGTGCCCTTAGGCATGGAAATGCCCGAGGCCCAAAGGGAGCCAGGGCTTCTGGGATGAGGTGTGCCAGGGCCAAGTGCTTTCCAGTTTGAGGGTAAGATATGAGATGTGCAGGGGCACCAGGTGGTTCTGGGAGGTGGCAGCAGCAGGTGAGGCCAGAGGTGGCTAGTGGGTGGGCTAGTCCTAGGGAGATAAACCAAAAAGAGGGAGAGATTTGAAAGGAGGTAAAGAAGGGAGGTGGCACATGCTGCAGGGGTGAGTCAGGGAGGGATGGGATGCTAGGCCCACTCATCCACTCACCCACTCGTCCTCGTCCACACCCTCGAAGGAGTCCTGGGGGAGTGGGTCTTCCCGGTTCCCCAGCTTTGCCACCATGGCATTCAGCAGCTGGGAGAGTAGTCAGGAAGAGAGATGGGAAGGGACTAGGACCTTTGACCCCCAAGAACATCAAACCCCAGTTTGAATCCTGTCAAGGTTCTGAAAGAGCCATTTTCATTAGAATCCTGACAAAGTTAATCGTTTTCATTGGAAAAGGCATGCCTACACAGATGGGGAAGCCTGGGACAGACTGGAGTCACAGGGCCGCTATCTCCACATATTGCCTCAGATTCTAAGGTGTGCACCAGGGTCTCAAATGCACTTGGATGCAAAACCTCCAGCTCTGGTTGGGTTGGGCCAGGCCGGGGTGGGGCCTCTCTCTGCCTTTCCCTGGCTTCCTGAGCCCCATGCCCTGTGCCCTGTGGGTGGCAACAGTCAGCTTCGGGGCTCTGGAAGATCTCCCCATCAAGCTCTCCAACTGAGAGGGGTGTGACACTGGCTCCTGCCCCAATCTGGGTCATGCTAGAGAACTGAAAGACAACAACAACTGAGGGGACCCTATGCCCATCCTAAAGCCACTCCTCTCCCACACCTACCTCTTCCTTCTTTTGCTGGTCTGACTTCTCTTCCAGGTAGAGCGCTGAGGATGGGGCCCGCCGGGCAGGGGCTTCACGGGGGGCCTGGCTCACTGGGATAGGGCAGGGACAACATCAGGTATCAGAGTCCCCTCCTTGAGGGCTCCTTGCCCAACCCTTTGGAACCAGCCACCTAGGGAATTCTATGGCAGAGACCCCAGAGGTGGCATTAATAGCTAGTCAACCTTCTGTTCACAAGGCCTGCCCTGGATACCAGGCTGCTTTCATGTGTGAGCATGTGAGTGCATGACTGCATACATGTGTGTGTTGGGGCTGGGACTTGTGATGGAAACAGAGGCCTGGGTTCTGCACTCCAGTGGCTCAGAGATTGAGCCTGGAGACACAGCCACCCCTTTCCTTGGGAGTGCCGGAGGTTTCTATATGCCAGCAGGGATGAGAATCTGACTTGGGCCTTCTGCCCCTTTCTCCAACCCCTACCTGCTTCCTGCTTCCTACCTACCCCTACCAGTCCATCGTCCTACCTGGGGTCATGCCAGGGGGCTGCAGGCTGAGAAGCCGGAGCTGCCCATTAGCGCCACCCAGCCAGGCCTTGGCACTGAGCGCTGGCTCCCAGCTCACAACTGTGTCTGGAAACACATCATCCTGGAAGAATTCTTTCTGCAGGAAGGGAGAATGGGCTACCCTGAGGCACTCACCAGAGAGGCCCAGGGCACACTGGCATCTGTTGAGAGGGAGGCATGGCAAAACCCAGTCCCCAGTCTAGAGTTATCATGAATTTCAGAATCTCAGCAGAGTAAGGGGACAGGTGTTCCACAGAGCAAGGAAATGGATGGCTTTGGGACAGGTTCAGTGAGGTTTCAAAGCCCCTGACGGGTTGGATGTTGGTGTGCTGGGCTTCCAACCTCACCCTGACTCGGGGCAGCCGGAAGGCGACAGGCTCCAGAGAGGTCTGGCGAAGCCGTAGGCATCGGGCAAACTCCACTTCAAGCACATCACACTCCGTCTTGGGCAAGAGGATGAAGCCCTGAGGGAGAAAGGAAGTCATGCTAGGGCTGGAGCCCAGAGAGCATAGCTGGGCACCTGGGCCCCCACAGTACCAGCACCCGTTACTTAGGTACATCAGGACTAAGGCCCATCCCTAGACAGCAGTGTGCTGGCACACCTGGCTCTCTGGAGGAAAAACGCCCTGATGTGTAGTATTTGCTTGTGGTGTGAAAACTGCCACTATGGCTGATTTCACTGACTTGTTGCATGCATATGTGGGAAGGGACGTGCAGTAGCATGCCATCATGTGGTATTTCCATCCAACAGATCTTCAGTGGCATGAATGATAGTAAAATCAGGGGAAATAATTAGGAAATAATAAATTGAGTATTTATTGCTTTGCTTTTTAGTATAATTTATTTACACATTCATATAACTTAACCTTACATAATTTAACTTTTAATAATGATTTAGTTTTACAATCAGTTCTGAGGAGCTGCTGGGCACACCCTGCCCAGTGACCGATTGACCCCATGGGCCCCTGTACTTCCCCACTTGGCCACGAGAGGGCAGAGGAACCCTGTGGTCCCAACTTGAGAAGGAGGACCAAAAGTACGAGGGCTTACCTTGTGGGGGTCCGGCGATGTGAAGCTGTTGCACTCCAGGAAGAAAGGGGCCTCAGGGAGCAGCTCATACAGGAACACACGGGTGTCACCCTGGCGGGGGTGGGTGGATGGCAAGAGTGAGATGGCCAGCTAAAGTTTCCTTCCTCCAACCTCCTCTCACCTGCCTGCCACCCCCACCTGCACAGCCCAGCCTACCTTGCCCGTCAGTAGCACCAGGCCGGTGTCTGGGTCGTAGCTGGGCAGCAGGGTAGAAGGAGCCACGTCCAGCCCCAGCACTGCCAAGGGGCCACTGGCCAGGGTGTTGGCCAAGTACAGAAGTAGTTGGCGTTCACTTCGGCTACAAGAGGGAGCAGGAGGCAGAAATAGGTCATAGAGCTAGAAGGGTCTGGGGTAGGGCAAGGACTCTAGCAAGGTGCCTGATTTTGTTGGACTGGAGACCTGAGGGCCTCAGGGCTGGAGGAGAGGTGTCCACCCATCCTTTTTTCTGGTCCAGCCCTGAGAACCACTGGCCTGGTGTAATGCAACAGCATCCTAACCTGCTGCCCTGCCTCAAACCTTCCTACCAGGCTACTGCCACCCTCTGCTGCCCTCTGCCCATACTCAGAGCAGTCTTGGACCCCAGTACCTGTCACATGGCTGCTGTGGCCCACTAAGTCTGGACTTTTCTCCTGATGGTGTACTTCTGGCCCTCTGCTCTAGCCAGGCTGGTCAGCTTCATGGACTTTCCACACAAACGTGACACCCTCTGGTTACTAACCCCTTTGTGACGCAGTTCAGATGACATCTCCATTAGAAGGCCCACTCTGATCCCTCCTTCAAAGTGCCAAATGTTCAATCCCTGGATCTTACCAGTAGGCTTGCTTCTGTGTTTTGTGCACTTCACCTGGTCCCTACTGGGCATGGGCTCCTTGCAGCAGGCCTAGTTCTTATCCCTCTGGGCCCTCGGTTGACTTATTCTCCCTCCTGACCTCCCTCCCTCCCACCCATCTGCCCATCTGCTTGCCCATCCATCCATCCATTCCCCCATCTATCTATTCATCCAGTAAGTGAGGGATGGAGACAGCTTCTGCATGCCTGTGTATGTGTCTGGGGAGAGGGACACAGGTGGCTCCTAAAGTCTGGGGATGGAGATGGTGGTTGCTGAGTCCTCACCTGTCAAAGCCAGAAACCAGCAGACAGTAACCATCACACACCCAGACAATGCGGGCCCCACGGGCTCCTTCGGGCCCTGGGCCTTCCTGTTGGGATATAGCACATGAGGCCTGCCCAGACCCCCCACTGGGTCTGAGGGCTAGCCCTAGCCCATCTTGCTCACCTGAAGGGGCTCAGGGCTACTCCTGGGCTCATAGACCCTCAAGTGTCCATCCTTGCAGACAGTGGCCAACTGCTGCCCATTGGGACTCCAGGCCAGGCCAAAAATCTGGGGGCAGGTGGGGAAGTGAGGGGTAGCCTCTTGCCCTATGGCTGGGCACCTGCCCCCACTACTGTCCTACCTGGTCTCGGTGGCCCTGCAGCCTCAGCCGCTCAACTCCAGCCTGAAGGTCCCAGATCCGAATGGTAAGGTCGTAGGAAGAAGAGGCTAGCAGATCAGCTGCCAGCGGGTGAAAGCGCAGAGAGTAGATCTTCTCGGTGTGGCCTGGGGGCAAGGCATGGAGTGATGCTAAGCCCTTCAGGAGCCACTGTCCACCCCTGGTCCCCACCAGGGTCCACCTGACCTGTGAGAATAGCCTCGGGTGTGGTAAGCACCTCTTCCAGGCCCTCTGGAGGCACCCGCCACAGTCGGATCCTGGCGTCCTCACAGCCTACAGAGGGTGCAGGCTCATCACCGCTGGGCCAAGACTCCCAGGCTCCTCCTGCTCCCATTCAGAACCACGGGACCTGCCCTCAGGCCCAGCACCAGGCCTTCTTACCCACAGCAAGGCGGTGAGGGTCAAAGGGGTCCCAGGCAAGGTCGGTCACGGCTGTCCCATTCTGCAGTGTTGGCAGCACTGTGTCAGGCAGGCGGCCAGGCTTCTGCAGCTGTGGGAGGCGTCCCCACCCCAAAGCCCATCAGTAACAGGCAGGGTTGCAGGGTAAGCAGCCTCCTCCCTCTGCAGCTGATGCCCCACCACTGGGTGGCCCAAGCTCTCTGCCTCAGCCACCTCATGCTCTGAGCCCTAAGTGCCAACTGTGAGGCCCCAGAAAGTGAGGGGGTGGGGGCAGCGTGGAGTGGTGGAAAGAGCTCAGGCTTAGGACTCGGGCAGTTTGGGTTTGAATTCCCAGCTCTACCACTTACACAGCTGTGTGACCCAGCAGGTCACTAAACTTCTCTGTGCCTCACCGCTCTCATCTGTAAAATGGGGATAAGAGTGGCACCCCTACGTGAGGTGGCTGGGAGGATTAAAGAGCACACTGGGCAGGTGCCTGGCACATGGTTTGTGTTCAGAGAATGTGGGCTGGTGTGGGTACCCAATGCCCTTTGCATCTTGCACAGACTCGGGGGACAGCTGTAATGGGGGTGGGGACCTCACCTCAAGCACAGCCACCTGCCCACCACTGCTGAGCAGGGGCACAGCCACACGCAGCCGGTTGGCACAGAAGCCGTCACTCTCACCAGGCGTGGTGAGGCTGAGCCCCTTGAGGTTGGTGATGTGACTGTCTCGGTGTAGGACGGTGCCCTGAGCATGACGGAACTTGGAACTGGGGCCTGGTGGGCGGCAGGGACAAAAAGTCATGTGAAGATGCCTGCCCACCCTGCACTGTCCCACAGGAAGACCCCAGGCCAGCTTTGAGTCTTGGCCACCTGTTCCCCTCACTGTAGGGTCGTGCAGAGCATGTGCCCAGTCCTCCACCTCTGCTGGTCCAGCCAAGCCAATTTGCCCAGATTGGCGCCTGGGAATGAAACCTGAAGTATCTTGGTGGAAGCCCAGTGCTCCGTGGCACATTCAGGCTGCCCTCTTTCAGAAGAGACTGAGTTCATCCCACAGGACATGTAACTCCACCAGGAAGAGAGGCAGGGCCAGGGTACAGAGGAGGATGGCTGGGGTAGGGCTGGAAGGGTTAGCTCCTACTTTGAGGCACTTACCCAGCAGACTCTGCAGTGACCTCTGGCTGGGGCTGGTGCCGATGCCGCTGGTGCTGGAGAGCGAGGGCCCCAGGCTGGAGGGTGTGGAGGGTGAGATCAGCGAGCTGGGAGGGGAGGAGAAGCCCTCCTGGGGAGAAGCACCCATGGTTAGCCACAGGCCCCTGGGCAAGTTGGCCAAAGAGAGGGGACACCGGGATCATTACTCTGGACCCCTCCTCCCAGGCTATGGGACACTGGCTGTGCACGAAGCCCTGTTCTGGGATGCCGTCATAGATGCTGACAAGAGCTGTGGGCAACATGGGAGTGAGGTGAATTTTAGACCATGGGGACAGCAGGTGGCAGATGCTAGATCCCAGCATTTGTGAGAGGGCAGGCCCAGGGTGGTTAAGATCCACCAGTATTTCACGAGAAGCTAGAAATCTAGATTTTATGTGAAAGACTCACTTTCTACTAAGTTTTGTGCAATTTAGAGAACACTGAGGTTATTTATGCGTCATACATTTCTTTGGTATGCTTGAAAGTTAGAAAGCTTAAAAAGACCATCGGGGCTCCCATTGTGGCGTTGAGAATCAGGCAGCCCTGGCACTCACACTGGGGTCCTCGTCAACCACGGGTGGCTCCACAGGCTGGGCTGAGTCAGAGGAGGGCTCTGCAGGGGGCACCAGGCAAGAAGTGAAGCTGGGGTGGGGCCAATAGGCTGGGTTGAGGCTGACCCTCTGCACCTGTGGGGAGAGGCAGAAGTTGAGGAGTGAGTAGAGATGGGGGACTCAGGGCAGCTGAGTTAGTGCATAGATGGACTGTGGGGCCATAGATGAGGCTGCTGCCAGGAGAGCTTGTGGGGGCTGGTGGAGGCTGGGGGTGGCCAGCCAGGTCTTGGCTCTACCTGCTGGTTACTCCCAGCCCACCAGGCATGGGGTTCAGACGCAGGCACACAGCCTGCAGTGTCCGGGAACAGGTCCTCGTGGAATTCCACAGCCTAGTGACAGAAAGACATGAAGCTGGTGAGGTGTGAATCCCCCAGGCCCTCCCAGCCCCTCACCCAGGCTACTCTCACCTTTCGTGGTACATGAAAGCTGATGGGCACAATGGCTGTGTCACTCAGCTGAAGGACTCGGAACACCTCGCAGCCCATGACAGCCAGCGCCCTCCGGGGCACAAGGGCGGACCCCCGCAGCACACTCTCCAGGAGGCACTGGGTCACTATTGGGGACACCAGGGGAGGAGAATCAGGGTGGGTAGGGAGAAGGGAGGGGAGGGAGAGGACAGGGAGGAGGGAAGGAGATAGGAGTGGGGAGGACAGGGCTTACCTGGGCTCAGTGCTTGCTGCTGGGGGACCACCTCATAGCAGTACAGCTGACTCTCGCCCTGAAAGGAGCCCAGCCTGAGCACCCTTGCTGACCACATCCTGGTGGCCTGGGGCAGCCCCAGGTCCAGCACCAGCTCTCCTGCTCCCTTCCAAGGACCTGAGCCACAG
Source organism: Pteropus alecto (assembly GCF_000325575.1). Taxonomy (NCBI): domain Eukaryota; kingdom Metazoa; phylum Chordata; class Mammalia; order Chiroptera; family Pteropodidae; genus Pteropus; species Pteropus alecto. Next base: position 3,653,786 of record NW_006436812.1, on the reverse strand, counting down.
AAGCATGGCAGACATTGATGGCACTAACATGTGCAGGGCATTGAGCTGAGCCCTCGGTACACTTTACCTCACCTGTTCATCATGAGTGTATATGGCGTGAGCATTGAGGGTATACCTGCAGTGTCTACAGAGTGCCTGCCGTGTGCTTACACTGCTCTATCCTCAGCGTGTCCAAATGAAGCTGATGTTCCTGGATGAAGACTTGGAGGCCCGGACATGCAGAGCCCCTGACAGGAGGCCATTCAGCCCGGCAGTCGTGGACCTGGGCAGCACTGTTCTAGTTCCTGCTTTCTGAGGAAAGAGCATCCTGCATTCCTCACTCTCTCAGCTGGCTGCTTAGGTCAAAGGTCAGGGCCAGGCCTGGCAAGTGAATCACCATCCCTGGGGGCCGACATGGGTGGACATGGGTGGGGACTCCAGCTTCTCACTCACCTTTCCCGCCAGGACCAGGAGCCTGGAGTCTGGGTCCAGCAGGGGCATTAGAGACCTGGGGGAGAGAAAACTGGTTGGCAGGTGGGGCCAGCCACCCATGAGTGAGGGGAAGCAAGAGGTCTGTGAACCTTACAACCCCAGATAGGAGGCCGAGCCCCACAGTGGCCGGGAGCGATGTGTCCTCCTCTAGCTGCATCTAGCCTGATCCCCCAGGACCCTCTGCCTCTTCTCCCTGTGCCAGCAACATGCCAAGTATGTCCCCACATTCCAGCCTTTCTTTCCCCAGGTCCTCTGTCTCTGCCCACTTGCTTCACTCAGGACTTATGCCGAGCCCTGGGCACAGGAGAGCCACCCCCTCTGTGCACCTCAGCCCCAATCTCCACCCCAGGCAGACTTCACATACAATCTGTCCCTGGTCCCACCTTGGCCAGCCTAGACATCAGGCCAGCATTACTGGGCAAGGTGTGGGGGTGCTGGAGCTATTCCACCCAAGCACTTGAGTGGGCGCTCCAGGTCTCCACTAAGGTTTGAGGGCCACCTCCTCAGCCACCTAGGTTCCTGGATACTTGATGACATCTTAGAGACTCAGACCCACTTGACACCTGCCTTGAGGCCCTGTGCCCAAGCCTGAGCCAGGGGCCAGAGCGGGGCCTCCTTTGCTGCGCAGCTTCTCCGCCTCCCTGTTTTCAGGCCCCCATGCCCAAGGCAAGGCCTGGGGAGGGTCAGCGGCTGGGAACATGGAGGGTAGGCTAAAGGCCTCTAGTGCCCCTGCTGCTCTTTGCCTATCTATCTCATCTTGGCCTATGGCCTGTTGCTGCCCGGAGTTTATGACACTCCTCCCCAGGCCCTATGGAGGCCCCTTCGCAGCTCCCAGCCCTGTAAGCGCTGCCTTCCAGCCCAGGATCACAGGGGGACGGGGCCCAGAAGAACTATGACAGGTGCTTTCATCTTTTTGTTTCTTGCTCCTGGTCTTGGCCTCATCCTGGGAACCCATAGGCTTGGACCCCTACCCTGACACTCATCCCCACACAGAATCCCCGTCCTCACTGTGGTTCCAGTGGTCAGAGATCACCCAGCTGTGGCAGCTGCTTCTATCCTTCACCCATGCAACGAGGGCCCAGCCCCTTCCTCCCCTGCCTGTCTACCCCTCCTGGCTAGCTCCCCAAAGCCTGCCTGCTGCCCACTTCCTCCCACCCTGCTGAGAGCCACAGAGTGGGCTGGAAAGCTGGGTGGAGTCCTAGGTGTCTCCACAGCTTCCTGGAAGGCCTTGGGCTGGTCACCTGTGAATAACACAGCCTCTAATTACCTTAGGCCCAGCAGGATGAGCTGGGCTCAGAACTGCCTTCCTTGACCTGGTCTGACCATTGCCTGCCTCGGGGGAGGAAGCAGATGGGAAGGACAAACTGGGTGTGTGGCCGGGGTGCCCCCCACACAGGCGCTGGTTCCAGAGGGGCCAGACATAGGTCCCTCTGGAGGCTCTAACAGGGCTTTCACTCATTCAGTCATTCATTCTCAATTATTCATTCCTTCAGCAATATGGTCTGTGCCTGGCCCTTGACTTCCCTGCAGTTGTGACTGGAGGTGAGTGCAGCAGATCCTATTGGATCTGACCTCAAGGAGCTCCCAACCTGGTATGAGAGGTGAACACAGTCCCACAGATAAACATTTGGAGGAAAAGTTCTCTGAGGACACACAGCAGGAGCAGAGCGGACTGACTGTGGCTGGCCACAGGGGAGGAGATATTCCCTATGACTCAAAGGTTAAGGAGGAATCAACCACGCCCAGGGAGAGAGTTCCAAGTGGAAAGAGCAGCATGTGCAAAGGGCCTGTCACAGGTGGGTGCATGGTCAGTTTGCGGAACAAGGAGGACAATAGGGCTGGTGCCCTGGGCAGTGAGGGTGAGGGCTAAGGCTCGTGATGCGGAGGGTAGAAGCAAGACAGGACAGGATCTGGTGCATCACAGGGGAGTTCTGCCTCCTTCCATCAGACAAGCAATGAAAAGCTGATGGTACATCTTAAGTGAAAAGGGACAGGATCAGATGTGTGCTGAGGAGAGATCATCATGTGGAGATGGGTGGGAGGAAACAAGAGGTGATGGGCTCAGGGCAGAGTCTGAAGGCAGCTGGGGTCGGGGAACTCTTGTAGCCCAACCACTGCCTTGGTGAGAACTGGGGTTTGTGGCTGAGGGTTCCACCACAGTATCGATGGCTCACTTGTGCTCTAAACCAACCTCCTTAAGAGGACTGACCTGGCCTCCCTGCACCCCCGCCCCATCAGCCCTAGCTGGCCGGCCCACTGACTCAGGTGCTAGGGGTGCGGGGCAGGAAGTCATAGAGGGCAGGGCTGGCTCCCCTGACAGGTCAGGCCAGTCTTCCTTGCCTCAGGCAGAGCCATCTAGGTAGCTCTGCCAGGCGGGAGCACCTGCCCACCATGACACGGGCCAGGAAATGGGGTCATGGCACCCAGCCCCAAGGGGTGGCCAACAGCTAGCACAGGTCTGACTCTAGGCTTTATAGAGTCAAGCTAGGTCTGGGTCTGGAATGCAGAACCGAGCCCCAGCCTGACAAGGGCCAGAGGTAGTAAGAGCTGGAACAGGCACCTCTCCTGCTGCCATGGCACATAGGGATGGCTAACATCTGGGCCTGCCACTGGGAAGGGCTCTGACCTAGGTCCAGGGGTCTGCCCCAGACCCAAAGTCACAGAAGGTTTAGAGCCCTGATCTGCCCCTAGCCACAAGCCCAGGTCCCAGAAGCTTCAGGATGATGATGGTACAGTTAGTCACGTGAGGGAAGTGTCAGCCCCTGATAATCCCATCAGCTCTCCCAATCTTCCTGCAATTAGCAGAGGAAGTACCAGGGTATGTCTGCTAGGAAAAACAGCTTCATGAGGCCTCTTCTGACTCCCCCTGCTAGCCCATCAATCTAGACATCCTGGCATTGCCACTGGTCCAAAGCAGTCCAGGATCTGTCTCTGTCACCCACACTAGGCAGTGGAGACCACCCCTGAACCAAACCCTGACTCACATTCCTTAGCTCTCTCTTCTCACAGAGGGTTCCAGGTAACCAGGTTCTAAGGAAGGTGGTGACTTAAAGCATTATGAGGAATGGATGGACAAACTGGGGAAGGGATCTCCTGGAAGCTGCCCTGTAACCTCTGGGCAGATGACAACATGGCCTATGAGAGTCCAGGGTGCAAGATTGGGCAGATGATGGACCATTTTGGCAGGTGGGGGTCTATCCATCATTGAGAACTAGCTATAGAGGTGAGAAACTTCAGGGCCTGTCAGGAAAACCTATTCTTTGGGGAGAGTCAGGCTGAAGGTCCTCCTCCCTCCCACAGCATCTGTAGACACTCCTGAGTGTCTTAGGGATCAAAAGGCCCAAGGGCAAAGGCATAGGGACCATCCGACCAGAGCCATATGGTACTGACTACAAACTCAAATGCTTCAGGAAACTGAGTGAGTGAAGTAGACTGGTGTGACGACTGGGAATGGTGGAGACTGGGGTGACCTGTGAGCCTGAGGTTTGGTCAGAGGGCAGAAGGCTGCCACTCAGCCCCAGCAGAGAGTTCCTGTTCAAGGCAAGCTGGTAAGTCCCATTTTAACGTGAAACCACCAGATTTTTAATGTTGGCAATGGCATCAAAGTTTTAAAAAGTCCCATACAGGCCAAATGAAACACACCCAAGGGCCAACTCTGGCCCAGAAGCAGAAGCCATGACCCATATCCACAAAGACTAAAAAAAGCAAGGGGTGTAGGTGTGGGGTACGGACCCCTGCCTATCCTGGAAAGGAGCTCTGTGGGGGAGAGGCCCTAAAGAGGCTATTTGCTGAGAGGGGAAGTCTAGGAGGTAAGTGTTGCAGCAGGACCCTGCTTAGCTCATTTAGCAACCGGACACAGAGGCCATCCTGTCTTTTAGAGGTGATCAAGTCCTCCAAAGACCACGCAACCCGATTCCACTGGTGTAGACCCTCAGGTCCCCCCAGACTCAAGCTGGCCCAAGCAAAGGCCCTGGCTACATCCTGGGCTGGAAGAGGAGGCGGGTATCCCAGAGCCCTCTGGAAGTCGGGAGCTGAGCTAGGTCCCAAAGGCTCTGAAGCATGCCTCTGACCACAAACATGGAGGGGGAGGAGGACAGAGCCTTTTCCTGGAATCCTCCAAGGCAGGGAATTTTTCTGGACTAGTCCAATCCCTGGCACCAATCCTCTGCCCCATCAAGGGCCACTGTCAGCTGCATGCAAGCCCCACCCACTGACAGTGAGGCCCAATTTCCAACCCCATCCCAGCACCACCACCACCCCCCCACCCCCGCTACATTCTGGCCTTGGAACTAGTCGCACTTGTGAGGCCTTGGGCAGATGGTCACTTCCCCTTAAAACATGGGGAAGGTGGTCAAGGGATGCTCACAGCCTTAAAAGCCATCATGTTTAAAAGGACCCTAGAACTTAGATTTTGCATTAGTTTGTATCTAAGAGACCCTTGGAATGGCTCTGTGGGGTTTGCCCAGGAGTTTCTGAAACTGAGATAAGCTACCAACAACAGCACATTGAGAGATTTCACCTAAAAAAGAAAAAAAATCCTGATTTCCAGTTTCTCTTGAAAAAATCCGAAGCTCTGGCAGGCTGGAGCAGGTCATGAGGGCTGAGTCCTTACACCAGCCCCTACTTCCCTCCTCCCCGGCCTCTCCAGGTCTCCACAGGCTCTGGAATCTGCTCCTGGAATTTATGTCACCTGTCTGGTGTGTCACAGGCATCTGGGTTTGGGGCTCCGTCTCACTCAAATTAATTTGCTTTTTATACGAAAAACAGGGACCTGCCCAGGGTCATATGGCAAAGAAGTGGCAGACCCGCCTGGAGTGCCGGGCTCGTGACTCCAGACGGGGCGGGACAAGGTTTCTCCCGCCCGCCAGGTCCGGAGGTGGTGGAGTGAGGACCAGGCTCCGCGGCCAAATGACCCCTTCATTCGAGAGGGAGGCGGGTCTCCCTCGGGCCCGTCCCGGCCCGGCCAATGGGGAGCGGGCCCCGCCTTCCGCCAGCGGCGACCCCGCCCCCTATCCTTTAAGGCGCAACCCACCTCCTGCGAG
>NW_006436812.1:3626899-3648224 GCF_000325575.1 Pteropus alecto | reverse complement strand
GGGAGGTGGGGACTAAATAGGAAGAAGAATGAGGAAACTGGAGGAGGGAGTAATGGTAATGTTGTATATCTTGCTGGCGTTTGGATTACACAGATGTATGTATACATTTGTCATTACTCATTGATTGGTACTGTTTACAATTTGTTCATTTCAACTTCGACAAAGAGATAGTAAGCATTAAAAAGGACTTAGAATCCATAAAAAAGAACCAGTCGGAAATAAAGAATACAATAACTGAACTAAAAAATACACTAGAAGTAATCCACAGAAAATTAAATGAAACAGGATCCGCCCCGCCCGGCTCCCTCCACCTCTGTCCGGTGAGTGTCTGCCGGGCTGGGGGGCTGCAGACGGGCATCTGGGCGCAACGAGAGCAGGTTATGCACACGCGCTGATCACGCGCGCGGACCCCCGCCGCGCGCACTCGCACTCAAGGCGGGCACGCGCCCCCAACCCCGCACCTTCACCTGGGCCGACCCCGGCGTCCCCGACTCGCTCCCTCCTCGGCAGTTCCCGGGCGCCAGCAGCCCCATGGCCGGGGTGCGCGCGCGGGCGTGTGTACACTGCTCACTGGCCAGCCGGCCGGCGGGGCTGCAAGCAGTCAAAATAAACACCCCCTCCCTTGCTTCCTCCTCCTATGGCTGGGCCCTCCGGCATGACCAGTTTTATGAATCAAACCCCTTTGAGAGGATGGCCACGCCATAGTCTTGGATTACTTTTACCTCCTGGAGTGAGACAGTCTGGTTTTGGGGCCTGGAGCTCCCGGTGCCCCCGTGCAGATTGGCCCGCCTGGGGTCCTGAGGGCCCTGTCACTCAGGGCAGAGCCCCGGGGGCCATAGACATGCAGCCTTGAGGAGTGGTTAGGGGGTGACTGGCAGGTCATTCCCCCGCAACGCCCCCAGACGATAGACCTCGCCTGGGTAGGGCCTTTCGTGCTCCAGGTATTGGGGTGCTTCATCTCTTTCTGCCAGGGAAGAGGCTTTGCTTGGGCTGTAACCCAGTGGCCTGGGGCCAACCTAGTCCTTTGTGTCCCAGGGCTGGCAGTGCTCCGGCCTGAGGGCTGCGGAGGTCCCCTGCGGTCACTGGCAGGCCAGCAGATTAGTGCCAACCATTCTGCCTCGACCTCATTCGTTAACGATTACCACATCAGGGTCGCTGACCGCCTCTCTTGCTGGGGCCCAGGGGTGGAGTTTGCAAGGTAGGAAGGAGGAGGAGGCTCTGAGGGTCCAAGTGTCCCCCTGATTGCCTTTTGTACCAAGGGCAGGTGAGGCTCTGGAGAGGGGCACCAGAGCCCAGTGCCCTCCAACCCCGGGCCAAGAGCTTCTGGGGGCTGGGAGACTGGACTGACTCTCAAAGGTCCCTTCTCACTAGGCTGAACTTTTGGGTGTTGAGGGCATAGAGAGAGTGGCTGGGTGGGTGCCCTCCAAGCAGGGTCCATTAAAGCCGGCCCAGCGGGCAGTGAAGTCCAGTATGGACCCAGCTGGTGGCAAGGCCCAAAAGGGCTAAAGCAAGCGGGTGGGGGGATGGGAGAGCAGTCCCCTGAGTTTGCTGTCTTCTCCCAGGGGAATCAGGCCCCGGAGCTTCTGTAAACAGAGTGTCAGAGGCAGGAAGAGGGCTCTGGTAATGAGCAGCCCAGCTGGATTCCCTCCAGACCATTATCTGGCCTCTCCTGGGCCCAGGGAGGGATGAGCTCGTGCCAGGCTGGGGGCCTGGGCACAGCCAGTCCCCACCTCCCTGGCTTTATGTGGCTGCCCTGGGACCTGTGAGTCCACAAAGTCAGATGGGGCCAGTGGAGCCTGGTGTCCCAGGGCATTTGCTGGGATGGCACCACTCTCCAGACTCTGGGAATGGGGGAGGGGGTTCAACACGAGAAGCCCCCCAGACCTGTGCTTTCCCCAGGAAGGCCCCTCTGGCAAGCAGCCTCAGGGCCAGGGATGCCCTGGGCAGGACATGGATCCAGTTTCTGGCTCCCATTCCTGACACCCCCACTACAGCCCTAGGGGAGCTGGGTCAAGTCTCAGGTAGAGTGGAGTCCTCATGGGGGCTTGTAAGTGGACCCCACCCCTGGGCTGGGCAGCTCCTGGGGACAGGAAAGTGGGGTCCCAGCTGGGCCCAGGAGGCAGCTCCCACCTTGGCAGGCCAGCTAGACAGTTTTCTTTGGTGACCAGGGAGAAGGCTAGGTTGAGCCTCTGCCCACAGAAGCATCCCTGACTATTGGCAGGCCCTGAGCTCATAGGCAGCAATGCCACCTAAATGGGTTAGTGACCCCCTCCTATAGCCTCCCTCAGCTCTCCTTAGAGTCCCTTCCCTGGGCTGGGGAGCCCAAGGCTCTGCACTGCCAAGAAAACCAGCTCCCCTCACTGCTGTGGAATTTGCAAGAGTTCTTGGAGGAGGGGGAGGGTGTGAGAGAGAGAGCACGGCCCACTGGGCGTGTGTCTGGCGTGGGTGTGTGTCTGTGTGCGCGTGACTGGAGCAGGGCTGTGTTTGGGGGCGGGCAGGGGTGCTTTGGTTTTATCGGTTTCAACATTCCAGAGTCAGCCAGATTGCTTTCCCTCAGCTGGCTGGGCCGCCAGGCCGGCCAGGCCTGCAGGCCTCCCCCGCTTTTCCTCATTCCAGCCTCCCTGGGTATGAGGAGGTTGGAGAAGGCTCCCCCAGACCACCTCGGGTTTAGGGGGGTGGGGGAAGGCGAGGGGCCAGTTCTTCTCCATGGTTGTGGAAGGCCCCCCCACCAGTCTCCTCAAGGGAAATGCAATAAGGCTCTGACATTCCTCTGAGGCTGCCTGAGAGATTTAATTAAGGAGGGAGGAAAGAGCTGGCTTGCATTGAGAAGAGGCTGGGGCTGTCACTGGGGCCTGAGCCCCCACTCCTGGATAGGCAGAATGAGAAGAAAGAGAGGAGCGGAGAGGGGGCAGGGTCATGGCTCCTTACATCGAATCAATCCCACCTGCCTACTGGTCAGTTCACAGACCCAGAAAGGGCCACTTCTGCCACAAGGTGACCAAGATCTCTGGGCATAGTGAATATGAGAAGGGCAAGACCTTGAGGGCCACCTCCTTCTCAGACCCTAGGCCCCAGACAGCCTGGGCCCAGCTGGCATGGGGCTGGTGGCCTCCCTTGGTGACTAAGGCCTTCCTCTGGCAAATTCAGGGTTAATTTCAGGGTTACGACCTTACTTGTTGGGTGCTTGGCACTGGGTGGGGACAGGGCAGTGAGGAGGCCCCACGTCTGAGCCCAGCCCTGGTGGCATCACACCTGCGCGTGCCAGCAGTGGCATCTGGTCTGGCACATTTCTAGTTGGGCGGTAGCCACCACACAGCTCCCAGGCCAGCAGGTGTCCTCTCCCAACAGAGGCACCTCTCCTGACTGAGATGGCACATCCTGCTGCCCTGAGGGCCCACTTGAGCCTCGAACTGGCTTTAGTTACTGGTCTTCCTGCCCTGGGCTGACAGGCCTGGCAGCTGCCAACTCACCCACGGTGCCACAGAAAGTCTCCACTTAGGGCCTGACAGCTCCTGGATGGAGGAGTCGGGGAGGAGGGAGGAGGGCCTAGGTCCCGCTCTTCTCTCAGTGCTGACAGCCAGCCACACCTGCTCAGGGATCTTCCCTGGACTGGGAGACAAGCTGAAGTCTAGAATGTCCCCTTTGCAACTGAGCCCTGGCTAGACAGGAGACTCACCCAAGTTGCTTCTCCAAAATACAGCTCTGCCTGGCCCTACCCCAGACATTCTTATTTAGTTGGCCCAGGGGTGGGACCCAGGCATCAGGAACTTTCCAAAGCTGCTGGGGTGATTCTGATGTATAGCTGGGGATGAAAAGCCCCTGGGGTTCCAGGTGGGAGATGGAAACCCGGAAAGGGAAGGAAATTGGATAAGGTCATGAACGAAGTGTCAGCCTTATCTGTAGGATGAGCAGAGCCGGCCGGGGTGGTGGATAAAGTAAGGCAGACACCAAGAGCGGTGAGGACGCCAGCTTAATCACAGAGCTCTGGCCCCCACCCGGAGAGAGGGCCATCTCTGAGGAACCAGAGGCTCTGTCCTCTCGGCCCCTTCCCTGAGGGCCCAGGAGGGAGATATCAACCTTTCTGCCCTACTGGGCCAGGGGTTGCTATGTCTCAGGGATGAGGAGACGGGCGGACCCGGCCCAGGCCTTGAGCCTCCTCAGACACGTCAGCGAAACCAGAGCCAGCTGTCTTGGCCGCCGGCATGGTCCCGCCTGCCTGGGGGGTTGGCAGACTCCTGAGCTGGGTTGCTGCCAGGCCTGGCCGGCAGTGCTTAGCCCAGGCACGCCAGCACTGGGAGCCAGAGGCCCAGGGTCCTGGGGGCAGGCCTGTAGTACCTGACTCCTGCACTCACTCTGCAGCACTGGGTACAGGAGAAGAGTATGCTGACCTGTCTGTCTGAACCCATCCCCTGCTGGCAGGCACGTGGCCTTCCCCAGGAACAGTGAGATGCTCCAGCCCCAGGTCTGATGTGGTCACCCAAATGTCCGAGTTCTACCCACTCACCAGCCCCTGCCTGACCCAGGGCCTGTATGTGAGAGGGTGCCTCTAAATGTGTCCCACACTTGGGTGTGGGTGGGGGCACTCTGGATCCCCCGGAGAGTTGAGATGATGGATATCCTTACTCATAGAGCCCTCCCTCTGCTCTCTCCCCACCCAAGGTCATATGCTGAAGGGGGCTGGCCAAAAGACAGCTCAGCTCCCCCATCCCCCTCCAAAACTGAAAGCACCTGCCATCAGGCTGCTCCCCATGCCCACACCTAAGGGTGGAGGGTGGGGGGCAGCCTCTGCATGGAGGTCTCACCCTGGGCCCAGGATGCCTACTATCTGTGCTGAAAGGGACTCGAAGCCCCTCTCACACCGTGGTGTTCTCCCCGTGCGTATGGAAGGCAGGGCTCGGGTTTTCTGGGTAGCACTCAGTAGTGAATGTTGACTGACCACTTAGAATACGCTCCAAGCACAAACTAAACAGTCCTGAGAATCAAGCGCTATTATCAGCACCCCCACTTCACAGATGGGAACTGAGGTGAAGGCCCATGGCCAGCCTGGCATGGAGCCAGGCTGCAAATGCAGGCAGTTGGACCCTAAAGCCCCATCCCAGCAACTGTCTGTTGGAGGGCAGTGAGGCCAGCAGCAGAGCCCGGGCCTCTGCCTCCCACCTCTTCCTTTCACACCAGGGCAGGGCCCAGGCCAAGGTGAGGCTATGTTGAGTCTGGGTGGAGGACATGGGCCCTGGACCCTCGTGCTCCCACCCCTACAAATGCCAGGGCTGCCTCCAGAACTCCCCACATCCTCCGCAGAGGTAAAGGTCTTACCTCCCTGCCTTGGGTCAGTGGATCAGATATCAAAGCCCAGGCTCTGGTCCTTCAGAGCTGCTGAAATTGCAACTGCCTGGGTCAGGGCAGCCGTGACAACCGCCCCCACCAAGAGACACCCCACCCCCAATGCACACACACATACGAGCATGCAACCAGACAGGCAGAATAGCTCCAAGAACTTGTTAGAACTTCCCCATTTGCAAACAAACAGAATACAAAAACTACAACCCTGGGTGCTCAGAACAATTCCAGAGGGTGAGGTGGGGCTGCTGAGAAACTGAGGCCCATGGGTGGGAAGCTGTTTAGGGGTAGAACTTGGGCTCTGTCTCCTTGCTGGGCAGAGGACTGGGGCTCAGGCCAAGGCGCTCACCCCTGCCTCCTAGAGGGTGGGAAGCAGGTTAGCTGCTGTCTGCCGGGGTCTCCCGAGAGCAGGAGGATTCCAGTTGCTCTTTTTCTGATGCAGCCCCCGCTCCCCAACAACTCAGTCAGATTGCCACTCTGGGGCCAGACAGACCCACAGCAGTTGCTGCCTCCTCCTGTATGATGACTTTGCTAATTAAAGGGCCAACAGACCAGGGAGCAAAGCCCAGAACCCATGCTTGCCCCTCTCCTCAATGCAGAGCAGGGAGCGCCCCCCAGCAGTCTTGGGAGGTGTCGACTCTGTGATCCACCTAGCGGGGACGGAGGAAGAAGCCTAGGTGCTGAGAGAAAGCCTTTGTCTGTACCTCACAGCTCTGATGCCCTTGGCCCAGGGCTGTCTGACTGGAACGTGAGCTCTTAACCATGACCTTATATGAGGCCCAGAGGGAGCTGAAGTCACAGGGGTGGCTAAGCAGGCCACGTGTAGGGTCCCCTCCTGCCCTGAGCCTAGCTGCTCCCTTCCTGACTGCCCCCCCACCCCCTCCCTGCCTGCTCCATTAGGAGGGCTGATTCAGGGGGAGGTGGCTCACCCCCCACGTGGACAAAGGGGTGGGGGGCACTCACAGCCTACATCTGGAGGCCAGGCCGCACCTACTGCCTTCTGAGTCAGCAAGGGTGGAGCAGGTCCATGCAGGGGAGGAGGCTGGGTGGGGTGCATGGAGCCCCCTTGCGACAGCTCCAGCAGGGCTAAAGGCACACAGGGCCAGAGGTACACGAGGCAGCCAGGACCCTAGAGAGCAGGGGAGGGGGCACCAGCTGGGAGTTAGGGAAGGCCTCCCTGGCTAGCCTCTGAAAAGCAATCGCCAGAATTAGTAAGGGGCAGAGGGGACCCTGCCGGTGGGCAGGACATAGGTGGGCCCAAACTGGGTGACAGGCCTTTACCTAGAACGGGCCCAAGACCACAGTGGCCTCCTCAGTGACTTGTCTAATCCATTCTGGGACCACCTGCCCCTCTTCCACCTTGCATTCCAGCAGCCCACTTCTCTGGGGAAGGGGCAGCCCCATGGATGGCAGCAGGGCAGAACGAACCTTGCGTGGAGGGCCATGTTACCTGCCTGTGGCTTGACAGCCGGCTGGCATGGGGGAAGGGGAGTCTAAGCCCCAGTACAAAAGGCCCTTGTGTAAGCAGGATGCCCCTGGAAGGAAGGGGTGCTGGCTCTCCAGGACTGTAGGGGCCCAGAGCATGGGGACTGCTGTTGGGGGTGGCCCGAGTTTCCCCCAAGGAGCCTGAGTGAAGGGGGGCCCACACTGTGGCCCCATCCTGTCCTAGCTGGGTCCAGCTATAAGCTAGAGCCTGGAGCAGCCAGGGGAGCCACCCTCACCCTGGTAGGACTGGGCTCCTGCATCAGGGGACAGGCTCAACACATGCAGCAGGCCCAGCGGCCCCGGACCTGCGTAAGGACCTGGGCTCTAGTTAGATTTCCCAGCTGTGCAACAGCAGCACATCACTGCACCTCAGGGAGCCCCCTTTCTTCTGTCATCTGGGAATCATGAGACTAGTTTCCACCTGGAATGGCTGCTGGGGAGACTATGAGAGGTGGCTGTGAATGTTCAGTGGCACTGGCACACTGGGAATGGCTGAGGTTCTGCTTCCTCAGTGCCTGGACCAGAATAGAACCCAAGGTAGATGAAAGAATCTGGGGAGCATTTCCAGGCCTGGCACTACCTCTGGGGCTACCAGGTAACCAGTGTCCCCAGGCTTAAGCCCTGAGTCAGCCCAGGGAAGCTGGGACCCCCTCACCTCTAGTTCTATCATTGTGCCTGAGGCAGGGCAAATAAAGACCAGCATTCCCTCCTTACATCCCCCCACAGAGGGACACCTGCCAGTGGCTCCAGCACCCCTCTGCTCCCTCCCCTAAGAACTTTCCTGCTGGCCACATTCTGGCCAGCAGGAAAGTTCGCGTCCTGGGCAGGTCTGACTGCACAAGTGGAAAAACACCAATCCCATAGTTTCCATGTGAAGTCTTCCCACTGCGGTCTCTCCTCCCTTGGAGGACATAGAGCGTAGCGGCAGGGGCCGGTGGCCCGGGGCAGCCAGCTTCTCTGCTTACGCTCTCGGCCCACTGCCCACCAGTCTCCCAGACACTGTGGGGAGGGGCTGCTGCTTCCCTGTCTACCTCGGCAGAGATTTGGGGAGGGGGCTTGGGAGAAGAGAACAGAGCCTGATGGTTCTGACTGCATGTTCTCTCTGAGCCAGAAAGGCAGGAGGGCTGGGGTTAAAGAGAAGGTGTCCTTTGTGGTCACTGAGTGTTTTGGGGCCAGACCCCCTCTGCATGCATCAGCCCCCTGCACCCCAGTGACGGTGCAGGAAGTATCAACTGATACCATAACGAGGTCATGTGACTGCTCAGTCACATAGCAAGGGAGTGATGGGTTTGGGACAGGAACCAGGCTGGGGCACTGGAGACCTGACTCATAACTACTGTGCGCTGTTGTATTTGGGGGCGGGGAGTGGGGAAGGGGACTGGGAATTCCCTTCTCAGTCCTTCCAGGCACGGCTGTCTCCTGGGCCCCTGACTCACTGCCTCCTGTCTTTGCTCTCTGCTCCCAGGGACCAAAAGATGTGCTCCAGAGTCACCCCACCCCCGTTGCCGCTGCTGCTGCTATTGCTGGCCCTGGGGCCTGGGGTGCAGGGTTGCCCATCCGGCTGCCAGTGCAACCAGCCACAGACAGTCTTTTGCACTGCCCGCCAGGGGACCACGGTGCCCAGTGACGTGCCACCCGACACGGCGGGCCTGTACGTCTTTGAGAACGGCATTACCACACTCGACGCAGGTACTTTTGCCAGCCTGCCGGGCCTGCAGCTCCTGGACCTGTCACAGAACCAGATCACCAGCCTGCCCAGTGGGGTCTTCCAGCCACTAGCCAACCTCAGCAACCTGGACCTGACCGCCAACAGGCTGCGTGAGATCACCAACGAGACCTTCCGTGGCCTGCGGCGCCTGGAACGTCTCTACCTGGGCAAGAACCGCATCCACCACATCCAGCCTGGCGCTTTTGACGCACTTGACCACCTCCTGGAGCTCAAGCTGCAGGACAACGAGCTGCGGGCTCTGCCCCCACTGCACCTGCCTCGTCTGTTGCTGCTGGACCTCAGCCACAACAGTCTCCTGGCTCTGGAGCCTGGTGCCCTGGACACCGCCAATGTAGAGGCACTGCGGCTGGCCGGCCTGGGGCTTCGGCAGCTGGACGAGGGGCTCTTTGGCCGCCTGCGCAACCTCCATGACCTGGACGTGTCCGATAACCAGCTGGAGCGCGTGCCACCTGCCATCCAGGGCCTACGGGGCCTGACACGCCTTCGGCTGGCTGGCAACACCCGTATCGCCCAGCTGCGGCCCAAGGACCTGGCCGGCCTAGCAGCCCTGCAGGAGCTGGACCTGAGCAACCTTAGCCTGCAGGCCCTGCCACATGAGCTGTCAGGTCTCTTCCCCCGCCTGCGGCTCCTGGCGGCTGCCCGAAACCCCTTCAACTGTGTGTGCCCCCTGAGCTGGTTTGGCCCTTGGGTTCGGGAGAGCCGTGTGGTGCTGGCCAGCCCCGAGGAGACACGCTGCCACTTCCCACCCAAGAATGCTGGTCAGCTACTCTTGGACCTTGACTATGCCGACTTCGGCTGCCCAGCTACCACCACCACAGCCACGGTGCCCACCACGAGACCCTTGGTGTGGGAGCCCACCACCTCACTTTCCAGCCCAGCCCCCACATGGCCGAACCCCACAGAGCCTGCTGCCGAAGCCCCCAGCCTGCCACCTGCTGCCATGCCCACTGTGAGGCCTGACCCCCGGCCCCAGGACTGCCCAGCATCCATCTGCCTCAACGGGGGCACCTGTCACCTGGGGGCTCGGGGTCACCGAGAGTGCCTGTGCCCAGAAGCCTTCATGGGCCTGTACTGTGAGAGCCCGGTGAGGCTGGGGCCACGGCCCACCCCTGCCCTGGCTACACTGAGGCCGCCAGGGCCCCTGCCCCTCCGCATCGAGCCAGTGAGCCCCACGTCCCTGAGGGTGGGGCTGCAGCGCTATCTGCAGGGCAGCACCGTGCAGCTCAGGAGCCTCCGCCTCACCTACCGCAACCTGTCAGGCCCCGACAAGCGGCCAGTGACACTGCGGCTGCCTGCCTCACTGGCTGAGTACACTGTCACCCAGCTGCAGCCCAATGCCACCTACTCCATCTGTGTCAGGCCCCTGAGAGCTGGGCGAGTGCTCGAGGGCGAGGAGGCTTGTGGGGAGGCCCGCACGCTCCCAGCTGTCCGCTCCAATCACGCCCCAGTCACGCAGGCCCAAGAGGGCAACCTGCCACTCCTCATTGCACCCACCCTGGCTGCTGTGCTTCTGGCTGCGCTGGCCGCTGTGGGGGCAGCCTACTGTGTGCGGCGGGGGCGGGCTGCAGCGGCTGCAGCTCAGGGCAAAGGGCAGGTGGGGCCTGGGGCTGGGCCCCTGGAGCTGGAGGGGGTGAAGGCCCCCTTAGAGCCAGGCCCCAAGGTGACTGAGGGCGGTGGGGAGTCCCCACCTGGTGGGCCCGAGTGTGAGGTGCCACTCATGGGCTACCCAGGGCCTGGCCCCCAGGGACCCCTCCCTGATAAGCCTTACATCTAAGTTGGGAGTGATGGACTGCCAAGCTGGGCTCTCAGCCTTGCTGGGACTAGCCAGCGCCTTCTTGCTACCAGACTAAGTAGTTCTCGGATCCATATGACGAGGACATGTCAGGGCAGGGGCTGTGTGACTACAGCAAGTGCCTGCCCCTCTCTGGACCTCAGCCTCCTCATCTAAGATGCAGGGACCCAGGTGAAGACCTCTAAGGTCCCCTGAGCCCAAGTGCCTCTGAGGATGGTGTCTGCCCCATCCTCTGCAACGTACAACCTCTGGGGTGGAGTGGGCTCTGCTGTGTGCTGGTAACACAGGCCCGGGGCTGCCAGGCCCTCACCCCAAGGAGACTCTGGGGGCCAGTGAAAGGATCCCCAGAAAGAAAGCAGAGTGAGAGCCGGGGTGGGGATGGGTGTATGGCCCAGCCTTGGCCCCAGGGAGTGAAGCAACAAAAGAAACTGGAAAGAAAGATGCTTTAGGAACAAGTTTTGCTTTTGTTTTTTAAAAATATATATTTATAAGAGATTCTTTCCCATTTATTCTGGGAAAATGTTTTTCAAACTCAGAGATAAGGACTTTGGTTTTGTAAGACAAACGATGATATGAAGGCCTTTTGTAAGAAAAATAAAAGATGAAATAAAATGAGTGCTTTTCTGGCTTGGCTCCAGGGTACCTGCACTGGGGGAGGGAGGGTTGGGGTGCAGGGTAGCCATAAAGGGACAGCCCTCTCTGTGGGGAAGCTGAAGATCAGGACTCTTCTCCCCGCGGGCAGCCAGGCCCTGGCCAGCATCCCCTGGGCTTGGGTGGGCTTCTGCCGAGGGCCATGGCGGGAAGGGTAGCCTTCTCAGGAAACCTGACCTGGGCTGTGTCCCCCTAGCCTCCACTGAGGTGCCCAGTCTACCCTTCCAGTGCCCAGGCAAGAGCGGGGACAGTCTGAGCAGCTTCCAACCTTAAGGAAGGACAGTTAGGGCAGCTTTACCTTACTCAGGCCCAGTCTCCTGCCAGCAGGAGCGGTGGTGCTCTTGTGGGAGGCTCATGGAAGATGAGAGTCAAGAGGGTCCACAAGGGTCCCTCGTCAGGGATGGGTCTGACAGGCAGTCCATGCTTGCCTTCCTCTGTGGAGGGGGTACCTTGAGCTGCAACCTGCCAGCCCTCGTGGACTGCTGGACTAGGCGTTATGCACAGCTCACCCTACCCTCCCTGCAGTCCCACTGCTCCTCTGCATGGGCTCCTGCTCCAGCTATTAAGAGGCCTCAGTAAAGGGCAGCATAGGTCCTGAATAGCAGAAACCCTCTGGTGGGTGGGGAAGGAGGGACTGTGCAGGCTTCGGAACAGGGACAGGACCAGGGACAGGACCAGAGGTCTGAGTCTGGCTTGCGGAGGCCTGGTGGCCCTTCGATGTCCCTTTACTCTCTGTAGTTGGGATATGCCTGGCTTTCCAAAACTCCGGAAGTGGGATCTTTTTCCAGGAAGCCACAGGCCTAAGTGGGGGTGGGGGCAGGGCCAGGGATGGTGCTGGGAACTTGGGGAGAGAAAACCTCCTAGAACCTTTGGGATGGTAGTAGAGGTGGGCTCTAGCCCTGTAGATGCTGGAGCAAGCTTCCCTGAGGCCCCATGCCTGTGTCTCTTTGTGGTTCACGACCCCTGACCCCTAGTCTCACTCTTATAGGAAGGAGGCAGTCCAGCCAGGCCTGGAGAGCAGGCTCTGTGGCTTGGGGCATTGATGTCAGCACCGAGTCAGGCCCGGCCACGCGAGGCTCTGGATTCAATTAGCGGCTGCTGAGGGTTCTGGCATGAGAAGGGAGGAGGGGGGGTGGTGGGTTATTAGGGCAGAGGGTGGTGGCAGTGGGCCTGGGTGGGGCCCCATCTTCCTGAGGCAGCGGCAGTGGCCCAGGTGGATTTCCTGTGGGTCTGGGTCCCATTACGGGTGCAGTTACAGCGAGGCCTGCCCTCCCCCTCGGCAGCGCCATCAAAGGGGCCATTGTGGGCCTGTGGGCTGCTGCTGAACACGGTGGCTGCTGAATAAATGTTTTTGCTGCAAAGCCAAACCTGGCCTCGTGGGCCAGCAGGGGGTGGGGAGGGAGGCAGGACCTAAAGAAAGGGGCTGGATGTTCACTCCAGCCCTCCCAGAAAAGGCACTTGGGGTGTCCCATCAGATCACAGGCTGAGGGATGAAGGTAGGGTTAGGGGCCTAGTAGGGGACCAAGTCAAGATGCAGCCCCTACTCAGGGCAATCTCAATGGCTCTGGGCCAGGACCAGAGACAGATGTGGGAAATGCCACTCCCCCTATCGCTGGCTCCTCGCTGCCACAGGCCCTGTGCCATACTGGCTTATACATGTTCCCATTTCATGCCCAAAAACCTCTCTGAAGGGAGACTAGAAGGCTAGGAGAGGTGAGACAGCAGGCAGGGACAGGTCCCAACACCCAATATCTGCTCCCTGGCCTAGGAGGGGGTTGCCAGTTATGCGGGGAGGGTTTGGGTCACAGGAGAGGGGTAGGGAAGCTGTGAGCAGCAGAAGCTACCCAGGATGGGTGGGGGCTCCCAATCTCCAGGGAACACCCTGGGTGCAGGACCTATGCCTCTGGGCAATGGCTAGGCCTTGGGTTGGGGGTCTGTCCAGAGGTGGACACCTTGGTGTGAAGAAACAAATGCAATTCCAGCCTCCACCCTGCATGGGCTTGCTGCTGGGGTGACCTCAAAAGAGGACCCACTTCTCTGGCCTCAGCTGCCTTCGGTAATATGGGGAGAAAAATCCCTACCTGCCTACAGCCCAGGGCCAATACAGCTGACCATCCACCCAGCCCAGAAGCAATGTACCTGAGACAGGTGGTGTTTCTACGTCTCCTGGACAGAGCATGAGCTGCTCCTTCAACATCGGGCCCTGCCATTACTGCCCCTCCCCCACCTCCACTAGGCTTGGGGCCTTGCACCCAGGAAGTGCAGAGCTGTCATTTGTGGACCTGCTTCCTGAGCCTGCTCATCCCACCATGACATGTCTCCTCTTAGTGAGGTGCACTTCGCACATGACAGGGATGACAGAGAGGGCATATGTAGGGGCTGAGACAGAGGCTCCTGGGAGGGGGGGGCCCTGGGTTCTCCCTGAGAGAGGCCAGAGAGGAGTGTGTGCCTGACCCCTGGCCTCCCTTAGCTCTTATAAGAGCACATACTGTTCTGCCTAAATTGAGATGGAAAATCTGTAAAACAGAAAATAAATTGAGGGGGTGCAGTGGAGGCCATGGCCATGCCCATGGTTGATACCTGTACACTTTCCATCTTCAGTACAGTTCATTCAACAGCCCCCACATCCCGGGGGCGGGGCAGGGGGCAGTGGAAGGCTCTGGCTTCCAGGAAGCTTGGTGGGCAGGGGGCCCACCACCTCTTGGGCCAGCCTGAAGGTTGGCATGTATCCCTGGCATCCACCAGTTTTGTAGAGGGCTGGAGAGTCCCCACCTCTCTGCCAAGAGTGTGGGCCCAGTGGTGGGGCAGAGGCCAGGACTGGGGGATGAAGGGGGTGGGACACTAGCCTGGTTGGCCCATCTGGGAGTGATTTGAGAAATTCCAGGCCTCACTGGCCCTACGAGGCTATTCTTAACTGCTCTAATTACAGGGTCAGCCTTGGCCAGTGGCACCATGGGGTCTGGGCATCGTTAACTCCTTCAGGGGCCATGCTGGGTGGGGTGGGAGGGCTGTTCTGTGGAGCGGGGGCAGGGGGGGAAGGAGGGACCCATCAAAGGCCAGGGGTGGAGCCTAGAAGGCAGGAAGTGGAGGGCAAAAGAGCATTTGATGGCCAGTGCTGGGTTCCTTTTCCAGACTAGACCAGCTCCCTCCCTCTGCTGGGGGGCCCTGAAAGGAAGGGGCTGTGGAAGCGTAGAGGGCAAGATACCAGCACAGCATCTGGGCTGGGGGAGGGGGCGCTGGACATGGAGCCAGGAGGCCCAGGAGCTCTGATTCCTTCAGTGCAATGGGGGTCCTAGTGACTCCTCTGAATCCCCAGGGCTCAGAGCAAGCAGAAGCCTCACACCCACTTTGTGGTTCCAAGGAAGGCACTGGAGCTCACTTAGCCTCACCTTCATCATCTGCAAAATGGAACTTGCCAGCTCCCCAGCCTCTCCCTGGGCTATGAGAAAGGATGGGAAGGGAGGGTCACTGCCACCCGGACCTTTACCCCTTCTCTGGGTGCTCAGGCAGGGGATGCCCTAGCGGGAGCTCTTCTAGCGCTCAGCCCTTCCCCACATCCAGACACAGCCCTTGCTGTTCTCAGAGCTTGGACAGGTCACTGTGCCCTCCGTGACTCAGTTCCCTCCGTTGTAAAACAGAAAAGCAGCAGCTGGAAGGATATCCAAGGACCAAGGCCTTCTCCTTGCTCTGACCTTTGCAGGCCCCTGGCTGGTGGTGGTAGTGGGTATCCCAGCAAGCCCCTCTGGGAGTCATAGCTGAGCAGGGCTGAGGCTTCAGAACAGGTGCCAGGTCCCTGCCTCCTCCCGTTCCAGCTAGGTTGGTCTCCCACCCTCCCAAGCTTCTTTCCTCAGCTGTGATGTGGGGGTTGTGTGGACTGAAGGGATGGCTCGCTCCTCAGCATCCGCTATGGGTCTCCTGGTGACTCAGCCATAGTGAGCCTGGGCTTTCCTTGCAGAGCCACCTCGGCTCAGATCTCCAGGGGCACGACCACTTCTAGGGACAGTGTAAAGATGAGGTACATTTGCACCCCCTTGCTGCCTGGGCACCACCTCCCCCAAGGACAAGCAGGGACACGTGTGTAACCAGGGCTGAGGGGGCCTCATAGAGCCCATGAGTTCAAGGCCTATCTCCCTCTGCTACTTGTACCTCCAAACCTGCCAGCCCATCTGTCCCCACATCACCCTGTATCACCCACGTCCACCCTGAGTCCACCGTGCTATAGTAGCCCTCGGGTCTCCTTGGCCCTCAGGCCCACCAAAACACCAACAGCAAAATCAAGTGCGTTCTCGCGCTGGCCACTCATGTGTCCACTGGGTCAGAGTCCCCTCCCAAATGCCAAAATATACCATCCTGAGCCCTCAGGCCAGAAGCCTGCCCCACAACCAAGGGGCCACAAGAATGGATCAGTTGGGCTTCTCTGCCCACACAGGGCTGCCTCACTACCCCCTGCTGGTGAAGCTCCAGGTGACTCCTCAGACAGGGCCAGGTCTGCCCAGCTCAGGCACCCCCGATCATTCCAGTGATGAGCCACCTCCCAGACAAGAACTGAATTGGGTGAAGCCCTTCTGGCTGGCTTGGGACCTCGCATTCGGCATGTGGCCCACCAAGGGCGCATCAGGGATCCTTAGCAGCAGTGCCTGTTCATAGCTCTGGACTCGAGACATCGTCTGGGCCCTCACCCTTCCATCCCCAGCCCATCCCAATATGCTACCCTCCTACCCAGGCGAGGTATCCAGGGTGAGGGAGGTGAGGGCGCTGGAGAAGTGCCGGGTGTCCCATAGCTTCACTTCACGCTCACGCATCTGTGGGGAGGGGGCAGACAGAGGCTCAGAGGGGCACGTCTGTCAGCCCCCCAGGACTCCCTGGAAACCTAGTGCCCAAGGACACAGCCTGGCATGGGGACACGCCCCAGAACAGAGCTCGAAAGGCAGTGTGTGGGGGGTGGCGGGGAGAGGAAGGGAATCATGCAAGGGAGGGAGAGTTTGGGTTTTCATGTCCTGCCCCTTTAAGAACCCTTAGGTGACAAGGGACAAGGGGCGGTTCCCTCCATGGACTCTGGTCCCTGGGGGGGCCGCCACAGTTCCCAGGGTCAGACTTAGCTATTGCAAATGGAATCTGCCAGTTTTCAGCAGCGGTTGGTCCCCTGGGGCTCTGAGACCCAGCTACACTCAGGGCCGTATATGGACAGGCCTGGAGCTGGCTGGTGGCCTCCGCCTCCCAGTGGGCCTCATCCCTGCTCTCTTGGTGCTAGTCTCTGCTCACCCAAGAGGAGCCCTACCTGGTTGAATCCAGTGGACACAAGATGCTCCTGGGTGCCTGTCCATGCCAGCCGGCCATCCTTGCTGTTCTCGTGGGCCTGTATGCTCTGCAGGAGAAAGAAGACAGAAGTGAGCCACCCCAAAGCCTGAGAGCCCCTCAGAGGGCTAACTGGAGACAGGAGAGGCCTCATGTCATTACGGGATGGACCTCAGCTGAGGGTAGTACTGCACCCAGAAGGCCATCCCAACTACCTGGCTGTCTCCCTCCTCCTCAGGGGACTGTCGGGCCGCCTTGCTCACCACCGCTTTGCTATAGCGACTCAGTGTGTCCTTGCCTTGCAGGTATCCTGGAGGCAGCACTCAGCTGCCAGTCACCATCCCCGGACTCTGGGGACCTCTGTGCCCTCTCAGAACTTCAATTTTCTCACTTGTGCAAGGGGCTCAAGTTACCAGGGCTGCCTACTTCCCAGGGCTGTCCCGAAGATCAACTGAGACTACATGTGAGAGGAACAGACCTGCCACAAAGCACCGTGCAAATCAAGGGATTACTAGAATTATTGCTGCCTCCTGACGCTGCCAGGGGGCCAGGGAGAGGGCCTGGTGCCAAGCTCTGGGGAAAGTCCCTGGAGAGGGAAGAGAAGTGCCCCTCTTTGCCCTCCCGTGGTGCTGGAACCACCAACAGGAAGGCTTCCTGGGCCCTGGGGAGGAGAGGCCAAGTTCACACCACGGGCGGCCCTGTCCCCTGGGCCCAGGCAGCGGGGGAGTCAAGGGGGCCAGAGGAAATGCAAACAGCTCCCTCCCAGTCACCCTGGCCTCTGGAGCCTGAGACGAAAGACCCTGTTACCAAAAATAGCTCACCCCAAACTGTGGCCAGCTTCCTTCAAGCTTCCCACGATCTCCTTGGGAATGAATGAGGGAGGGAGGCGGCCTGTGAGGAGCTGGCCCAACGCCCCCTCCCCAGCCCGAAGAAGCCGACCCCAGCGTGGGAGACCATCGGAAACAGTTCAGATCGTGTTGTTCAAGGGGCTTTTCTCACTGCTCACTTCCCACCGAGCCACAGCCGGCACAGGAAGTCGGGGCTAGAGCCTGAGAACCAGGGACCCATATCCCTCTCCACGCAAAAGGGGCTGTGGGGTCAGGGTGAGGGTCAGCCCTACCCCCCAACACCCCAGAGTCAGTCAGAAGTGTCACATGGGTTCCTGCCCTCTCATCAGTGTGCAAACACCCCCTGTGTAAGCTGCAAACCAGATGGCTCACAATCACATCTATGCAGCATTCATTCATTCATTCAACAGACATGCGAGGCCTCCAAGGGTCAGGCACTGTGCTAGGAGCTGGCAGCAGGGCCAGACAAATCTCAGATGGAGGGTCACATACTTAGGTGAAGCAGGGATGCTCATTCATTTGTTCTTTCATAATACGAATATTAGAGCTGCACACTATGCTAGGCACTGGGGAATCGGTGAGCAACACAGAAAAGGTCCTCATACTTATAGAATATATAAGTGGGGCGGCAGATGTGAACCAAACAGAAATAACTATGTCTCAAAGGGGTAAAGTGGAGGGTAAGGGCCCAAGCTTTGGAGTCAGATTGCCTGGGTGAAAACCCTGCCCTGCCACTGAGGGCCTCAGCCCAGGATGAGTTACTCAACATCTCTGTGCCTCAGTTTCCTTATCTGTAAAGAGAACACAATAATGGGACCTACTCTGGAGGGCAGTTTCAAGGTTAAGTGTTAATAGTGGTGAAGTGCTCACAGTTGTGTCTGGCATGTATCTAATGTGCATTTAAAAAAATTTTTACTTTTCAATTAGAGTTGACATTCAACATTATATCAGTTTCAAGTATACAGCATAGTTTTAATTTACATAATGATATATAATTACATAATTAACCTAATTCATATAATTTATGAAGTGATCCCCCTGATCAACTAGTATCCATCCACCTGGCACTATCTATAGTTACTACATTATTCACTATGTTCTCTATGCTGTGTACCATATCCCCATGAGTATTTTGTAACTATCAATGTGTACTTCTCTAATCTCTTTACTTTTTTCACCCAGTCCCTCAACCTCTCTCCTATCTGACAATCACCATTTTGTTCTCTGTATCTATTAGTCTGTTTTTATTTTGTTTGTTCATTTATTTTGTTCCTTAAATTTCACAAATAAGTGTGATCATATGGTATTTATCTTTCTCTGGCTTATTTCACTCAGCATAATACCCTCTAGGTCCATTGGGCAGAGGTCCTTGCAAATGGTAACATTTCCTTTATTTTTTTACAGCTGAGTAATAGTCCATGGTATATATGTACCACCTCTTCTTATCCAATTGTCTATTGATGGGCACTCAGGCTGCTTCCATATCTTAGCTATTGTAAATAGCGCTGTAGTGAACACAGGGGTGCATAGGTCTTTTTGTATTAGTGTTTTGGTTTTCTCTAGATAAATAACCAGAGTGCAATTGCTGGGTCATAAGGTAGTTCTATTTTTAATATTTTGAGGAACTTCCAAGTTGTTTTCCATAGTGGCTGCACCAATTTGCAATCCCATCAACGGTGCTCTTTTCTCGACATCTTTGCCAACATTTGTTTTTTGATTTACTGATGATAGCCATTCTGTCAGGTGTGAGGTGATATCTCATTGTGGTTTTAATTTGAATTTCTCTGATTAGTGACGTTGAGCATCTTTTCATACATCTATTGGCCATCTGTATGTCCTCTTTGAAGAAATGCCTATTCAAGTCCTCTGCCCATTTTTTAATTGGACTGTTTGTTTTTTGGGGTTTTGAGTTGTATGAGTTCCTCTTAAATTTTGGATATTAACCCCTTATCAGAAGTGTCATAAGCAAATATCTTCTCTTACTCAGTAGGTTGTCTTTTTGTTTAGTTGATATAATGTGCATTTTTTTAAAAGCATGATAACAGGGTACAATAAAAGTATAATTGAGGGAAATAGATTTAAGGTAACATTTAAGACATGAGGGGTCGGCAGGTATGAGCCAGACCAGGAGGGGGACCTGGGAGAACAGAGCCCAGCAGAGCTGATGAGTGTGGGTGAGGGAGAGGAGGCGATACTCAGCCTGCAGGGCCCATGGGCAGTTAGAGGATTTTTTGTTCAGAGGCACAGGTTGGAGATGGAACGTACCCCAGCCTGTATTTCCCACCTTCCTATTCCACACATGGAGAAACCAGAGGCCCAGACACTGGAAACTATCTGCCCCAAGTCACCCAGTGAGACAGCTATCAGCTATTTGAGCTTCCTGCCCACTGTGAATTGGGCCCACAGTTATGTTCTTTATCTGTGTAAGAGGGACCTAAGGTAAGGACAGGTGGGGAGACAAGAGCCACAGCTAGAAAAACCCAGGATCCTGGCTATTCCGCAGGCCCCTAGGGTTTCTGGCAAACCCTGGATGAGCTCACACTAGAGTAACCAGGCTGCTGGGCCCAGGTAGTGCTGGGGGTCCGGGGGAGGCAGTCTGGACTGGTGAGTTTTGCTTGCTCAGCGGCTTTCCATTTGCATCTTCTGGTCTCTAAACCATGAAGTGGAAACAAGGTAAGAGTTTCCACTTCATGAGCACAACCGGCTCTGTCTGTCCAAGGGCCACAGGAAGTCCCACAGGCGGGGAAGGGGTGGCCACTGGCCCCTTCTCCACTCACTGGAGTGATGTTCATTTTCAAAAATGGCAAATTCTCCTTCACTCACCTCATTGGGACTCAGAGACAAGAAACCCTCTCTCTCTAGATCCCCAGATTTTCATTCTCCTGAGGCAGCAGGGAGGCTATAGCTGGGACCCAGGTATCCTGTGACCCCAAGCCCCAGCCCTGTCAAAGGAGGCCCCAGGGGAAGCCACTGGTTGTAATCCTGAGCCTATAGGCCAAGCCTTGGGGTTTCCGTCTCGGATGGCCTTTGTCCCAACAGGCAGCAGAGTGTCCTCGTGGAGAAGGCCCTCAGGCTCCCCACATTTCCCCTACACCTGGCCCCAAGAAGAGAACAAGAGGGGCTGAGGCCAGGCGATGCCTGCCCAGCACAGGGACGCCAGGAACAGGCGCATACCCAGCATTCCAGCTGCAGTGCAGCCAAATCCCTCCCCTTACTCACTGTCACCATGGCAACACTTCCTGTGTGGAGCCGGGTGGCTGGAGGAGCTGCCCTGGGCTCCCTCCTCGGGTGAGGGGACTTTCTCCAGTGGTAAGATGCCTACTACCCACCCACGCCCCTTCCTCAGACAGGCTCAGTACTGGGCTCCAGATGCTAGGCCCCCAGGCCTGCCTGACACACAGGGGTGGTCAGAAGGCACAGGTCTGCCTGCCCACAATAGAGGTCAGAGGCTTGTCCCAGGCCCCCTCCTGTCTCTGAAAAGGGTACTGAAGCCTCACCATTCCTGGACACCACCTCAGCTGAGGACTGCTACTTCCCTGGCACACTCATGGCTTCAGGGCCTCAGCCACCCCTACCTGGGCTCTGGCACAGTGAAGGGGCTATATGACCCTGGGGCAGAAATGACCAAAGACCAGACTTCACAGGACAGTCATGAGAGTAGAAGGAGGTCATATGCGCCAAGGGCCTGGGACATAACAAATGATTATAAATGCAATCTAAAAACAGAGTAGGAGATGTATACAGGAGGGAGCCACCCAAGCATCCCCTGTTCCAAGCTCAGGTACCCAGAGGCGGGGCCCAAAATAGACAGCAGAGCGGGGACTCCCCAAGCCTCCCCACCCAGCTGGAGCAGGGAGGGCAGAGGCTGGACAGAGAGCAGTGCATCCTTCTCTGACCTCCCCCCAACAACGCTCCCCTCTAGTGGGGAAGGAGGATCTCAGGAGAAGGAGCTCCCAAAAGGCCTCTCCCCGGAGCTGGCCCCTCGGCTCACATCAACCCTCACACCAACCCTGGCCGCCAGCAGCGGTTTTCCTAATAGAAGCCAGGTGTGGGCCAGATGCCCTGGGCGGAAGTGGGGGGCAGGGCCACGAGGAGGGCAGCATTCCAGGCCCGCTGCCCCCACACCAGCGGGGGAGCACAGGCACCCTCCCAGCATCAGGGAGGGGGTGGGACCCACCCACGCTCTTC
>NW_006436812.1:3599901-3626877 GCF_000325575.1 Pteropus alecto | reverse complement strand
TCTTTACCCAGAAGCCCCTTCAGGGGGGGCTCCCTCCAAAACCAGATCCTCTCCCCCACTCTCCTAGGAATTTGGAGCCCCTTGGACGGCAGCCACTCTGTCTCCACCTCAGCATTATTACCGTCCCCTCCCTTCTGGAGGAGGAAGAGGAGGAGGAGGAAGAGGAGGAGGGAAAGGCTAGGGGAACTGGCAATATCAAGTCAGGGCAGGAATAGGGGTGCCATGCACTGTGCCCCAATCCCTGGTAGGAGAGGGTGACCTAAGAAAGCTGAGAGGATAGGGCCTCAGTCTCCCTCCTTTAAGCTGAGCCTGGGACCCCCGTTCCAAGCAAAGGCTTGGAGGTTGGCCACAGAAAACTACGGTGGGGCGCATCGCTCACGCCCACACTGCCCTGAGACTCAGACTCAGCTACCCCGCCAGCCAGACAAAGCTCGGCCTGGGTAGGTGGTAAGGCGGGGCAGCACCAAAACCAGTTCTGCCCAGCTTGGTTCACCTGTCAGGATGGGGCCTCCTTTAGATCTTTAGCCAGTCCAAAGTGGAAGTGACTGGACCGTCTTGGGCAAAAAGTTGCAACTGGCTACCTGAGGGGAATCCTTTGAGTGTGAGTGTGTGTTTGTGTTTGGTGGGGACAGGGCCCTGGCTGGTTGAGTTTAAGTTGCTGGATTACCCTTGGCCCCAGGTGGAAAAACAAGTCCTAGAAATGGAAACCAGGGCATCTGTGACGGGCCTGGGGCGTTGCTGGGGAGCTCTTCCCTTGAGTTGGCAACAGGACCCTGAACTTCACCTTTCTAGAGAAAAAGCCTCCTCGGCATTGAGAAAAATCTTTTTTTAAATGTAAATCTGCTCATCTCACTTTCTGCTTGAAACTCTCTAATAGCTTCTCACAGCACAGGTGACAGGCCCTGCCTCCCCTGTGCCCCTCTCTCCTGGAACAAGCTCATTCTACCTCTGCCCATCTGTGTGTATCCCCTTTGCACTACTCAGGCTTCAGCTCCAAGCCAGCCCCTCAGGAAAGCACTAGACTGCTCCAACAAGAGAAGCCACCCCCGTGCCCCCGCAGCAATTTGCCCATGTGTCCATCTCATTCACCATAGAACATTCTGTGCCTGGCACCAAACTGCTGTTGAATAAATGATTGACTCCCCAGTGGCTCAATGCCTGTAGCATGAACCAAGGCCCAGCCCTCCCACTCGGAACTCCAAAGGCCACATGCACCCCATGCACAACCACAGACAAAACCAAACACGTTCAGTGCCTGGGTCCCGTGGATCTGGCAGGGCCCCAATGCAGTCTACAGACCTGGGGCAGATACCAAGGGTCCGCCCACTGCGAGACCAGAGGGGTGCAGAGGGTGGTCCTATGTCTTTTGGCTCCTCTGTGGCTAGCTTATGCTGACTATGCCAGGAAGGGTGGGTGGGATGAGGGTCCCAAAGAAGGAGAGGAAGTTAGACTCTCAAATTAGCTTCCTGAAGCCACGGGACGCCTCTACTAAAGGCCTGTGGGCAGCCTGGCTGCACCCCACCCTGTGGTCAAAGCCAAACCCTCCCAGGACCCACAACACGCTTCCCAGAAACAGCTGGAGCCCACCTCTTAGGTGACCTCCCCGCACACACCCACCAGGCCTCAGCCAGAAGCATGGGGTGTGGTAGAATCTGTCTGCCAGGAGGCTAACTCTGCCCCCACCTGTACCTGTTGGAGTTGCTGTGGTCTCAACCCAGCTGTCCATACAACTCACCTGGGAGGCCTTGGGCTTTGCTCTGGGGTCGAAGATCCGCAACTGCTTGTCCTGGGAAAGCAGGAGGAAACAAGAGCACAATTAGGGTGGGCAGGGTCCCTGGGAACCAGCCTGACTCCCTGACCCCCAGGCTCTGATGGCCCCATCCCCTACTATACAGGGCTGGCATCATGTACCAGAAGACCCCTCCCAGCCTGGTTCTGCTTTATCATCACAGAGAGGAGGCCCCCTTTCCTGCCCCAAACACCCACAATAGAGAACTCAGGGACAAGAGTTCACATTTCCTAAGCACATACTACGTGCCAGGCATGTTATATGCAGGATCTCTCCCCATCTTTTCAACCACCTTATGAGGTAGTGTTATTACCATGATCCCTTCACAGATAGAGACTAAAGACCAGAATCAAACTCTAGGCTATCAGCTGCTACACATATCCGGTTCTATGCTCGGCCCAGCCCAGAGGGCTCATGGGACACTTAAAAAACTTGGTGTCTAACCAGGACGATGAGTTTACACATCCTAACCGTCACTCAGCACACAGCTCCTAATTCAGATTACCCAAGAGTAGCAATGGAAACAGACAAAAAAGAAAAAAATAAGATGCCCATACCTCGTATAAGGACTTTACCTCTGTGGAATAATCTGTGTGAGTGTGTGCGTGCATGCGTGTGTGTGTGTGCGCGCGCGCGCACGCACGCGAGCATGTACACAAATGTACATGCATAAAGAACTGGGAGAGAGAGGGGAGGCAGAATGTGCATCCACTATTTATAGGTGTGGCCATGATAAATTGTTAAGTGCTAAAAGGAAGATGCAGAATAACATGGTGTGCTGAGATCCTACTGTGGTAAAATAAACAAAAATCTCTTTTTGTCTAATCATGTTCCTGTATGTTTTGCAAGTTTGCTGAGCAAGGAGAAAGGTGTTCACCAACATAAGCCCTGTGTTAACATGGCTACTAGGGGTGGGGGAGGTGGGAGTGATTAGCTTTTCTTTTTTACATCTTTGCATGGCTGTACTTTGTTGCAATCAGCACAGACTCATATTTTTATATTCTGAAAAACAATGAGCCTGCAACAAACAATTGGAATTTGGAAATTAAAAACACAATACCATGTACATCAGCACCAAAAATATTGAAATACTTAGCTATCGATCTAACAAAATATGTACAAGATCTATATGAGGAATACTAAAAAACTATCATGAAACAAATCAAATAACTAAATAAACAGAGATATTCTACATTCATGGACGAGAAGACTCAATATTGTCAAGACATCACTTTTTCCCAACTTGAACTATAGATTCAATGCATTCCCAATGAAAATTCCACCAAATTATTTTGTGGATATTGACAAACTGAATCTAAAGTTTATATGGACAGGCAAAAGACTCAGAGAAGTCAACTCAATATTAAAAAACAAAGTTGGAGGACTGATGCTACCCAACTTTAATGCGACAGTAATTAAGACAGTATGGTGTCGGCGTAAGGAGAGATAAATAGATCAAAGAAATAGAATAGAGAGCCCCAAAATAGAACCCCATAAGTATAGTCATCTAATCTTTGACAAAGAAGGAAAAGCAATACAATGGAGAAAAGATAGTCTTTTCAACAAATGGTACTGGAACAACTGGACATTCACATGCAAAAAAATTTAATACAGACAAAGACTTTACACCTTTCACAAAAATTAACTAAAAATGGTTATAGACCTATATGTAAAAGGCAAATCTATAAAACCTTTAGAAGATGACATAGGAGAAAATCTAGGTGACCTTGGGTTTGGCAATGACTCTTTAGAAACAACACTAAAAGTGCAATCTATGAAAGAAAAAATAAGTTGGACTTCATTAAAATTAAAAACTTCTACTCTGCAAAAGATACTGTTAAGAAAATGAAAAAGACAAGCCACAGACTAGGAGAAAATATTTGTAAAATATACATCTGAGAAAGGACTTGTATCTCAAATTTATAAAAAAAAAAACAAAAAACACTTAAAAATCAAAAATAAGAAAACAAACAACCTAGTTAATAAAGGGCAAAGACTTGATTAGACACAAAAGATACCCAGATGGAAAATGAACATATGAAAAAAGTGCTTAACATCATACCTCATTAGAGAATTATAAATTAAAGTAACAAAGAGTTACCACTATACACCTATTAGAATGGCTGAAATCCAAAAAACTGACAACACCAAATGCTGACGAGGATGTGGAGCAATAGGAACTCTCATTCACTGCTGATGGGAATGAAAAATGGTCCAGGCACTTTGGAAAACAGTTTGGTAGTTTCCTACAAAGCTAAAAATATGGATCATATGATCCAGCTATTGTGCTCCTAGGTATTTACCCAAATGAGTTAAAAATGTATGTCTACATAAATATTTACAGAAGTTTAATCGTAACTCCAAAAAACTGGAAGCAACCAAGATGTCTTCCAATAGGTGAATGAAATAACACACTGTGGTACATTTATACAATGGAATATTATTCAGCTATTAAAAGAAATAGCTAAGACCCAAAACCATAAAACTCGCAGAAGAAAACACAGGGGAAAAACTTCATGATGTTGGATTTGGTAATGATTTCTTGAATATGACACCAAAAGCACAGGGAGCAAAAGCAAAAATAGACAATTGGGACTACAATGAGCTTAACTTTTGTTAATCAAAGGACATGATCAACAGAATAAAAAGACAACCAATGGAGTAAGAGAAAATATTTGCAAATCATATATTTGATAAGGGGTTAATATCCAGAATACGTAAAGAACTCATATGACTCAATGACAAAAAAAAAAAGAACAAATAAATAACCCAATTAAAAAATGGACAAGAGATTTGAATAGACATTTCTCCAAAGTTATAAAAATGGCTGAGAAGCATATGAAAAGATAGTCAATATCATTAATCATCAGAGAAATGCATATCAAAACCATAATGAGATACTACCTCATATCCATTAGGATGACTATTATCAAAAACCCAGAAAATAACAAGTGTCGGTGACAATGTGAAAAAACTGAAATCCTTGTGCACTATTGGTAGGAATGCAAAATGGTAAGGCTGCTTAGAAAACAGTGTGGTATGTCCTCAAAAAATTAAAAATAGAATTACTATATGATCCGGCAATCCCACTTCAGGGTATATACCAAAAGAATTGAAAACAAGATCATGAAGAGATATTTGCACACCTATGTTCAAAGCAACATTATTCACAATAGTTAAAACATGGAAGCAAACCAAGTGTTCATTGTGGATGGATGGATAAGCAAAATGTGGTGTGTGGGTGTGTGTGGGTGTGTGGGTGTGTGTGTGTGTGTATACACACAAACACAAATATATATAAATACTATTCAGTCTCAGAAAGGAAGGAAATCCTGTCACATGCTATAAGGATGAACCTTGAGGACACTGTGCTAAATGAAATAAGCCAGACATAAAAAGACATAAACTGTATGATTCCACTTTTATGCAGTTTATAAAGTG
This sequence comes from Pteropus alecto, assembly GCF_000325575.1. NCBI lineage: Eukaryota > Metazoa > Chordata > Mammalia > Chiroptera > Pteropodidae > Pteropus > Pteropus alecto. The sequence goes on along the minus strand of NW_006436812.1, from coordinate 3,621,647 downwards.
GTCAAATTCAGAGAGACAGAAAGTAGAATGTTGGTAGCCAGGGGCTGGGGGAGGGGGCAAAGGAAAGTTGTTATATAATGGGTATAGAGTTTCAGTTTTACAAGATGAAAAAGTTCTAGAGACCTGTTCACAACAATGTAAATATACTTAACGTTACTAAACTATATACTTAAAAATGGCTAAGATGGTAAATTTTACGATGTTTTTTGACAAAGGACCACAATTTTAAAAAAAATAGCCAGCAGTCCGCAAAAAGACATGGAGAAACCAAAAATGCATATTACTAAGTAAAAGAAGTAAAATGGAAAGGCTACACATTCTACGACTCCAACTATATGGCATTTGGAAAAAAGCAAATCTTATAAAGCTAGCAAAAAGATCAGTGGTTTCCAGTGGTTTGGAGAGAGGGAGGGAGGAATGAATATATAGGTGAAGCGCAGGGGGGGCACTTTTAAGATGGTAAAACTATTCTCTATGATACTGTAATGGTGGGTACATGACTTCATGCATTTGTCAAAACTCATAGGATGTACAATGATCAGAAATAAACCCTAATGTAAAGTATAAGCTTTAGTTAATAATAATGTAGCAATATTGGCTCAATTGTAACAAATACACCACACCAGTGCAAGACGGGAAAGGGAGAAGGGATATGGGAACTCTGGGTACTATCTGCTCAATGTCTCTGCCTGACCCCTGCCTAGGTGCTTGGGATGCAGAGAGAGCCAACAGTTTCCACCAAGTGTTGGATTCTGTGACCTCCAGGCAATTACAGGAAACTTCAGGGAGGAACTTGGAAATGAGTTAAATCTTGAAGGACAAACGGAGCTTGTACCAGGTAGGAAAAGGCATTGGAGGAGGTGGAAAGCATGAACAAAGATGTGGAGACATAAGCTTGCTGGCATGTGATGTAGAGGGGAAGTGACGGCCATAGGAGGAATGCAGATGGTGGGAATAGAAGGGTAGTGGAGGAGCATACAGCTGGACGAAGGAAGGGGCCAGCCTGGAGATGGCCTCAAAAGCCAGACCTCCCTTGGTGGGCCAGTCCCAGGCCTTCCTGACACACCTGGGCAGGTTCCCAGGGTTCCTGGGTCACTCCTGGCAAAGCCTTACAGTTTAATGGACACTTGCTATGTGCCAGGTGGGCACCGGGATGGCCCAGGGATTAGTTCTGAAGTACCACTCCACTCCAGACACTCAGGATGCCATTTAGAGACAGAGATCAGACAGACAGCCAAGGACAGTGAGGGACAGCGATAGGCAGAAAGAACAGTGAGACAGAGAGAGAAAAGAAACAGAGACAAGACAAAGAGAGAGAGACAGAGATAGACACAGATAGAAAGAAGGGACAAAGGGGTTGGAGAGAGAGAGGATAGAGTGAGGTAGAAAGAGACAGAGATAGAGAGGCAGATCAGAGAGACAGAGCGGGAACAGAGAGAAACAGAGAGAGCAGAATATAGAGGGAACAGCTACAAACAGAGGAAAGATAGCAAGGGACAGAGAGGGAACAACTGGAGATCAAGGACAGAGACAGACAAAAGATAGAGACAGAGGATCTCAAGAGATGCTAGGCAAGAGAGACCCCTCCTGGAAGCAAGGGCCACTTGCATCTGAGAGGCAGAGCCACCATGGAGAGCCAGAGGCCTGGGTTCAGACACCAACTCCACCACTAGGTATTCTGTGGCCTGGGCAAACTCTGAGCCCTTGGTAGGATGAGGATGATGGCAGCGCCTCTCATGGTCTGAGTAAGTCTTGGCACGTGGGCAATCCCTAAAGGCAGCTGGGCCATCTGACCAGGGTTCAGATTGGCACTAGAAGCTAGTATGGCACTAACAGAGGCCTGCAGGGCCTGGGCAGAGGGGGTGACATTGGGCTTCGGGGCGGGAGGGGGTGGGGGCAGGGAGGGCACATCCCTGCTGGGTTCACAGGCACAGAGAGGGAGCTCAGCATGACCCTGGCCATCTATGAGGCTAGCACGCCCCCTAGCGGCCTCCTGGAGAAGCTGGGAGGTGCACAGGGAAAGGCTTCTGTGGGATTGGGCAGGTGCTCACAGGGGAATCAGGGGCCCTGGGAGGCAAAGCTGTTCCAAGGCAGGATGGGAGTCAGGTCAGGCACCAGGGAGATTTCCCTGAGAAGGGAATATGGTGCCAAGAGAGGGGAGGCTTTAATAGAAAGGAGAGTGTGCCCCACACCCCACCCCAATCAGGCAGTCCTAAGTGCAAACCCTGGCCAGGAGGGGCTCAGGCTCCCACCTGTAACTGAGCTGATAGCACACTGGCTCTGCGCACATGCGCAGGACAAACCCATGAGCACCTCAACCTGGCCTGGGGTCACAAAGGTTGACCACCCATCCTGGTACCATTTCCCAAAGGTTTCTGCCATTTGATGCACCCATGCAGGACACCAAGGCTCCCCTTTTACAACAGAGGGCAGCAGTGGATACAGGACAGTGGTGCCCACCAGCACACACTGGCAGGTGATGCCCTGTGAGGATGGCGTCCTCTTCCAGGCAGAGCACCTGGGCCCAGGAATGGGGGTGGGAGTCGGGTGGCTCTACTCAGCACCACTCCAGTGACTCACTTGTGAAATCTGTGCTCCTTGTCTCCCAGACTTTAGGCTCTCTGGGTTTAGAAGGACAGGAGCATTCTACTGCAGAAGTCCCCAACCTTTTTGGTACCAAGGACCAGTGCTCTTACGACAATCTAATGCCTGATGATCTGAGGTGGAGCTGAGGTGGTGAGGAGCGGCTGCAAATACAGATGAAACTTTGCTGGCCCACCACTCACCTCCTGCTGTGAGGCCTGGTTCTTAACAGGTCAAGTATCAGTACCAGTGTGCAGCCTGGGGGTTGGGGACGCCTATTCTACTGGACTCAGCTGTGGGTTGATTGCACTAACTCTTCCTCCCAAGACACCAACAGGCAAGGAACAGAGTTTTCACATAGCAGGAGAGGGTAGCACACAGTGGGTGCTCAGAGTCTGGGCAGTTCGTTGCCCCTCCCCGCCACCGTTCTGATGGTATATGAGGCTTGGACTCCTTAAGAAAGAGGGGCTGGAATGTCATACCAGTGAAGTCCCCTCCTCAGTGACCAGCAGGGGCCAGCGTGGGTGGTGGGCCACTGAGGCCAGTCTCTTCTCAGAACATTCACACAGTATGGAGATCACAGCTACCACCCCCCACCCCCACAGTGAAGTCACTGTCCCCAGCTACCTAGAGCTGCTTCCTTACTGGGGAAACCAAGGCACCTTCTTGCCACCCTCGTGTCACAGCCCCTGGCAGTCATGAGGCTACAGCTCTGATCTCTTCAGGCACGCACTGGAGCTGGGAGGCTGGAGGAGCAGCAAGCACCCCAGAGCCAGGGATTCTACCTGGGGTACAGGCACCCCTGCTGCGTCCATTCTCCAGGTGCAAAGCAGCAGGCTCAGAGGGTCGGAGTGCCTGTCCCACCGCCCAAGCCGGACCGCACAATCTCCACAGAATAGCCCCTAAGAAGCTGGCATTAGTCCTCTGGAAAGCAACTGGCTAAAATGTACCGACCACCTTAAAAATCTTCATAGCCTATAAGCCAACATCCCTGGTAGGTATCTAGGCCAGGGGTGAGCAAGCTAAGGCCAGGGGGCCAAATCAAACCCAAGGCCTGGTTCTGCAAATATTTTTACTAGGACGTGGCCACACCCACATTTAAATATTGTCTATAACTGCTTTTCTGTTACAAGGCAGAGCTGACAGAGACAGAGTGGCCTGCAAAACCCAAAGTATTTACAGAAGTTTACCAATCCCTGCTCTAGGCTAAGAAAGTCACATAAAAAGCAGGAAAAAATCTACATACAAATATGTTCACCTGCCGCAACTTATAACACAGTGACGAGAAGTGGAAGCAATCCACTCGTCTGACAAGTAGGGGCTTAATGGAGTAAACTGGTAAATCTATGTGATAAAATATTTTCCCAGACATTTGTAAAATTTTTGATGAATTGGGGGAAATGTTTATTATGCTGAACAAAAAAATTCAGGACGGAGTAACACGGAGAGAATGATTTCAACACATACAGAAAAAGCATGGAGAGAAAAATGTCAAAATGGTGACAGAAGTTGTTCCTGGGTGGGATGTTTACAGGTGATATTTTTTTCCTCACTTCTTTACATTTTCCTTGCTCTCCAAAATTTGTAAAACAAGCACAAACTACTACACTTTAATGATCATAAGGTAAAGACCTCCTGTGATAATCTGCTTCCAGCTTCCTCTTTTCCTCCCTCCCTATCTCATTCTGTGCCTGTTTGTCTCTTCTTCACACACATGCTATGGAGACACAGGGCAGAGGTTTCTCATTGGAGGGGGAGGTCATGGCCCAAATGTGGGACTCTGTCCAGGCTGGTCCCCTTGCCTGGGATGCTTGTCTCCTCCTCCTTAGTGAGGGCTCATCCCTAAGGAACAACTCTGACCTCACTGTCCCTAGGAAGCAGTGCTCACCAGTCTCTACATGACTACCTTGCCCTCAAGCAGCAGCTCCTTGGGGGCCAGCAGCCCCGTCTTATTTACCTCCCAACCCCCTAAGCTCAGGCCATCGTCTGGAACCTACTGTTTGATGACCCAAACGGGGAAGAAAAAGTTGATGAAGACTAGAAAATGGGGCTTCCAAGAGGATAGAAAAGTTGTAAACGGGATCCCCCCAAGTAGGCAGACCCCACATTTTCTCCTTCTGACTAGTCCTCGCACCTCCACCCCCTTCCAACCAGCTCTTCCCCATCCCCTTTCCCGGCAACACTTGCAGTCTCTTTCATCGCCTTCCACCCACCCTTCACATGTGGCTTCAGGCCCCAGCACACCCCAAAAGGTCCTGAAGGTTGCCACATCCCCAAATCCAACAGGTATGTGTTCACTTCCCGGTGTTCCCCGATACCTCCCTGGGGTAGACAGCCAGCACTGCCTTGGCTTCCTTCCTCCCACTGGGCAGCTCCTTCTGTCGCCCTTCTAGGTTCTGATCCCTCCTCCCAGCTCACTCACCCTCTTCTCATTTCCTTCTCTCCAACTTTGGGGCAGCTCTCGTGCCTCTGCAGGTACCACATAAACACGAATGACACCCACGCTTCCACCTTCAGCTCAGCTCACAGCCCAGAGATCCGGTCCAACTGACACTTTGGTTTAGATGTCCCAGGTACCTTCAACACAACAAGCCTAAAGCCACAACTGAGAGTGCCCCGTCTTGATCGCAGGCCTCTCCTCCAGCCTGTAACCCAGAAGCCAGCCTCACGACCCTTGACTTTTTACACCCAGCCCACCATCAATCCATGCTATCCTCCCCACATCTGCCTCTCCATCCGCACCCCACAGGCAGGATGTCCCTCTCTTCCCTGGGAAGTTTTCCAACCTCCACTCTGGGGTACGGCCCACCCTGCCATGCTCTGTCCATACTGAGGATGGGGAGCTTTCAAAACACAAATCTGCTCACTCACACCACGGCCCGCCAGTCTCCTGCTTTCGACACTACAGTGCTCTCTGGTTGCATCTACAGTGACAAGCACAACCCTTGTGCACTTGACTCTGCTCTCTGCACCCAGCCTTGCTGCCCTGACTCCTGAACCTGCATCTGCAGTTGCTGCCTAGCAACTCTCTCTGCCCCACACTGTTAACCCTTCCTTCAGAGGCCCTACCCAAGGCTACTGCCTGAGGCCAAGCCTCCCCGGCTCCTCCAACCAGCTCAAAGCACCTCATGTTCCTTCCTCAGAGCCTGTGTCACAGATCACAATTATCATTTCATCCACATTATCCACATCTGTCACCCCCGCCATAGTAGGGCTGGGTGGGCACAGGGCCTGGTATCAATGAGGACTCCAAGGCCTGCTGACTGGGTGTGGGGGTTGGTACATGGCCCTGTGTCTGGATCCTCTTAACACAACCTTCAAGGAAAGGAAGGCAGTTTGGACAAAGCAGATAGGAAGGCAGGCAAGGCTGCCTAAAGGTGGTGGTGGGAGTCAAAAGGGCCAGCATGGGGCTTTTCTTCGGTCTTCATCTGATAGGGATCCCAGGCCCAGGTACCAAGGTGAGGTGGGGGCTTGCAGATACAGGTGTGAGCCAGCGGATGGGAGGGAAGCTGAGGTCGGGGAGGGACTCATGAATGCCTCTCCTGACCTTGGTGCTCTTGTGCCCTATAAATACCACCCAGCCAGACAAGTATAGCTTAGGATGTGTGCCCCGCAACACCATGGCCCCGCTCAGAGCAGGACATGCCTCAGGCCCCCCACAGGCACTTAAATGAGCCTCACCATCCACATGCTTACCTTGCATGTTGTGCCCACAAGGGCTCCATCCCGGCTCCAGACAGCACCCTGCACCAGGTCCCCGTGGGCTGCCAGCTCTGCAGAGAAGCAGCCAAGGTCAGGAGGGGCTCTAGGGTCTCTACACCCCATCCTGGGAAATGAGGACACCAGGGAAACAGGTGGACCTGGTCGGGAGTAACTCTCTGGGGCAGAGACAGAAGCTGCCAGCCAGGGTCCCTCTCAGGCAGGAGAATTGAGGGCAGCAGCTCCTTCCAGATATGCTGTGCTACATCCAGGGGCTCCTTCCCCAGCCCTGCCATTGTCAGGCCATGGTCTTACTCTAAAACCTTCCGAGGCTCCCTGCTCCTCTGCCTGGCTCTTACTTCCCACCTAGGCTCATTTCTGGTCACTCGCCAACTCCCTACCCCGGCTCCCCTGCAACTGGGTTATGCCAGCCCACAGATGTGCCACACACACTCCCGCCTGGGCCTCTGCTCTGGTCATCCCCTCTCCTCCTCCAGTGTGACGGTTTGAAAATTTGTCCACAGGCTTAACTATGAGCCGCCCCGCCACCACACACACAAAAAAGATGTTGAAGTCCTGACCCTTAACACCTATGAATATGACTTTATTTAGAAATAACTTAATTTGCAGATGATCAAGTTTAGCTGATATCATTAGAGTGGGCCCGAATCCAGCGCAACCAGTGTCCTTGTGGAAAGGGAAACCGGACAGAGATAAACGTGCACAGAAAGAAGACAGTGTGAAGACACAGGAAAGGAGAAGACGACCACCTACAAGCCAAGGAATACCTGAGGCTACAGAAGCTGGAAGAGAGAAGTGAAGCAACCTCGAAAGGAACCAACCCTGCCAACATTTTTATTTCAGACTTTTGGTCTCCAAAACTATGAGATGATAATTCCTGTTATTTTTAAGCCACTCAGTTTGTGGTACTTGAGATGATAATTTCTGTTATCTTTAAACCACTGTTTGTGGTCCTTCATTCAGGCAGCCCTAGGAAACTAACATATCTTCCCTTCAAAATGTGGAGCCTAACTCTCTTCCTCTTGAGTGTGAGCAGGACTCTGCTACTGGCTTCTAACAAAGAGAATCTGGTAGAAGGGATGGGATGTGACTTGCAAAGCTGGGTCCTAAAAGGCACCATGCTTCCCCCTTGCTCCTCTCTCTTGGACTGTTCACCAGGGAAAGCCAGCTGCCATGCTGTGAGGGCACTTCAGCAGTCCATGGAGAGAACCACATATGGGAATTGAGGCCTTCTGCTACAACTGGCTCCATGGGGATGAACCACCCTCCACCCAAGTCAGGCAGCCCCAGCCAGCATCTCAGCTGCAACCTCACGAGAAACCTTGAGCCAGAACCACCCAGCTGAGCCCCTCCCAAGCTCCCAATCCTCAGAAACTGTGAGATAATAAGTGTTTACAGTTGTTTTAAGCCTCTATGTTTGGGGGTAATTTGTTCTATAGCAATAGGTAACTGGTAGGCCAAGCTTCACTCCTTGGGATTAATTCCGGCCCTGACACCTACTTGCATCACAGCTTTGGCCATGTTATTTAATGTCATCTGCCGCACGGGAGTGGAAACACCCCCAGTGAAACTGCTATGCTATGCTGAGAAGTAGTCATGAAGCCCTCGGCATGATGCTGGGCCTACAAGAAGGGCTTGAAATGATAGTTACAGCTGGGTGACTCCCTAATGACATTTGCCTGGTGACCTTCACCTTTGCTTAGAAGGAAGGAAGGAAGGAAGGAATCACTTTGCTAAGTGAAAGAAGCAAAACACAAAAGGTCCCATATTGTATGATTCAATTATATGAAATATCCAAAATAGATCAATCTATAGAAACAGAATGCAGACTGGTTGCCAGGGGTTGGGGCAAGCAGGAAACTGGGTAGAAACTGCTTAATGGGTGGAGGGAAGAAGGGAGGGAGGGAAGGGAAGGGAAGGGAAGGGAAGGGAAGGAAGGAGGGAGGGAGTAAGGAAAAAAGGTTAGGCTCATGTCGACTGCAACGAGAGCTCTCTGGGGACAAGGCTGGCACCTTGTACTTCCCATCTTGTGGCGCAAGATGCCTCCATGGTGGACACTGGCTGAAGCTGTCAGGAGGGAACCCCTGAGACACCTAGTTATTCTACTGATGACTCCTGGCCCCAGCCCCAGAGGTGGAGACATCACCATGTTGAATTTAGCCTACCCTGGACACTGCACAGCCCCAGGGTACAAGTCCATTCTTCAACTCTCTGAGCCTCGTATCTTTATCCTAAAAGTGGGGGGTGAGCATGTTGGGGAGGACTCCGAAGAAAGGACTCAGTGATGCCACCACAGAAAATACTGTTGTAGGTCACACTACAGGGTCATAACCAATCAAAAACTGAGGAGTCTGGCCCAAAGTTGTTGTCATTATGAATGGTCTGAATTCACATGCTGAAACCTTCCCCCTGCCGTGATGGAATTTGGAGACGAAGGCTTTGGGAGGTTATTAGCTCATGAGGTAGAATCCCCATGAATGGGATTAGCACCCTTATAAGAGGCCCCAGAGAGTTCCTTGCCCCTTACACCGTGTGAGGGGTGTAAGATGGTTGGCTATGAATCAGGAAGCAGGTTCTCACCAGACACCAAATTGTCTAGCACCTTGATCTTGGGCCTCCAGCCTCAAGAACTATGAGAAATACATTTCTGTTGTTTGTAATCAACCCAGTCTATGAGATTTTGTTATAGCAGCCCAAACAGATTAGGACAATCTATAGTGGGAAAACTAGAAAAAGAGAAACATGGCAAGGAGCAGAAGGCTGTAAGAGAGCAAATCTTCAGGCTCAGGTAGAAGTCAATAGTTTGTTTTCAAAACTAAAGTGACACACAATTCAAGAAATAACAGTACGAGGAAGTTATTTAGACATATAGAGGAAAAAGCAGAAAAAACAAATGAAAACAGATGCCTACAGAAAGTGGAAAGGGTGGGGTATTTATAACAACACAATTTTATACTGCGTATATGTGAGGCTGATACGTACTTACCAACTCAAGTTATCAAACACATAAACAGAGAAACGGAGCACTGTCCAGGAGGGGGCTGCCCTCCCTGGGATACAGCCAGTGTGGCCTGTACCTGTGAGGGGCTGCTGCTTGGCCGCATCCCAGACCTTCACGCCTGTGCCTGCCACGCTCACCAGGACACCGTCCACGGTGGGATGGAACTGTAATACCTCCACCTGGGTGTCCTCGGGGCCCAGTACCAGCCCGGGCCCCGAGGGCAGCTCTTGGCCAGGGCCTGGCAGTCGCCATAGTTTCACCTGTGGGAAAGAGCAATTTTGTGAGCCCAGGGCCAGGAGAGGCCTCGCTGCCTCCAGTCGGCCTTGCCCGGGGCTGCACCTGACCCCAGAGGCCATGCTTGGGCATGAGGCTGCATGTCCATGTTAGGGAAAGGAGGGGGATCCAGCTCGGGATCACGAATGTGGTTGGAGGCTGGGGGAAAAATGGGAGTTGGGGAGCCAGGGGTTCCACTCTGTCTCTTTCAGGCATCCCACACCATCCTAGCCCTACTGTCCTCAGAAAGCAAAGCAGCAGGACAGCAGAGCAAGGCCACAGCTCTGTCAAGTGCACAGGAGCACATGGGAGCTGTAGTGGGTTGAGGAACTGAGAAAGTCTGGGCTAGCCCAGCCCTGCAAATCTGCAGAGGGACCAAGGGACAGTGGGAGGGGCTAGACTGGGAGGGAGTAGGGTCTCAGGGACTCGAGGGGCTCAGAAGGGCCCAACTGGGAGTAGGTGAGGCATCAAGCAGCTCTTCCAGTGGCTCACTCACCGTCCTATCAGCTGAGCCCGTAGCCAGGAGGAAGTCGTCAAAGGGAGAGAAGTCCAAGTCTGTGACCAGGTCTGTGGGAGAGGAATGGCTGACTCAGGCCCAACAAGAACCTACTAGAACATCCTATTTCCAGCCCAACGTGCTCTCTCCCCAAGGTGGGGAACTATGGCTCAGGGCTTCAGAGGTGACATCTCTGCACACATAGCTGTAGGATCATAAGTTCCAGAGGAAAATCACTTCTGCAATCTATTGGCAAATGCCACAGGCGCCAGCCTGCAACACATTTCCTGGAGAGCCCTGGGAACCCAGGGTAGCCACCTACCCAGCAGAGGGAGGAAGGTGGGACAGTGGGCAGGAAGCTCCTCAGATTACCAGGCATCTGCATTTGCCCCAAAGCCAGAGCCCAGCATGGGGCCTGGCTCAAAAATGTGTGAATGAACGCCAAGTGCTGGCCCCATTCCATCAACTAGAGATTCCCAAACTACCCAGCCCAACTGGCCCTCAGCATTTCCTCAGGGAGACACACAGTTTGTACAGCGAGGATTGGGCTGTGCATGCAGGGGTGACCCGAAGTTTGGGGCAGGGGTTATTATATGCTCGACCTACAAAGAGTTCCCTGCCCCACCAAAGCCAGAGCTGACCAATCCAATCATAGGAGTGCATCTGACCTGTGCCCAAGAAGCCAGCTGCTCTCTTATGGGAATTAAACCTGGAATGGGAAGGCCTAGCAACAGGGCGCCCTAGGGACTGGCCTAGGAGGAAGGCCGCCAGCTGGGAGAGAGCTAACAGCTCCTGTGCCAGGACCCTCCGAAGGCCTGCGCATCCAGCTGCTCCTTCAGTTCTGGAAGCTCCCCAGGAATCCCTTGGCTTAAGCAAGTTGAAACTGGTTTTATTCTTTGATACCAAAGAACCTGAATTGCCCAGCTCTGGGGGCCAGGACAGGAGGTGGAGGTGCACAGAGTGAGCCAGAGCCCAAAGGGGAAATGACACTGATGGTTTCAGTGGGGGCAGAGACAAGGCCAGGGTTTGAGTGTCGGGGGTGGTGGAATATGAGCAGGACGGCCAGGCCTGCATCACCAGAGCAAGGAACACAGCGGCCCCCCCCACTGCCTGCGTCCCCACCCGGCCAACCACTACATTTCCTCCTGGCTAGAGATAAGAAAGAGAAGGGGGGTGGACAAGGACAGGCACCCCTTGAGACAGCCCCAGCCTAGACTTCCAGCCACAAACCCCTGCTGCCCCACCCTGTGGGCTCTGCACTAGACAAGGCAAGGCCCAGGCCCGAAGCGGCAGCTGGCGTGGACAGCCTGGCACCCCAAGGGAATGAGAAGTGCTAACGTGGCTGATCTGAGTGCCTGGCTGTGCCAGAAGCCTGAGTCCTTCATATGCATTTATCTCACCAAATCCTCATAGTGACCCACCAGGATAGCACCGAGGCAACATCACCCAAGTGAAAGACAAGGACACGAGGACAGAGAAGTTAAGTAACTTGGCCAGAGCTGCACACCTAAGAAAGGGTGAAGTTGAGTGAGGAGGGTCAGGCCAGGCAGGCCAGCTTCAGAACCTACATCCTCAGCACATCATCCCACTGCCTTTCCCAAATTGGAGTAGAGCCCCAGCCCACCCCACAGCCCAGACATGCAGAAAGGCCCTCTAGATGCCTCCCTGCCCTCTGTTCCCCTGGGCAACTGGACCTTGAGACAAGAGACAGAAGGTACTCCAAGGGCAGGGAGCCTGAAGACAGAGCAATGGCCAGAACACAGTCCTCCCTCCTCGGACCACAACAAAGAAGGCAGAATGGTGCCCGGTGCCTCGAGGGCAGGTTCTGAGGAAGCTGGAGCTCAGCAACTCCCAGAGCTGCTTTCCAGCAAGACTACTCCTGTAGGGAGAGGCTCTGAATAGTTGGAGCCATGGTGAGGCTATAAGCCACCAACACAAGCTTGGTCCAGCTTCTATTTGGAGCCCTCGGGTCACAGGGGGCTCACTACCTCACAAATGTCACCAACTTGGGGTAACTCCTTTGTGAGTAAAAAGCACCCAGAAGCAAGCAGCATGGTGCCTAAGAACATGGCATCAGATAGTTCCGATTCTGGCTCTGCCAGTAGCAGTGCCAACACTGGCAAGTTCCTAACCTCCCTGAGCCTCAGTTTTCTTAGCTGAAAAGTGGGTTATTTTAAAATCTACTGCAAAAAAGTGTGAGTGGATGAGAAAGCAGACTTCTTATATACACTACAATACAAGTGGATCTCAAAGCATTATGCTAAGTGCAAAAGACCAGACTCAAAATACTATGTATGGTATTTTCCATTTATGTGAAATGTCCAGAAAAGACCAGTCTATAGAGCAGAGGCCAGCAAACATTTTCTGAAAAGGGTGAAGTAGTAAATATTTCAGGCTTTGAGAGCCATATGGTCTCTACTCAATGCTGCCACTGTTGGGAGAAAGTGGCCAAAGACTGCCCATCAATGAAGAGGCATGGCTGCATTCCGATACAACAGTTTACAAAGACAGGCAGCAGGCCAGATTTGGCCACATTTGTAGCTTGCAACCCCTCCTACGGAGGCATAAAGTAGATCAATGGTTGCCTGAGGCTGTGGAGCCTGAGGTGGAAATGGTTTAAGCACAAAGGGCCACAAAGCATCTTCTGCAGATCTAAAACTATAGGGAGATATGCACAACTCTGTAACATTAATGTCATCAAATTCTTCACTTAAACACATAATGTTAATAGTATGCAAATGATACCTCACTAAAATTATTGCGAAAAGGATTAGATGAGAAAATGCAGATAACATACTTAGTACATAGAGAGATCTCCATCAATCTTCACTATTGTTACTTCATTAACTGCCTTCCTCATCATCAGGACTTCCACACTGAGCTTCACACCCAGAACAGGGACTAAGGCTCAGCCCACTTCCCTCACCCAAAGCCACCCAAAAGGCAGCCAGGAACACAAGCCAGTGGGGCTGGGCCCACAGCCACCGCAGCTGGACAGGGAGGAGGCAGCCAGGCGCCACCCGAGGAAAGCAAACTGTCCCCTGGAAGCAGTCAGGCTGCCAGGAGGGCTGCTGGGCGCCCCCAGAAGCAGCTGTGGCAGACAAAAGTTCCTTGTGAGGGCCCATCTCCAGCCCTATAGTCCAGCCCGCCCCCTTCCTGGAAGTCCCAGAGCAGCCTGACTGGGGAGGAGGTCTGGTAGTGAGGGGTGGTCTCCAGGAGAGGACATGGGGCTAAGAGCCACATAGGGTTGAGTTCTCCACAGTGACGGGGAGCCAGCATCAGCCGAGAGCCTGGTGCTGGCTGGTGCATACCCTTCTCCTCCTGGCTTGACCACCTGGAGCACCCAGTTTCCCTCCTCTCTACCCAGACCCAAATTCTCTACCAGGACCTAGCCTTCCAATCTGGACCTCACCTGTGAGAGAGCAGAGTGAGGACAACAGGAGGGACCTAGCAAGCCACAGGCTGTGAGACCAGTGAGTATGAATCCCTGGCTCCAGAGAGGGAGGAGCAGGTTCCAGACTTCCTGCATCCAGCCCCTACTTACCTGAATGGCACCCCAAGTAGGTCACGTGTCTCTTGTCGTCTCCCTGGCCTTCCAGAGGCACGATGCCCAGCATACCTGCCAAATAAACGTGAAGGCTCTGACTTCGGCCTAATAGGAATCATCTATCCCCCCACCTGGGACTCTCAGCAGACAATGAGACCCGAAAGCTCAGCCTTGGACATTCTCAGAGCCTCCACCAAGCTTAAGATCACACCCACTGGACACAGTGATTGGCCTACAGTTAGATGCTTGTCCCATGCAAGAACCTTCCATGACCCTAGGGGTACAGAGGATACTGGGAAAAAAGGCTCTTTTTGGCACTATGGGTCATAAGGGGTCAGCTTGGGACCAGCTACCACTTTTCCCAGCTTAACCACTTTTCTCGGCTTTACCAGAGAAAGAAGCCATCGCCTGAGGACAGCAGAGCTGAAAGACAGAAGAGAAGCTGGGGCCAATGGCACATGTGAGCCTCTGGACACGGCTCTGCCTGAAGCCCCTGGACTTCTTAGGTATTTGAGCCAAAAAGTTATCACGTTTTGTTTGTCAGTTTGAGGTCTGAGTTATTACTGGCAACCAAAAGAGTCCCAACTAAGGCGGGAGCTTTTCAAATCTTGGTGTTCCTATTGATTCCAGTCACCCCCAGGCCTTCAGATGAAGAGTGGGTAGCATATGGGGACAGCTGGAAACAAACACAACAGTCCCCTTCTTGCCCTTCTGGACGTGCTCTTGAAAACCAAAGCCAACATGGTTTATGCAAAGAATACATGCACATTCTAACCAAAACCTTTCTAATTGCACACTGACCAGTTTTAGTGGTCTAAGGCCCTGCAAGGTGCTGACTTCTGAGACCTAAGAGGCCCCTATAAGTTTCCAGCTTGGAATGAATCTGCCCTCCTGACCACCCTATTTGGGTGACAATATCTGAATCTCCATACCCACGTCCACCTTCCTACCTGGACGGTCAGAGTTGAAGGCAATCAAGCTGCAGCTGCATTTTATATGGTTCCCACATGAGGGGTTGGTTCCTGCTCGAATGCCACTGATCCAGGCCTGGAAATAGAGTAAGAACCATAAAGGCCAGGGCTCTACAAGTGCCTAAAGTAAGGGGTGGGGCATGAGCCAGAGAGCTCTACCTTAAAGCTGCACCATTACAGATGCATTCCCTTGAATCAAATCCTGTCAATACCACTCACACCGTACCTTAGGAAATGAAAAATGTTGAAATGATAACCTAAGTCATAAAGAGGACGGTTTTACTTATTAAATCAGTTTTCCAATACAGGAGAAGAGTTTGTCAGAAGGAAGCTCAGGCTGAATGAAATCAAGGGGCTAACTGGTCAGCATGCAAGCATGTGCACGTCTGTGCTGTTTCTATTAAAAAAGAAAGAGAAGCAAAGAATGGATAAATGAGCCCCTGGATAGAAGACAGACTCAACTTTCTCAACTGTATTGCTGAAGGCCTCCACCTAAATCCAGGGGTCTCCTCCAAACACCAGGAGAAAACACCCAAGCCCAGAGAGGGGAAAAATCAAAGTCCATGAAGTCCCATAGATGGGTGAATGACACACCCCATGAAAAAGCAAAAATGTTAACATCCCCACATCTAGAGGGGCAGAGGAACACCTTTTCTGAAACTAAGATCAGGGAAGTCCATATAGTTTCTCTGTTGGTATCAAAGCATTGTTCAACAATCGAGCACCCACATTTCTCGACCCACCCACCGACAGTGTCCTGGAAAACACCTCCACCACCCAAGTTTCAATTTCAATGTTCACCTACCTCAAGAAGAACATTATCGTCCTATTTTTTCCCTCCTGATTTGTGTTTACTGTAAAAATACAGTGACAGGAAATATCTTTGAAAAGAATAGATCACCTGTTCTCCCATCTCCCTAACATAAACTTTTAAAAACCCCCTCTGTAATCCATATTTCCATGCCTGTCTGTTTATATTGTTGGACTGCAATCCACTGGGGAACAAGCCCCAGGGCCCTTCAAGGACACTCCTCACCCCTCCAAGCAGTATTTACTGTACTCAGAGACAGTCTTCATGCAAATCTGAAACCTCTCTCTCCCACCCCCACCCCACCCTTTCCACCGCACTCAGAATAAAGCCAACTTTTTCCTGTGGCCCTCTTTCCCATCCCACTCTTCCTGTAGCTGGATGCTTCTCACCCTTCTGGCCTCAGCTGAAATGTCTCCTCTTTCCAGCAACCTGCCCTGACCACCCTAGTGAGATTAAACCCTACTTCACTGTCTATCTCCATCTCCATTCCAGTCCCTTCCATGCTCTTCAGGGCATTTATTAAAACTTGCTATGTGCTTGCATCCCTGTCTGCTTGCTGCTTGTCCCCCACCACGAGGAAGGAAAGTGCTGTCTTGTTGACTTATGGTTCCAGCAGCTGGGTACAGCACATGGGAGGTGCAGAAAAATTATTGTCCAGAGGATGAAAACCGGGCTTCTGCCCCAGGCTGCTCTGATGTGCGTTGGCCCATAATGGGGTTACTATATAGGGTCAGTTGCTAGGCCCACTTATGGGAGGACACTCCCAGGCCTTCCAAATAATATGGGGAGCGGCTGACCATCATCTCTGAAGCACACTCATCAGGCCGGCTGCCAGTCCGGGGGTCCAAGGAGCCCCCCAGCACCTCTGGGCTCCACCTTCTCAGGTTTATCCGGGCCCCACCCAGCCTCTGACAGCATCACCCCTAGTAAGGGAAGAGCTTGCGCCAGCCGCGAGAGGAGGAAGCGCCGGCGGAAACCCGAGGGAGGGGCGCGCCTGTGGCCAAGGGGCTCCCCACTCCACTGACACACGCAGACTAGCCGAGACCAGGGCAGATAGGGGCATCTCTCACACACCCCAGCCCCGGGCAGGGGCGATCCGGGACGGCAGGGAGGAGGAGCCGGCGCCAACAGTGTCCGCACCGCGGCTCTCCGGCGACGCCGACCGGAAGCTGGGAAGACAGGCAACCTCGCAGGCCTCAGGCCTCGGCTCAGTTGGGCGGGCTACGCCACCTTGGGGGTCCTGGAGCCAGGCGAGAGGGCCGACGGACTGCGGGGATAACCGAACGGCCAAAGAGCGTCCCGGGAGCTCCGGACTCTCCCTGCCGGCTGGTGACAACATGACCCGGAGTCTGAAGAGGGCGCCCCAGGGCAGACGGGCTCTGGGGTCCCCGCGCGGGGCCACGGGAGGGCGAGGGGGCACGGGGCCTGTGTGCCAGGCTCACCTCTCGGCGGGACGGCCGGGCCTCCGTGTGCCGGAACTTGGACACCTTGAAGCGGCTCATGGCGGCGGGGACCGCGGATGGGGTAGCTTCGCGGACCAGGGCGTCGGCTCTCAGGTGCACTGCAAGAACCCGCGACGCCCGCGGCCTCCCGCTCCACCCGCGGCTCTCCGCCTTCGACCACGCCCTGACACACCCGGCCAATCGCAACGAGCCCCGGCCGGCCGGGCCCCGCCCCCGATACCTCTTCTTCCGTGCGCGCGCTGCCGGCCCCGCCCCCCAGCCAATCACTGCTAGACAGCCCCCGCGAGGCCACGCCCCAATGGCGAAGGGGCGAACGGCAAAGAGGTCACGTGCGGCGCGCTGTCGGCCCCCCGGTCCCCCGGTGTGTGGGAACTCGGAGCCAGAGCTCGGATTTTGTGTGCAAGGATTTGCCCCTGGCGGCTTTCCAGGGTCCGGGGCGCGCCCTATCTGGGGAGGAGAGAGAGCAGAAATGACCTGGCTCGATTTCAGAGACAGGGAACACGTTCACGGAGAGAGAAGGCGCTAGTCCAGATAGCAGACAGTGAGTGGCAACTGGCGAATGGGAGCCCAGGTCCGACGCAAATCCCTGTCCGTGCTGTCTACCCTAAAGCCTCAGCATCCCACCCACCCTGCTTAGTTCTGGTGGGCTCGGCGGGAGGGATGTGGCCTTCAGCATCCCCTTATTAGGCTACATCTTGGCTGCAGGCTTTGGGCGCCGTGGGGTAGGACTCCTCGAAGGAAATCAGTGAATCATTTACAGGTAAACTGAAAAGGCGAAAGATAGGGGCAGTGGAGAATCCATTAAATAGTAAACGTCCCCATCCGGCGTTGCTTGCTTTTACGCAGCAACTCAGGAAAAATGAAAGCGGATTCATTCCTCCTGGGTCCATTCATTACACAAATATTTCTCTTCGCTTTGAAAATTGATTCTGTGATTCCAAAATATGCTTTCTGCTTGAGAAAGGACAGAACACCTGCTCAGGCGTGTCTAGAAAAGGGACTTTGATCTGAGGAATGAGAATGATTGGTCGGAAACGCCAGCTCCTGCGAAAATGGCTACAGACAAAGCTTCACCGAGGTAGGCTGTACACCGTGATTCTAAAAGCTCGGACTGGCGATGGGCCCAGATAGACCCCAAAATGCAAGTTCTCTTCAGTTCAGTGAAGACTAAGAGGCCATTACCAGTATCCTACTGAGTTAAGAGCGACTTTAATCTCCATAAACTAAAAATAGGATGTCAGTAGAGTTGCCTGAAACCTAGGATTTGGAACTCTAAATAGTCTGGCAGCCACCAGAGTGCATCTTCCCCATGGTACTTACTCTTCGGACTCTAATGCCAGCAGCTTTGGAAAAGACACCATCAGTGCAATCTTGAGTAAGTTGTGGTGTTCAATTACTGTGAATATTGTTTCTTTCTTTTTAATTGTGGTAAAAACATATAACATAAAATTCACCATTTAAAAGTGTACAGTTCAGTAGTGTTGAGGACATTCACTGTGTCGTGCAACAGATATTCTTAAGATGGTAAATTTTATGTGTATTTTCCTACAATAAATTTTAAAAATATAAATTGGCTATACACCTATTGCAAAGTTATGTAAACCTCCCGAATTTGTTTTATGTCATTTCGTTATCATCCCTGAGTTTGTTTTTGTTTTTTTATTCTACCATTATGGCAGATGGGCCTAAATGGGCACAGTTAGAAAGTGAGAAAGACTTTAGCCCTCAGAAGTAACGAATGGACATGCCATGGGCTAATTCTGGTCCACAGATATGTCCACATTTCCTAAAAGTTTGGATTTCAGCGTCTCTTGAAAAATGAAAAGATGTAGCAATAGTAGGTCCTAATCCCCATATGACAAAAATGGGCTGGAACTGAGAAGCACCTGCCACTTTTAAAGTATGTTTCCCCATTTACCACAACCCCACTGGTCTCTGTCATCTTATATGTGGCCAAAACACCCTTACACTTTATCTGCTTGACCCTGGCATCTGGATTTATGACTTTCTCTCCCAGGAAAGAAAGAAGCCATAACCCTGGCTGTGTTGGGTCATGTGACTGTATTTCTACAAACTGGGGGCTGATAGAAGCAGAGTTGGAGGGTTTCATTTTCCCATTCCCACAGTGACCAACCTGAACTCTAATGCAGGAGAGAGCCAGAGGGACATAGAGGCCCAGAGAGTGACCATCTCACATGTTCCCAGATCCATTCTGGCTGGAGAGAGTGATTCCAGTAGAGAGTTTAGAGCTCTAAGGCTGCTGCTGCTGCAAATTTGAGCAGAATAAATTACTTCATGACTTGCAAAGTTGAACTGACAGCCTCCATGATTCCTTCCAGTCCCACACCCTGTGAATTACCAGATTTGTTTCTTTATACTCCTGGTAACTCCACTTCACTTTCTTTCTAGGGACCCCAGAAGACACCTCTTTTCAACTTTCTTTTTTTCCTCTCAGGCTGCTTGAGGGTCAACTGCCATCATAATGGCACTGTAACTATCTGGATCAGGAAGTTCATGACCAACAGACTACTTCAACGGAAACAAATGGTCACCAACGTCCTTCACCCTAGAAAGGCAACGATACCTAAGACAGAAATTCGGGAAAAACTAGCCAAAATAGCTGATGACCAAACCAGATGTCATCTTTGTATTTGGATTCAGAAACCATTTTGGTGGTGGCGAGACAATTGGCTCTGTCATAATTTATGGTTCCTTGGATTATGCAAAGAAAATGAACCCAAATATAGACTTGCAAGACATGGCCTTGAAAAGAAAAAGACCTCAAAAAAAAAAACACTGAAAGGAATGCAATAACAGAATGACGAAAGTTAAAAGGCCAGTGTTGGTGCTGGGAAAAAGAAAGAGTAAAGATTCATCAGTGACTTTATCTGTGGTGATTGAGCAGATTTTTCATGAGAGGATTAATAAACTAAGAACTTAAAAAAAAAAAAGTGGGTTAAATTCCAGCAAAATGAGAATGTCTGGTTAGCTTGGTGCCTGGCAGAATGATTTAGATTTCACAGGTCCTGTGTCCAAGAATGATTAATAACGAATAAGAATTTGGGAGGCCACTTAAGTCCTCATTACAGAAAATTCAAAACACTTCTTGTAACTGAAGAAACATTAGCAGAATGAAAGTGACCAGAAAGGAAGAAGAGGGCAAAAACCTGCACAAAAACATCAAAGGGTCTTAATATGCATTCTTATTTTAAACTGTGACACCAAAGAAAAAAACAGTTCCAATAGGATGTTCTCTTAATTTTCTGTAAAGTCAGTGAGGTTTCTGTAAATTGGAATTTTTACAAGAGGGGATGGATGAGGCTGGCTTCAGTGCCTACAAGAAATTCTTTAGATTTAGTTATCTGTCCCTGAAATGGTTGCTTATTAAGATGCACATTAAAAACATTTTTATACATAAGCCCTGCCTAGTTCATTTCAGGAGCTGGAGGCCCATGTGTTGTTACGTCAGCACATGAATGGACAATTATGCAACAAAATACATTTCAAAAATGAGGAAAAACACTCATTCTCCCTTCCCAGCAGGACAATGCACCTTACATTATTATTTTGTTGCTTTTCAAATGAAGGTATACCCATGTGTTCTTGGGGCTCTAAAGTTTTACTACACCTAGTGATTTGTTCTGCAAAATATTTTAACAGAAACACAAAATATAACTTTTCTGGTGATAATTCACAGCTAAAGGACAGTTTCATAGAAAAGACTGTCCTTTTCTAAAGTGATATTTTCACATTGGAGGCTACTGATGGCCAGAGGATCCAGAGCTTTATTCTTATCATTTGTGATCTTTTTTTTTTTTTTTTTTCCCCCCTTAAAAAGAGTTCATTTCTCAGGTTTGTGAAACATTGCCTAAGTTTAAACCTAGTTTGGGCAGAGGAATATTTAGCGGCAAGCTGGAGCCACCTGCAGTTTATATAAAGGGCCTTTAAGGAAATCATTAGAAAACCCAGGCAACTGAGGGGAAGACACAATTCATCTCCTTCTTTTGCAGGGAACTGCACCCACTGCAGATGTCATGTCCAGGAACATGTGGGTTACACATTTCACATCCCCTAGGAATTGTCCCATACTCTCTTGGAGAGTAAAGGAAATGTTACATCTAGAAAAATTGTGAGCTAGCTTTATTGCCTCTAAAGAGACTGTCTTGAGACCCTTCTGCTCTCCATGGAAAGGCTCTTCACATGGAGAAGGGAGCAGCCAACCCATTGCATAGCCATGGACTTGGCCAGTCCCATTGTACCTTGGACAGTCAGAGTATCTGCAGGAAATCACAACTCCCAACTAGCTCTCACAGATCTCACTACCTCAGGAGAGTAGGAAGGGCCCAGCGGAACAGTAAAATGAAAAGTGAAAAGGGGGAGATATGTTGTGAAACTTGTGTGCTTTTTGCAAGTAACATTTGTTCCTCTTTAAAGCTGAAGTTTTTGGCTTTAGACTGAAAACTGGGTGAAGGGAAGGGGAGAGATAAAGGACATATTCTGCCTGGGAGTGTGGGTAGGTGTGGCCTGTGTGTTCATCTCAGTTTTTGCCATTAAGTCTGGGATGGGTCCATTAGTAGCTACCATCACCTTAGGGTTCTCTTTCCTAAAAGGAAATACAAGCTCTCCAACAATTAGCCTTCTTGATATACCCTAAAACATGAACACACATTCCTTTTCAATGTGGAGGATTTTTACTGTTAATCGCTATGGGGAAATAGCTGGCAGAGAAAACTAAAGTACAAAAAATGAGGAAGTTACAAAGCTGACAAAGTTTTCATATTAGTGAGCCCTCCTCTAGTTTCTAACTCACTCGGAGGTGGTAAGTGCAAGTCCCTTTGCTTCTTGTTTTCAGCTTTTGTCCCTGAAAGTTGCTTCTCAATC
>NW_006436812.1:3592976-3599881 GCF_000325575.1 Pteropus alecto | reverse complement strand
TAGCTTTGGGGCTCCCTGCAGGCAAGTAGCTGTCTGAATTCTGCTATTGTCAGGGCTTAGCACAGAGCGGGGCACATAGGACTTACATTGAGCCTTTACTATGTGCCAAATACTATATGAAACCTTTAAATGGATTATCTCACTCCTTGAGGTATTTACTGTTACGTTCCCATTTTAGAGAAAATTGAAGCACAGAGAGGTAAAATAAGTTGCCCAAGGACACACAGCTGGTAGTGGCAGCGCTGGGATTCAGTCCCAGTCAGTCTGACTCCAGGGCCCATGTTATGCACTACTATGCTGGAAACATTTAAATATTGGTCGAATATATTAAAAGAGCTTTTCCCCACTTCCGATCGCATGACACTTTTTCCTTGTTTCTCTATTCTCTAAAATGCCCCCTTGCTCAGCTCAATTTTCTACATTCCTTCACCTAAACTCTCAACTATTCCTTGCATAGTCTTTTCTTGACAATAGTCTTGTAACTGTTCTTCACTGGGCCGGTGGTTTTTCACCTTTGAATTTCGGAGCCAGCGAAGAATTTGATTGATGAAAGTGATGGATTAACATACACATACACAAAAAGTTCGTGTACAATAGGCAGAGGAGCAAGGAGCACAGATCATCTTAAATTCATCCATGAATCCCCAGGTTCCCTTCCCATTGTTTGCGGGGGGTGGTGGTGGTGTGAGTGTGAAAGTTCAAACTCCTTTTCAAGACTTACCAGGTCAGGTTTACCTTTCTGGCCTCATCTCCAGCCACACATTATAAGTTTCGGGCTTAAGCGAACAGGGCAAGCACTTTTAACCTTCAGACATCTGCTTTTGAACTTCTTGCTACTTGGAATACTCTTCGCCTCCACCCCACTTGACCCTTTTTTTTTTTTTAACCAGAATGTTACCTCAGATGCCTTGCCTGACAAGCCAATCTCCAAAGCTATGAGAAATCCTTTCACCTGTATGCCTGTAACATTGTTTATACTTATGATAGCATTTGATCACGTTACGTTAGTTTCTAAGGAGCCTGTCTCTCTCGATTCATCGTTGTGCTCCTCTGAATCCCAGCGCTGCCACTACCAGCTGTGTGTCCTTGGGCAACTTATTTTGTATCCCCAATACCCTAGCACGTGCGTGACACATAGTAGATGCTCATAACCTTAACTAAGTTCTTTTGGGGGGAACTCGGCTCTCACTCCGCGACTGCCAAGTTCACTACAGGTTTGGAGAAAGCTAACACGCTTAGGAGAAATCTGAGCGATCAAAGTCCGCCGCGTGGGGACTCAACCACAGAAAGTGAGCTTGAGGACAGGCTTTGGGAGTAGGGCAGATTCCTGCCGTTTGCGCGTACACTCAGTGAGTAGCACTCATGCAGAAAGACGTCAGGGGTCAGGAGGAAGAAAGCCGCGCATTGTATACTGGGATCTGCGCAACTGACGGCCGCAATGCACGCCGGAATTTGTAGTCTCGCCCCTTGCCGGGCCCCTAAAACCAGCTACATTCAGTTACAATCAACCACGGCCTTACACAGATAAGGTGCAGTCGTGATCGTTCAACACAAAATTAGGAGATTCACCAGAGTAAGTATATCTACTACCACTCCAGAGGGAACCTCATTTTGGCGTTGTCTACCAAGCAGCATTGGGTGCAGCTGCGCGTGCTCTGTGTGCGCGCGCAGCGAGCCGCGCCCCCAGGTTCGTCAGCGCTGTGCGTGCGCGTGTTATCCTCATGAGCCCTCCTTCAGCCGGATGGCGCAGGCGCAGTGTCCCCGGGCCAAGATGGCGGCGCGGTGCTCCACACGCTGGTTGCTGGTGGCTGCGGGGACCCCTCGGCTGCCGGCTGCAGCGGGGAGAGGGATCCGGTCGCCCAAGGGGGTGGTGGTGGGGACATTGCTGGGACGCAAATTGAGCATTACAGCCTTCACGCCTTCCTTGGGAGCTCGCGGCCCCGGAGCGCTGCTGACATTGAGACCCGGTGTCAGCCTCACAGGTGAGGGCAAGCTCTAGCGCCCAAGCGGGGACTCCAAGGCCTGGAAGGGAGTGACTCGCCTCGTTCCAGCTACGTGGGTAGCGGGGTGGAGGGTATATTCCCACGTGTATGTGGAATTGCTTAGGGAGATGGGCAGGCAGGAAGCAGAGAGGCCCAAGTGACTACTCAGAATCGGAGAACAAGGGAGAGCTGCATGGATCTCCCGGCCGCGGGGGTGAAACGCCCCATAGGCCGTGAACTTTCACCTCTCTGTCAACATTTCTGGAGGCCTCTTTCTGGCTTATCGCTGCTCCCCTGCTCTGTTCCTTTCTCTTTCCTCCACCTTCTAGCCTGTAGCGGAAGGGAAGAGGTAACTGCCATTCGGTGAGCACCTGCTCTTGTCCTAAGGCACTTTGTGCCTCATCGCACTTGATGGTAACAACTCCGCGAGGTGGAAATCGTCACCCTAATTTTAAAGAATGGAAAACTGAGGTTCTAGGAGAGGAACTGACCCGCCCAAGGTCATAAAGTTAGATAAGAAGAGTCTCAAACCCAGAGCAGCACTTCTATAGCTTACATTCTTCCAACTAAATAGTGTAAATCAAAGACTACACTTAACTGCCTCTTTTAGAAGTCCTCGTTGGTAATTATAATAAAAACAAACATTTATTGAGCACTTGCTATTTACTAGTCGTGGATCCTTTCCATGTGATAGACACTATTATTATAACATTTTGTAGATAAACTGAGGATTATATGTTAAACAACTTGTAAAATGTCACAAAGCTAAGAAGTGGTGGAGCCTTGATTCAAAACCTGCTGCTTTCTTAATAGCCTGGGTGGTAGAGCATTAATATTTATTAAGCCTTTAGGTGCTTAGCCATAATAGTTTCTCATGGTGTGTGTTGGATGACTTCCATTACAGTGACAGAAGGAAGAGGAGGAATCATTGAACAACCATCTATGTGCCTGAATTGTGTTGGTTGTTTCTGTCCCCTAGAATTTGTGCAAATGATACTTAAACTGTCTATAACATTACAAAGATAATTAATTAAAGGGCCCTGAACAGATAATTTACACAAGATAACGTCCTATTGGGGTGCAGTTTTGTAATGCTGTCATTAAATATCAGTAGTTGTGATTACTTTGTACAGTGAACAAACTTGCCTCTATCAGTGTGAGTGTGTGTGACTTGGGTAATTATTTAATCCCTTTGAGCCTCTCTCTCTCTCTCTTTTTTTTTTTTTTTTTTAGGCTAGGCAATCCTAGGTTGACCTCACAGATAGCAAGGACCTTGGCAGCTTACAATTCCTTATTTTTTATTTTTTACACCTGTAGCATCTGGTCTTCCTAGGTGGTCTCCCATCCAAGTACTAACCAGGCCCGACCCTATTTAGCTTCCGAGATCCTTTGAGTCTCTCTTAACTGTGAAAATTTATTCATTCATTCACAAGTATTGAGGGCCTGTCATATGCCAGCCACTGTTCTAGGTACAGAGGATACAAGATTGGATGTGGTTTTGGATTGAATGTGGGGTTAAGTGATCCCATTTTTTAAATTCTTTTCCTGCCACCTGTATTTCCTCATGGATAGAGCAATAGTCTGCCCAGGTTTCCTTAGGATTATTTGGAGTAATATCATTCTGTATTTCTCGATATGAACAAAGTGGTCATTTTTAGGTTCTGTTGACATTTTCTAATGTCAAGCTAAATTTGTTCATATCACATTTGTGCAGTTGTGGGGAACATTTTTGATAACTGTATGTGAGAGAGAGACAGAGAGAAGCACTAAGTACTGAGCCTTGTATGTGACCATTACTAAGGAACTGTATGTAGTCAGCTATCCTCCTGACCTATAGCCCGTGATGGGCATGTTTTGTATCAGGTGAAAGGTGGCATCTTTCCAGGTGCACTCTGAAGTCTTCAACTTAGCTTCCAAACATTGGTCTGCAGTCTCATCTCAAATCTAGTAGTACAATTATATGACATAAAAACAACATTTTTAAATTTGACCTGTCTCCCAAAGGCAGAAAGATGGCAGTTATTTGACACTGGGTTGGCCATTCTTGGAACTACTTGGAGGCTAATCCTATTCTAGGTTATTCTAAAAAGGACAAGACATTTATTGGTCATATTTTGGGGAAATTTTGCCTATTAAGTGAACTCTTTCTAATTATTGTTAATCATTGATGCTTTTTGGATAATGTCAAAAGTCATCAAACTTGTAATAGTTAAATATGATTTCTCTTTATCCACATGCGGTTTTGTACCAATCTCACCCAAGTCCATTTTCTCTGCTCATAACGTTGAGGCTGCAGCTACCAGAGCTTTTGCCACTACCAGCCTTCACCTTCTAGTTTGGAAGGGGTGGGCGGGAGAGGCTGGAACCTGCCAGGCTAACCACTCATTCTGGAGAGAGGAGGAGATTGAGCACAGGAGTGCTAGGAAACTAGCTAGCTCTAGTGTTTTTCTCAAATCTGACCAAAGATGACAGTGGTCTCCTAGCCTCTACTGCTTCCACTGTCTGCTTTTTATATTCCAGGAACTCTAAGGTGCAGCATCTGGAAACAACTATTGGGGATACTAAAAATAGAGATTTTCTTCCTGGTTCTGATTTTAATTATTCTGACCATTCCTACTCATTGTCGGATTATCCCTTATCTTGAAATATGTCACCCTGGTGTCTTTTGTGCTCAGATTAATTTTAAGTAGTTTCCCAATCCTCATTGGGTTTTTTTGTTTGTTTTTGAGAGCTCTTCCTTTTGTAAACTCTGTTGTTTGAGGTGGCTTCCTGTTGCCCTCAGGATAAAATCCACACTTTAGCATAGCTCAGAGGCTCTTCTGCTTATTCCTAAATCCCTTTAATCATCATCTCTAACCACCCCTCTACCGCAACCATGATATACAGGCATGCACACACATACAGAGTCTCTAGTCATATCACAGAATCTGCAGTTCCTAAATGCACCAATTCCTTACACATGTGCATACACATACAGTCTCTGGTTTCATCATAGTACCTGCAGTTTCTAAATGCACAGGACTGAACCACTCCCTCCAACCAAAGGTGATCATAAGATTTAGCAGCCAAACGGGGCACTTAAAAGTGAAGGGATACTGTTGCAAATAATGCCAGGACTAGAGGAGTATATCTGAATAGATTCGAACCCCTCCATAGCCTACGTAATTTCTGCAGTTTAACATCATGTGCCTTAGAAGACCTTCCCTGAACTTCTTAGAAATTGGTTGCCAATGGTTCTCAACGGGGGGGGGTGGGGGTGGGGTGTGATTTTACCCCCCAGGAGATGTTTGGTAATGCCTGTAGACATTTTTTTAGTTGCCCACTTAGTGGAGAGAGGGCAGGAGGGGGTGCTACTGGTAACTAGTTGGTTAGAGTCGTACATCTTCAAAACATCCTACAACACATACTAGGTATATTATTAGTTTGTTAGGGCTGCCGTAACAAAGTATTATAGATTGGGTGGCTTAAAAAACAGAAACTTATTTTCTTTTTATTCTAGTTTTGGAGGCTAGAAGTCCAAGGTCAGTGTTTTGTCAGGATTGTTTCAAAGAGCCTATCTCCAAATATAGTCACTTTCTGAGGTGCTGATGGTTGGAACTTCAACATAAGAATTTGGAGGGTGGAGAACACAATTGAGCCCATAACAACTGGACAGGACCTGCTCCCTGCCTCACCTCAAAGGAGGGAACTGATCTCTTCCTTCACTGGTGTAGAGATTGAGAAACCTTGATTGGTTAGGTGACCCTTTCCTGTATTCTCATTCTTCTTGTCTTTGTGTGCTCATGTCTCTTCACACACTGCTGCCCACGCTTCCCCTGCTAGACTGCTAGACTCTTTGAGGGCATTAGCTTTGACTTTTTTATTCATCTTGTATCCTCAATGCCTAGTGCAGTGTTAAGATCTTGAATAAATGTAAGCTTCAGGAGTGCAATGCCTTTGAAAGGTTTACTGCCACATCCCCAGCATGGAACCTAGTTAGTGCCTAGTAGGTGCTCAGTGAATATTTTCTGAATATTCTCCTCTATAGGCTAATATTTGACTTAAAAACCTGGAGCTGCTTCATGATCCTCATTCTTTTTCTTGACCCTCCTGTCCATTCTGCCTTAACCTGGTCCCCTTTCCCCGACAATCTCTCCCTCCCCATCTTTCAGTTGTCACAGAGTGAGTTGAGGAGAGGAGGCAAGACTCGAGGTTGTAGAGCAGTTCCCCCAGCTTTACTTTGTGACAGGCCAGTCCAAGTGCTCTGCTTCATGCACTGAGGGCAGTTGAGTAGATATGTCTGTTGGCCTTTTCTCCTCGCTGCTGATGCAAGAGGCCTGAAAGGAGGCAGGGCATGTAGTCGCCTGCCATGTGCTTTGATTACTTTCAGGTTTTCTACGCTGTGTTAGACAGAGGTTCTGGCCTTTTAACCTGCGTGTCTATAGATATGTTTTGTTTTTAGGGGAAGGGGTCAGTGCTTTTATCAAATTCTTTGAGAGATGTATGACTCTAAAGACTGAGAATTATTTCTTTAACATGATGGTTCTCAAACTAGAGCATGTGACAGAATCATCACTTGGAGGGCTTGTTAAACAAGGCCTACTGGACCCCACCTCCACAGTTTCTGGGGTGAGGCCTGAAATTTTGCATTTCCAACAAGCTGATGATGCTGCTGGTCTAGGGACCACACTCAGCACCACCCAGTAAGCAGATATCCAAGATTGCATGGTAGAGGAAAATAACCTGGGTAGTTATTAAGCACTAAGTGAGTCAAAGCACATGCATATACCTGGCACGTGGCAGGTGCTCTGGTAGTGTAACGGTAGCTAAATTCCTTTTTAATTTTTAATCATCTTCAGGTGCAGACCCTATCTGGCATACAGTTCTTTGGTGGTTAAATGAGGCTACAGCAATAGTGTATTCCAGCAGGATCCACCCCCCCCA
>NW_006436812.1:3584104-3592762 GCF_000325575.1 Pteropus alecto | reverse complement strand
AGTTTTATATTGACATTGTTTTATATTCTTCATATACAGTGGCCTTAGCCATTTTTGAAGTGCAGTAATTTTGATCTCCAGTGGGCTTGGAGGAGAATAGGCCCTAAAGCTGTGACCTCTTTGCTTCTTCACAGGTATAACCTCACTGGTTGTTTATTCACAATTTCCTTTTGTCGAGCATATTCCCAGAGTGATTTTTATTTCCTTTTTTCTTTTTTAGGAATAAAAAGTTACCCTTTTGTTTGTACTGCCTCTTTCCACATGAGCACCCCTTTGGCCAAAGAGGATTATTACCAGATATTAGGAGTGCCCCGAAATGCCAGCCAGAAAGAGATCAAGAAAGCCTATTACCAGGTCTGTATGGAAGCCAGATTTTAGAGACAAGATTGTAGAAGGAATGCTATTGATCAAGTCTGATCCTGAACAATGCAATATGTATGCCCATGTGTATAGGACACAGATAGCTGACAGTATAGAATGATATGATAAGACGGGCTTTGCTGGGCTGTGTTTCTTAGTATATGATGCTGTACTGCTTAACACTTCAGAAAATGGGGAGAGTCAGAACCAGAGGTTAAAAAAAATCTTTTCCAACAGCTGTTTTTGTACTTAAATTTACTCTGCACCTTCTGAATCAGTAGACATGCTGGTTTAAGTTTTAGGTAGTCATTCTTTACATTCAGATAAAAGTTTATGGACTTAGAATTATTTCTTAACTCAGAAAGTGTGAAATTCCCGTCGTCATAGCTCACACTGTGTTAGGGCTAATTGGTAAAGTGGCATATGAGTTATCTACACCAGTGGTTCCCAGAGTTTTGCTCTGATCAACAAAATTAAAAAATGGAGGCACCGGTGTAGGATTGCCAGCTTTTCTATTTTGCCTAACATAGATATTAAAAATAACAGTACAGTTTATTAATGTCATTTGATAAAAGAGCATTTTAATACTTTAAAAATAGGAAAGCAATAGTATCAAAAAAGAAGAGATCTTTAAATTAAAGTTAAATACAGAAATTAATTATCTTTATAAAAAATTTACTATGATTCTTAAATTTTTCTTTCTTTCTTTTTTTTGGTGGGTGAGCAAAAACTTTGTCCACGCCCAATATTTGTGAACCAAATACTGATCAAGACCAGACCTAACAGCTTCATTGGCTACTTCCTCTTACTGTTTTTTAAAGTGCATAAATCACTGGTTTCTAGTATATTCAAAATTGTACAATCCCCACCACAGTAAATTTTAGAACATATTTAACACCTCAAAAAGAAACCCCATACCATTAGCACTTATACTTCAGTCTCTTCTCTCTGCCCTTGCAATTGCTAACCTGCTTTCTGTCTCTATGGATTTGCCTATTCTAGACATTTTATAGAAATGATATCATACACGTCTGGGCTTTTGTCCTCTTTCTTTAGCATAATGTTTTCAAGGTTCATCCATATTGTGGCATGTATCAGTACTTTATTCCTTTTAATCACAATATTCCGTTGGAGGGATATGTTACATTTTATTTATCCATTCTTCAGCCGATGGATATTTGGATTGTTTCCACTCTTTTGTTATTATGATTAGTGTGGCTTTGAACATCCATGTTTAAGTTTTGTCTAGACATATGTTTTCATTTCTCTTGGGTATATACATAACACCTAGGAGTAGAATTTCTAGGTCAAATGATAACGCTCTGTTTAACCCTTTGAGGAACGGCCAGACTATTCCAAAGGGGCTGCATCATTTTACACTCCCACCAGCAGTATGTAACGCTTCCAGTTTCTCCACATCATGGCTGACACTTGTTATTTGTCTTTTTGATTCTAGCCACCGTAGTGAGTGTGAAGTAGTGTCTCAGTATGGTTTTGATATGCTTTTACCTGGTGACTAATGATGTTGAGCATCTTTTCATGTGATTATCGACCATTTGCTGTATATGCATTCAGATTCTTTGCCCATTTTTTGAGTTATCTTTTATTATTGGTTGTGATAGAATGAGCAAAGGCACAAAGGCATGGGGATAGAAAGGAGAGATCCTGGCTTGGGAAGAGTGAAAAGCCTGTCTTTCCTTTTGAGCTGGAGGAGAAGGTAACTGATACAAGGGTGGGAAAAGATTGAGAGGATGGATTCAGGGGCCAAATTAATGGGGCATTTGAGGCCTTTAGCAAGTGCTAGAGACTTAATTTAAGAGAGAGTAGGGAGCCATTCAGGTTTTTAGTTGTGGAAATAAAAAGATTAGGTAAAGCTGTCCACTTTAAAACTGGAAATTTTTTAAGTAGCCTTTAGGGAGCAATTACTGGGATCGGACTTTGATAAAATGTCATTTAATCCTCATGGCAAGAGGTTTGGCGAGGTTATGCCAATATGTGGCATACATGAGACGAAAATACAGGTCTTCCTAACTGTGAAAGCCTTCCTTGTGCTCATCTTCTGAGTGTTCTAGCATATCTTGCCTTGGCATTGGAACCAGCCTTGCCTTTTGGACCACTGTGATCTCCTGGCCATGCTTGAGACACACACCCCCCCACCCTGCCTCCCCACGTTGCCCCCACTTCAGGGCTTAGCACACAGCCTCTGACATGATTCCATATGCTGATATGAGGACCAGCATCTCCAGAAGCCGATTAAGCAGCCAGTGCTGGTAGTGATGGAGCTAGTGATGGCCTCCCAAGTCACTGTCAGCTTTAGGATTCTGTGCACTTCCTTGCCTTCATATACAGAACCTGTCTGGTAATTTTGACTTTGAAAGCTCAGTAGTCACAGCAAATATACTGAACACGTACAAAACACACAGCACTGCTTAGTGCAGCCAGAAGGTAACCTTCATTTTAGAGCTGCACAGCACACCCTGTGTGCTCTACACAGTCGAGCAAGATTTTTTTTAATATTTAAATCTATATTTTGAATAGGTACTATATTCCCTTTTTTCAGAATTCAAAAAGCAAAAAGGTGTATCCAATGAAAAGTCTTCATCCTTCCTATTCATTTACTTCCCTCCTGTAGCAATTAATGTTACCAGTTTATTGTACGTTCTTCGAAAGATAATTTATACAGCAAATGTTCCTCTTTTTACATAGATGATATGTTATATTCTTCTTTACATAGATGTTCCTCTTTTTACATAGATGATAGTGTACCAGATACACTATTTTGTATCTTTCACAAAGATGCCTAAGTTCTAAAGAATTAGTTTGTTATTTTTGGTAGAGAGTTGTTGTGGTTGAAAAATGTGTACATATCTCAGATTTGAAGAGAGGTTTATTTTAACATCTTAAACCTTGTTTTAAGAATTGCTACTGTTTGTAAAATCTTAGAGCAATAACTGCTATAAAGGAGGTGAGATGTTGACTGGTTTTGGGGGTTCAGTTTTAGTAATCATCTTGTGTCCATAGTAATTTACCATTACATTCCATAGCTTGCCAAGAAATATCACCCAGACACGAATAAGGATGATCCCAAAGCCAAGGAGAAGTTCTCCCAGCTGGCAGAAGCCTATGAGGTAACGCGACCCACCACTGTGTGCAGTCACCGTCATTCAGCTGCGTGTGTGCATCAGAGTGTGCTGCTGCACATGGTGACCTGACGTGTCAAGGTCTAGTATGAAGGCTGTGTTCCTGCACCAGAGCACCTCATTGAAAAATAAAGAAAAAAAGATTCCCAGGTCTCACACTAGATCTAGCTTGGATTCTAAACAAAAAATAGAATCCAATAGTCTGTATTAACAGAGTTTGCCCCAGTTATTTGGACTTGTAGCCAGTTCTGAGAACTCCTTGTTGGATTAGTTCTACACCTATTTGATCACCCCGCTCCTACTTAGGGCATGGCTATCTGGTGGGGATGGTGGATCTTGTAAAAGTAGAGGACCATCACTGCCCTGAAGGAATTTAAAATATAATCAAAGGGGCAGAACATACATGAAGCAACTGCTAAACAATCCCAGAGTAATTTAAAAGTGGACCTTCTTCCCAGACTTTGACCATGCCAAAAGGTTTCAGGATATGTCACATATCTACTCTGTGTGTGCACATCCCCCCACCCCCCTGCAACCATTTGAAAGTACATCATAGGCATTGTGTTTCTTTATTCCTAAGTGAATCTGTGTGTATTTTCTAAGAACAAGAACTTTCTTTCCTATAACTACAGTGTATTTGTCAAAATCAGAACATTTAATGTTGACACAATACCATTATCTGTACTTGGTGTCTGTGTCCCTGAGCCTTGGGAGACCAGGAGCCTGACTGCTGTGCCTTTCTTGGTAGGTGCTGAGTGATGAAGTGAAGAGGAAGCAATATGATGCCTATGGCTCTGCTGGCTTCGATCCTGGAGCCGGAGACTCCAGACAGAGCTACTGGAAAGGAGGCCCCTCTGTTGACCCAGAGGAGCTCTTCAGGAAGATCTTTGGAGAGTTCTCATCATCATCTTTTGGAGATTTCCAAAGTGTATTCAGTCAGCCTCAGGAGGTAAGCTGCTTGTTTTGAAGAACTATTCAAATTTTAGCTGCTAAGTGTGATGCAAACAGATTTTATCAGTTTCTGTTTCTCAAAGAAAAAGGCAAAGCAGCCTAAAGGGAATGATCTGGAGGCAGCCATTTTGGTAGGAAATAATTCCAATTATTTGAAAAATTGTATAGGTAATAATGTGTAGCTCCATTTTGACTTTAGTCTTGTAATTTCTTGACCAGGCAGCACCTAAGGCTCTCAGAGTCCAATATTATTAGGGTGTATATTATCTAGAGCTGCTACATTATCCTAGGAGAGCTCAATTCAATAGGGAGACACTCTAAATCTTACCTCTTCCATATTTATGTCCAAATAAGACCTCAGAGTTGAAGAGAGAGGGAATGTTTTCTGATTTAAGTTATGTTTATGGATTGTTCAAGCTGTTTGTTAGGACTATACAATATTATTCATGAATAGTTTGTTGAAAAGTATTTTCACTTAAATTAAAACACATTACCTCTTAAAAATCCTGAGAAGTAGAGCAGAATCAGTAAATTGAATCCCATTCATTCTTACTTGGTAGAGTACAGGTAAGTAAAGCAGTTAAAAAGTAAAGTAACTTGGTGGAAGAGATGAATAGGCAGAACATAGGGTTTTTAAGGCAGTGATAATACTCTGTATGATTTTATAATGTTGTATACATATTATACATTTGTCCAGACCCAGAGAAAGCACAACACTGAGAACGAATCCTAATGTAAACTGTGGGCTTTGGGTGATTATGGTTATCAGTGTAGGTTCATCCTTGATTAAAAGAATCTACCACTCTGATGAGTGATGATGATGGGAGAGGAGGCTGTACCTGGGTGGGACCTCCTCTGATGAGTGGGAAATTTCTCTACCTCCTTCTCAGTTTTGTTGTAAACCAGAACTGCTCTAAAAACTAAAGTCTTTAAAAGTAAAAGTAAATTAACTGCAAACCTCTGGCTAGCACTCTGCCTTATTTTAAGAAAGATGACACACCATCCCTGGATTTCTCTAGTACATCATGGAGTTGACGTTCAATCAAGCTGCCAAGGGTGTCAACAAGGAGTTCACTGTGAACATCACGGACACCTGTGAGCGGTGTGATGGCAAGGGGAATGAGCCTGGCACCAAGATGCAGCACTGCCACTACTGTGGCGGCTCCGGCATGGTAAGCGAGTCAGAGTCCCCTGGCTGCCCACCTCTTGCCCACCCATACTTCTCCCCACCATTCCTTTTTTTCTGTGCTCCTGTGGATTTTTTTAGTAGTACCTAAGGCTTTGAGAGTTCATAACTAAGTGGAACTGTTTTATCTAGAACCTTCTGTATTTTTCCAGGAGTACTTTGTCTTGGTCAGCAATACACACAGCAAGGAAACTCTGCTGTCTTCTCTAAAAATACACTTTAGGATATCTCGATAATTTGAAACCAGCTATGGGCTGTCAGGGACACTTACATTTGCTTGAACTATAATCATTTATTCTTTTTTCTTTTTGGTAATTTGTTGATAAAATTCAAACTTATAGAACAGTATTAAGAACCACTCCCTATTCCTTTTACCCAGCTTCATCGATTGTTAACATTTTGTCTCATTTGCTTTGTCATTTTTGGTGTGCTCATTCCATCCTCCTCCCCCTCCCCGTGTGTGTGTTCTCTGTTTGTATGCACGTGTGCAACACACTTACTCAAATTTATTCAGTTGTCCTTACAATGTCCTTTTTTTCCTGGTCCAGGATCCAATCTGGGATCTTACACATTATTTGCTTGTCATATCCTTTGTCTCCTTTTATCTGGAACAGTTTCTCGGCCTTTCTTTTTCTTTTACGACTTTGACATTTTTCAGGAATACAAGCTAGCTACTTTGTAGTATTTTCCTCATTTTGGGTTCATACTTCCAAGGTATAGTGCCCTTTTCAGAGGATCATGTTGACAGTCACGCTGTGTCAGTTTGTTCCAATAGTGATGATATTACATTCAATCACAATCAGGGTAGTATCCACCAGGTTTTTTCATATAAAGTTATTATTTTTCCCTTTGAAATTAATAACAAAGTTGTGATGAGCTTGTACTCCTCTAGAGGGCGCTCTTGGACAGGATGAGAATTCACTGTGGCTACTATCCTGTGAGCCGAGTTGCCATTTGTTACAGATACTTAGACGTTTTTTTAATCGATTGTTCCATTCTCTCTCACTACTAAGGTCCTTTCTCCAAGGCCTGTGATTTTTTTAACATTCTGAAGTGAACATATTTCTCTCCAAACATACTGTTTGAGAGAAAAAATATTTGTAGCACATTTGCTAAAGGATTAGTATTCTTAATATGTAAAGGGCTTCTTCAGAATAATGAGAAAGAGACAGTAGCTCATAAGAAAAACTGGTCAAAATGAACAGAAGAGGAAATGCAAGGGACCAGTAAACATTTCTCACTAGCTGTTACGGAAATGCAAGTGGAAACAAAAATGTGCCTTTGGCTCACCCTCCAGATTGTATATGTGTCAGTAAAAAAGTGGGATACACAAGAAGACAGTGATAGCTGTGCCTCCAAGGAACATAACTGAAATAATTCGGGGTTAGGGGTGGGGAGAGACACCTAGCTTTTCACTATACCTTTATTTTTTTTACTTTAGAGTTTTGTACCATGCACACATATTAGCTTTTCAAATAAATATAACACAGAGATTTTCAAGTGTAATTATTTGTCATGGCAATTTCACCTTTGGGAATCTGCCTTACAAAAAAATAAAGAGATCAGAACAGAACGATACATCTGTAGAGATTTTTTTCTGCAGCATTAAAACATAAATATTAAAATGGAAAATGGAATCTCTATATATTGGCCTGGAAGAATGTTCATGATGTATTATTAAGATAAAAAGAAAAGCAAATCGCAGAGCAATATATATAATATACTCAAACCATAACATTTTCACTTTTAAAAAAGACTTTTATGGAGAGAGAGTGAGCTGTGGCAAGAATACCTCAAACTGAACTTAATAGAGTTGGTTACCTTGGCAGTCAAGGTGGGGAGATTAATAACTTTTTTTCTTTTACATATCTTTTGTGTCTTCTGATTTGCCACAACAGCGTATTTAATAATTGAATATCCAAATACGTTAAGTGAAAATGTCAAGTGAGGAGCTGATGCGAGTGGCCACAAATCCTAAGGCCCCAGCAGCTCTGGGAGGGGCGGGGGAGGCTTCTGAGGGATTAGGAAGAGGATGGTTGACATGGGGAATAAGGAGAAGACACTCTAGGAGGAGGAGCCTGAGCAGCACCATTGCCTGCAAGAGGAGCTGTTTGCCTTATTGCTCCCGGGTACCCGTGCTGGGGGATGGGGACAATGGGAGGGGACCCTGGTGGTGGGGGGCGTTGGAAAACTCAGCCCACCTCGCTCTTCCCATGTGTCACTAAGGGGTCAGAGAGGCCTGTGCTGCGCCTTCCTTGGAGTGGGCAGTAACAGGTTCAGTGACCAGACTGGCATCTCTGGATGCATCCAGTTTCACTTTCCTCTTCATTTTCCTGTTTTCTTAGCTATCACTTTTGTAGTTAGAGGGGGAGTATTCTTTTCAAAATGTATTTGCCGAGCTCCCAGAGGTTTCAGGAATTTCTGTAGAGAGGCAGTATCTCACTTTTCAGTCTCACGTAATCAACTTGGTGATTTGGAATTCAGAAGTTGGTGGGTTCTAGGTCAGATTAATAGTTTGAGCCAGTACCCCTGTGTTTTTAGGCAGTCTGTTGTAATGCATATGCACACAAAGCATGAGTCTTTAATGATACATTACCCTTGTACACCTTGTGGTCCCAGAGCCTCAGCTGTCAGAATTTACCAGTGTACTTAAGGGTCCCATTTTTCTCCTTTTTATCAGGAAACCATAAATACAGGCCCTTTTGTGATGCGCTCCACGTGTCGGAGATGTGGTGGCCGAGGCACCATCATCACGTCTCCCTGTGTGGTATGCAGAGGGGCAGGACAAGCCAAGCAGAAGAAGAAAGTGGTGATCCCTGTGCCTGCTGGTGGGTCCTGGACTCTTCCACACACAGGGGGCTGAGAGCCAAAGCATTGTTTCCTTGTGAGGTGGCCGTTGCAAAAGCCATAGCTAAAGCCCTGGAGTCCCCAACTAGAGGAACTAGAATCACCTTGCATTTTCCTCTTTGTACCAGTTATCCTTAAAAATCTACACTTACATGTCACACTGGGGAGAAGGGA
>NW_006436812.1:3503913-3584053 GCF_000325575.1 Pteropus alecto | reverse complement strand
TTGGTGAAGGAGCTCCTCCATGACCTCCAACTTCAGTCCATGAGACCAGCATTGTCCTCACCATCAGCCCAGTTTGTGCCACCACCCCTCCTCCTGGACCCAGGGACATCCTATGATTGCTCTCTGCAACCAGCTCTCAGTCCCAGGGCGCTCTTCAATGGGGCAGTCTGATCACGTCACTCACTCTGTCAAAGACCCTGCAGTGACTCGCGGGGGCTGAGAATTGGCTTCTTCTCCTGGCCCCTGCTACCATCTTCAGCCTTCCCTCTTATTAGCCCCTCCTTTGTTTTCTGCCTTGCAACTTTCCTGACTTTCATCTATCCCCTTGAACAGGCCGTAATGCCTCCTAGAACAGAGCCTTTGTGAATACAAAGTGTCTGAAACTCACCTTTTCCTATTTCAGTGGTTAACTTTGTTCTCCCGGAGCTCCCAGCTCAAGTGTTGTCCCTTCTCTAGGGAAGCCTTCTGGAACCTTCTCTGTTCCTTAGATGTACCTTAGTCTGGAATCGTGACCTTTTCCTTGTAAGAACATGGTTCTGTTTGTAGTGACACATTATGTTGTTTTTTGATTAATATCCATCTCCCCTACTGGACTGTATACTCCCAGAGGTACTATGTAGATCTGGCAGAAAGCAGGTGTTCAATAAACTTGAATTAATAGAAAGAAGGTGCTCTTGTTTGGTTATGAATTATTGCGTAGTGCACCTTTGAAAAGTCATACTTGTAGCCATGTGGGATAACTGTAGTGTTCCTTGTTAATAAGAAACAGGAACGAGTAAGGAATTTGGTGGGTCGTAAATGGATCTAGGGTAGAAACTGCCTTGGGAGGTCTCCAAATAATCATTCTCTTTCGAACTTTTGTTCTTACAGGAGTTGAAGATGGCCAGACTGTGAGGATGCCTGTAGGAAAAAAGGAAATTTTCATCACGTTCAGGGTAGGTGCTCTGTTTGCACAGCCTCTGTTGGGGACTTGCTCTCCTGGAGAGGGTGTGGCCAAGTCCTATCATGAGAGAGGTGGGAGCTTCAGAGAGCACATCCTGCTGTCTGCGTTTCTAGGGGATCAATGGCCACCTTGGTGGGGTTATTAAATATGTTACCTTCAAGCTTTTGTTTTAGGTGTGGAGAGAACAAAGCTTCCTCGAGTTGTTTACAAGTCAGAAACAGGATAATACAAAACACGTCCCCTTGTGTTTTTATTTGCGTGTCAAATTGTTAGTAGGGATAGTAAGTGCCAAAGGGACAGTTTTACTATTTACAAGGGCAAACCCAGTTTTCTGAGATAAGGGAACCCCTAAAGGAAATAACACCTTCCACTGTGAGTTACTAGATATATACCTTAGAAAAGCTCGAAGGTGCTACAGACGGATGCACAAGATGTGTGTGGCAGCCTCATTCATTGTAGTAAGACAAAACAACCTGTTGTCTTTGGAGAAGAGAATGGCCAGGTGAACTGCACTGTGGTCACAGAGGACCGCAGAACAGTCAGAAGGAAGAAACTGGACCACATGTGAAATGAGACTTCTCAGTTACAAAGAGAGGGAAAGAAAGATTGCAAGAAGATATAGGGAAGATCATCTATATAAAGTTTTGAACCACACGAGATGGTATTATATGTTATTTAGAGATATGTAAATATGTAGTAAAAGTAAAAAGATGCTTGTAGGAATGACACGTACTAAATTCAGTATAGTGGTTAACTCCAGAGGGGTGAGGAGGGGGCAAGGAGACTTCACTTGCATTTGTAACATCTTATTTGTAGTGTTATATTATCTATTTTGTGGTTTATATACATGGGAAATATTTCGTAATTTAAACCAAAAATAATCTAAAGGATGAATCTTCTAGACTGAGAAATCAAAGACAAAGACAGCAAACTGGAAGCCAATTGATGAGAAAAGTTTGATAGAGAATTCAGATTCTGTTCTCATCTAGTAAGAGAAGAAATTGAGAGAAGAAATCACAGGAAGGCAAAGAATGTCTGAGACATGACAACTGCTTATAAAATCAAAATGATTCTAATGCTGTCAGTCTGTCTTGAAGGTAGTGCGTGCCAAATGACCATTTGGAAAACTGTTTTTGCCTTTCTATATGAATTGGTCTGTATTCTTCTTTACTTTCTAGTAAAGTAAGGTCTGTTTTAATGTCCAAAAAGCCCATTTTACTTTATTTTCCTGAGCCCAAGGAAGTCTGGGAGCTTCTGCATTGCCGTATAGAAATGAATGTGACGTGGCACTCTTGGAGCCTGGCGTAGTGTTGCGCTTTGGCGAAAGTCTGTTCTTTCCCTCAGTGCTATGCTGCAGGCACAGACGGCAGAGCAAATGTCAGGCCCTGAGCTTGGGC
Source organism: Pteropus alecto (assembly GCF_000325575.1). Classification (NCBI taxonomy): domain Eukaryota; kingdom Metazoa; phylum Chordata; class Mammalia; order Chiroptera; family Pteropodidae; genus Pteropus; species Pteropus alecto. Next base: position 3,581,713 of record NW_006436812.1, on the reverse strand, counting down.
TGCCAAGACTTGGGGCTGGTGTCCAGTCTCCAGAAGGACCTCTCTGTGCATGATGCCATCTCTCGTGCTTGGCCCTAGGTGCAGAAAAGCCCTGTGTTCCGGAGGGACGGCGCAGACATCCACTCCGACCTTTTTATTTCTATAGCTCAGGCTATCCTCGGGGGGACAGCCAGAGCTCAGGGCCTATACGAGACAATCAACGTGACGGTAAGAGGGCCAGAGTGGCGTTTCTGCCTCGCTCCTACTTCATTGCTTTTTTTCTTTTTTCTTTTTTCGAAATGGAAAATAGCTGACAAATGGCTAGAACCTTTGAACAACCAGCATGTGGGGGATTCAGGGAAGATGAGGTTTAGGGGAGGCAGGAGAAATGCCTGGCCATTCCTTGGAGGTGAGTCACAAACTGTGGGCCTTGAGTGTCATCACCAGGGACAGCAGTTCCTGGCTCACATCCCCTCTTGTACTGGGCCAGGGAGCAGCCTCAGCAACATACTCCTGTGTTGGCTTTACCTCTTCCTCCGTCTGGCTCTTTGTGTTCCCTCCCTTGGTTCACCTCCACAAACCACCTGCCCCCACAATCTGCATCACAGGGTCTGCCCTGAGCAGACCCAGCTTATTAGCCAGTTTGCACATGGTGGTTGGCGGGCTCTGTCTAGAAGCCCAAATGCAAGTTCTTTTCAAGGAGTAAGATTGTCTATTTTTCATTTGAGCAACTTGAGACCAAGGAAAACCACAGATGTCCTTTTCTTATAGATCCCCCCTGGGGTCCAAACAGACCAGAAGATTCGAATGAGTGGGAAAGGCATCCCTCGGATTAACAGTTACGGCTATGGAGATCACTACATTCATGTCAAGATAAGAGTTCCAAAGTAAGCACCCCCTTAGCCACAGCGAGGCCTGTTTATCTCTGCACTCCTTCGCCACTGAGCAGGGGCCAGCTGAGGGCTTTTTACCTGCCAGCATGACAGTGTGGTGGCTCAGCACCACCAGACTGCCTGGCTCCATTGTGCCTCTGCCACTGGAAGCACTGAGGCTTGGGCAGGTTACTTCTTTAAGTCAAGTGTGTCTTGCCCGAGTTCTCTATCTGCAAAGTAGACATAATGAAAAAGGTTGACCTGCTTGAGTTGGAGGATTAAATGAATCATACACAGGGAACACTTACCTATTGCTGCTCTTGTTGATATTATTATTGCTCTTGGGGCGCTCACAGTCTGGTTGGTGGGAGAGGCAGATCTATAACCAGGTCATGGCGCAGATGTCTGTGTCCTCTGGGAGAAAAGTCCAGGCAGAGTGCTGTGGGTATATAGAATAGGCATGCTGACTCTGCTTGAGAGAACGGAGTTTCCAGCTCTCCTTTTGATTAAATAATTGCCTATGTGTGCACACATAAACACACTGTGAAAACTCTCCACCCCCACCAGTAAATTATTTAGCATAGCCACAGTGACAGTTGTTTAAAACAGCTTAGGGTATTTTAGGAGATTTTCTTTATAGAAGCTAGGGTGTGGCTCTCAGGGTCAGAGTGTGCCCTCTGCCTGAGTTGGGGTTCCTGTATTTTCTGCTCTGTGTGGGGACTAGCCAACTCTTCACCTTTAAAGAGCTGCCCAGAGGAACGCTTAGAAACTGCTCATTCCACAGGAGACTGACAAGCCGGCAACACAGCTTGATCCTGAGCTACGCAGAGGATGAGACCGACGTGGAGGGGACAGTGAACGGCGTCACTAACACAAGCACTGGTAGGGTGGCACGGTGGCATGTGGGCATCTTCTCAGTCCCTCGGGGGATGAACAGTTTGGAAGCATGTCGGGGTTACCTCTTGAGCATCTTTGTGGAGCCTCCAGAGAGCACGGTAGAAAGAGGGGAGCTGAGGGCTTGGAATAGCTGCATACAGCTGTGCTCCAGAGTGCAGCTGCTCCTCCCTTCAGTCTTAGTTCCAGACCACTTCCTACCAGATAGCAGCCCTGTGTCTCAGAGAGCTGCTCTTCTGACTGTTATCCTTGGTTCTGCCACTTGCCCTGTGACCTTGGGCACATCTCCACATGAGAGCTCCTGTAACAGCTTAGGAGAATATGGATTGGAAGGCTTTATGCATTCCTAAACCACAGTGCTCCACCAAGATTGTAGAGTGTCTTGTAAACAACAGCTACCACAGCAATAAAAAAACACGGTCACATGACTCCAAATCTGCCTGCTCCCAGCAGGTTTAACTTTGAATTCTTCTGGCAATGAACAAATGCCTTATTTACTCTGAGCTCAAATATCATGCTCCATCGGCAGAATGTAGTTAAATATTAGTGATTTGATACCAAAATGCTTGTAGGCAGGAACTTTGCCGATGGGAACCGTGGCCACAGCCCTTTTCCCTTGGGGTTGAGGGTGCTCTGCTGTAGAGATGCTGGTTCTCTGCTGGTTTGGCTCCTCAGTCAGGACAGGCTGTGCTGAGGGTGTAATTGGTTTCAGCTGCATAACATGTTTCCTTCTTGTTACATCATTTTGTTTTTGTCTGGGTCCTGGATGCTCCTCTGGTGTTCTCAGAACTTGAGTGAAATTAGAGTAGCAAAAGGTCATTCAGAGCAGGTGATCAGAACAAGGGTTAGATCTCCCAGTGCGGTGGTCTTGGAGGCCCCGTCTCCTCCCCTCCCCTCCCCTCCCCGGTTGGGTTCCCAACAGCAACAGCCTTTGCATTGACTTTGCTGAACTCCTGTTGAGTCCAGGCTACCAAATCCTCTGAAAAAACAGCTCCACAAATCCTGTCTGTAGCCTGACCAAGCATGGATTGGACACATGTTTGAAATAATTTGGTACATGGACTTTCCTCTTATTTTCTTACATCCTTGAACTAAAAAGAAGTGGGAATAGTGGGAATTAATTATTCCCATGTAATTATTTTCAGTTATTCCATGTAACTCTAATCGTGCACTTCCAGCTCTCCTTCCTGAATCCTAAATGTTCCCATAGTCACGTAGCATGTGAGATTTGTTCTGCAGACAGCTTAGCCATCCTTCTCCCTTCTCCACTCCCTGGAAACTTCAGGTTTGCTTGTGCTGAGCCCTGCACAAGGATATGGGCCTTGTTCACGATATTAGAATGCTGAATATTAGTGATCACCAGTTGTTGTTTTAAACTCCTTTCTGATAGCTTAACTTGAGAGTTGAGCATATAGTCAGTTTATGATTGTCCTTAGAATCCTCATTATATTTGTAGTTCCTTGTCCTGATGGCTAATTCCCTCTTGCCTCATTTAGCCAGGATTTATTGGGAGCCTCCTGTGTACCTGAAACTTTGTCAGTTCTTTCTTTTAAGTTTTGTTGATATAATTATGCTGAGTATAACAACTTTAATATATGCATTGGATGAGTTTCTGAAAAGTTGTTTATAAAATGAAATGGATATACCAAATTATATATTTTTTCTAATCCCATTGTCATTTCAGAGTTGTATTCCAGTGGGAAATTTGGCTCCCAGACGTAATTTTTTAAATGGCATTTAAGAATCTTAGAATTGGCGCTGTCAGTCTGCTACCTGGTTGTGGTTAAGCCTCTCTTTACACTCTGAAGAAAGTTACTTTTACAGTCCACATATAATTCCCATTTCCTGATACCTTCACTAACAGTGGATCTTATTCATTTTCGTGCCTCAACCTTTTACTTCAAGCATTTAACAAAACATATTAACTAAAGTTATACTAGAAGCAGTTGCATTCAGTGATTAGTGGTTCTTGGGATAAAGTGTAGTTTTTTCTATAGCCTCTAAGTACATGTGAGTTAGAGAGTCCTTAGAGACTGAGGAGAGTGGTTGCAGATACAGATTGATTCCTGGGTATTTTTGCTTTCATTATGGAAAAGAGTACCTGGAAGGCATTTGGCATAGATAACAGTTATGTAGGAAACTGACCTAAAGTTTTTGGTGGGTTTAGTATCCTTTGTGTATTTTTGTTCCCTAATGCTGCTGAAAACCCTAATGGCTGACTCTAGCTTCTTTCCCAGTCTGTGCTTAAGCAAAAAGACATAGGAGATTGGGGCACTCTGAGGCTACTGTGTGACTTTTTGAGTTAGAGACACAGTGTGGCTCATTGTTTGTGTTTGTGGATCATCATTAATTCTTGTGACAACACACATATGAACATTTAGCTGTAACTGTGGAAACCCGTTCCCAAGCTCATCATTCAGGAATTCCACCTGCTGTTTCTCTTTGATGTGGCTGACAGTGTTGACCATAGAGCCCCTTTATGCAGGGCGGAGGCAAGAGGACGATGAGGGAAGAGACATGTTAGTAGAATGAGAGGCACTCTGCCGGCTCAGCCTGTGTGTGTAAATGGCTCAAGGAGTTAGGCTGTAAGTACAGACCTGTACCTCCACCTGTGGGGTGGGTCCAGTCCTCAGAAGTCAGATCCTAGAGTCCTGTTGGCTTCCATTCCTTCAAACAAATGTTCATTTATCATTTACTGTGTTTTAAGAAGCGATGCACGCAGAGAGAGGGTCTCTGCCTTCATCTCCCTACAGTGTAATGAAGGGAAACGGGGCAAGCTTTGAACACCCAAATAAGTGCTAGACCTTTTTTATAACACTAGGGGTTTGACCCAAAAAGGTGGCACAGGTTTACGTAGTTAGTGTTATCCGGTTACTCTTCCCTTGGCATCACTTTACAAATAGCCATCAAACCGCTCTGACTTGGAATCCCTGTCTGTAATAACTACTTTCTTCTTCGAGTCCCCAGCACCTTGCATAGCACCTGGCCCAAGGCTGGTTCATAGTAAATGTTAGCTGAGTTAATTTGAATTCATTTTCCTAACCATTGGCTGGGAAATCCTCTAAGGAAAAGAGAAACATAACCCCTTCTCAGGAAAGCCATATGTGGCCTCAGGTTGGACCTCTTCCTGTGGTTGTCTGAGCAGCCCCTCCGGCTGTGGTCTCTTGAAGGTACAGACTAGAAATCCCTGTTCAGCTGAGGAACTTCCACCATGAGCATTTCCTCTTTATTCTAAAGTGTAAAAATTATGGACTAGCTCTATTGAAAGCAGCTTTGGAAATACAGCGCTGGTGTTTGTATCTTGTAATGAGACCAGAAGGTGCTTGAGTGCCCAGGACATCCTGTAAAGATGCTCCTCCTACCACAGACAGGTTCTCAGAGAAGTCAGGACTTGGAGAGAGAAGAGCCGTGTATTTATAGACTGTGTCACCTAAGTGCAGAGGCTCACAGTTTATTTCTAACATTTGGTGCAGAATTTTAAATTCAGTGCTTATATATCCTTCGATGTCCTGACCAGTAAATATTCCTGAAGGAGCCCATACCCTCGTTAGCCAGATTTAAAAAAAAAAAAAGGTAAGACTATGTTTCTGGTATAAAGAGCGAGGAAAAGAGGTAAGACTATGTTTCTGGTATAAAGAGTGGGTGCGTGTCTGTGTTTTATTGTTTTACCTATTTTTTTGTTACGAATTATTAACTAAATAAGCAGGTGCTTGTTCTGGTTCTCCCAGACTGGCCGCCATAGCTCAAATACCGTCATGGCCATGGGGCACAACCACCTTCCATCTTTCCTCAGGGTGACTAGGATGGCAGAGTTGGGGGAGGGGCGTGGTGGCAGTCACTGAGTGTTTTTGTGCCCCGCTGGGACTGGTGGTAATTAAGAGCTTAGGTTCTGAGGTGAAAAGAGTCATGTCCCAGCCCTGCCGTTATTAACAGCAAAGACTTAGACAAATTACTTCATCTCTCTCAGCCTCAGTTACCTCATCTGTAAATGTGTAATAATAGTAGCACCTGCTTCATAGGATTCTACATGATTAAATGGGATTATGTAGGTAAAGCATTCAGCACAGTACGTGTCGCATGTTAAAATCTCCATTATCAGTAACGCCTAGTGTGACATATGTGAACTCACTCAGATGAGCGCACACACACACACAATTTGCTGTCCCCTTACCAAGGGCATAACGAAATTCAATACTCTTGCTGTCTCTTGTTCTAGGAGGCCTAGGAGTGATGGGAAATTTCTGGTTTATGGATCTCTTTGTGTTAGAAGGGTATTTTTTGTTACTTACATCTTTATGTAAGAAAGGGGATGTGAAGGACTGAGGAAGGGCACATCTGGCAGTGGGCACCTCTCAGAGGGACCTGCTGCATTGATTATGCAGCACCGGGGTCCTCATCTGGGGAGTCGTTGGAATTGGGTGTCACCTGGTTGGCTTGGCTTTGGCGATTGCTCAGACCTCTGTTAGCATGACCTTTTTCAGGGCCACCACTGTCTCTGACGACATTTCTGAGCTCTGAGGGCATACCAGTCCACAGGACTTCCCAGGGGTCTGAGCCCAGGATGACCTCACCCCATCCCTGCAGGGGGTCTGTTCCCCTCAGCCTCTCATTGAGGAAGATGTTTTAGATTGAGATCTGGGACCGTGACCATTTTTTCTCTGCTATTGACTCTGCTCGGCATATATCTCCTAGCACATTAAAAATGTGCCCTACAATAAAAATGTAGAGCCCAGGTCTTTAGTCTTAACTCATAACAAAAGTTTGCCTTCCTTGTATAGTGTTTGGCCGATCTTTAAAGTGATGCATTTGTGTAAGCAGACTTGGTCTTGGCAGTCTCATGCTGGGCCTTAAAGAAATGGAGCAGCCTCCCTTTATCTGGAGCATCTAGGGTTAGATGCCCCCAAATGGGGATAATTTGCCCAGTGACATACAGGATCCTCTGCTGCTGTTACTACGGATAAGAAGTACACATGTCCTAATATTCCAAGAGGCAGTGAGTCCCTCCCTGAGTGTCCCAGAGACGTTCACATATACAGAGTGTGGAAGCTGGTCTGTTGGTCTTGACATGTGTTCTTCACCTTCTTAGAGCTGGTGGCATGGTGGTTAAGAGCCTTGGCTTTGGGGTCCGACTACTTGGATTTGAACTTAGTTCTCCCTCCCAGTTACTCTGTGACCTTGGGCAAACCACATAACCTCTCCATGTCTGTTTTTTGTTTTTTTCACCTGTGAAATTTACCTGTAAGGTTATCCTAAGGATTGAATGAGCTAATGTGGAGCTTTGTGGCCTGGGCTATATTTTTGTTACAGTTGTTAAGATGGTGACAGTTGATGGTTGTCAGGCTCTGTTTCTTATTTCCCTCTTGTGGGCCAGTGACTTGGGGAGCAGTTGATGTACACTAAGGTGCTGAGTGGCCTGTTTGCTTCAGTCATCTGAAAAGGCGAGGTAGCCCTGGCCAACCTGGGAGTGGTCTCCTCTCCTCTCAGGGTGGCATTTGGTGGCTCCTTGAGTGATGAGCCCCTTGGGTGGTCAGGCTGGGGTAGGCGGGGCCTGGGATGGGATGCATGGAGGTGTGCGCCCTTGACCCCAGTTCTTTCTGCTGTTTGTGCCCAGGTGGCAGCACCATGGATAGCTCCGCAGGAGGCAAGGCTAGGCCTGAGGCTGGGGAGGACAAGGAGGGATTCCTTTCCAAACTTAAGAAAATGTTTACCTCCTGATACCCAGCCGAGGTAGGAGACCCCTTGAGGTTTTTCCCCTTTGTTTCCCTTTGTGAACTAATCCCTGTTTTCCCTCACTTTAACCAATCTCATGCCCCTCACCCCCCTGGAGTTGGAAGAAGTGCCAGTCTCAGGTGTGGTATATCTGGCTCCCCATAGAGCCAGGCCTCTCTCGGTCCATGGAGACACCCACATTAGGTGATGTGGTAGAGTCAGCGGCAGTACAGGGCGGAACCAGACTGCAGTGAGAGGCTGCAGTGAGAGGCTGCACTGGGGGCTGCCTCCCCACCTTCCCTCCACCAGCTCCCAGGGGCGCTGCTTCCTACAGTGGTGGGAACCAGGTTGCCCACGGTCACAGAGGGTGAGTCATAGCAGAGCCAGGCTTAGAACTCAGACCACTCCAATTCCTTGCCTATTTCATAGTGCTTATTCTGCCTGGGGACGTAGGGCTGTGTAACCTCGGGGGGTTGCCAAGAGATGGGTTTGCTCACTGCGGGGTCTCAGGACCCACATTTTACTTGTGCGGGTCCCTGGTGGCTGCATAATAGAAGCTAACCCCCAGGGGTATGTTGCTCTTGTGATTCCAATGAACTATAACCGCTTATGTCTTGGCTCAGGAAAACGGTCCACTGGAAACTAGGCCGGGAACAGCAGCCCCTCCTTTGGCTAGGGCACCTCGGAGACAGGAGGATTCCAGGACAGCAGCACTGAGCCTGGCCTGCAGAGGCCCTCTGGACTGCCTTGGCAACAGCACATCATGGGATAACACACCTTTCCGCTGAATGGACAGCCCCTGGGCAGAAAGGCATGGCCTGCCTAAGGGCTGGTAGAAGTTTCCTGTCCATGGGTAGGTAACTCGGCCTCTTCTCACTCAGACAGTAAGACAGCTGGATACTTCTTGCAGAGCCAAAACTCTAATTTGGAATCCAATGTGGTGGAAATCTTAGTAAATAATTAAAGGCCATGCTTACAGCTTAAAAATGAAGCCTTAAGCAGCACCAAGTTGTGAAGTGATTAATTTTACCCTCATCAAACCTCCAGGAGGTTCTGGAATGAGTCTTTCCTGACAGGTCGTCTTTTCCAGGAACTTGGGGCCTGCAAGCTCCACCAGCATTATGCACCCCTCAGCAGGATGTCCCTGCTCTTCTTGGAGTTTGTTTTAATTCCCAAAGGTACCAAGTAGCTGGAATATGGGGGCCTTGGGGCTGGGGAGGCACACACAAAGAGGAACCCTGGAAATGCCGCCCCTGACATGGGTCATGATCTTTGTTGGGATGGATGGTCCTCCCTCCCACCCCACCCAAGGTGGGCTCTTATCCCTGGCTATTGATTTCTGTTGTCCTGAGCCACAGGCGACTGGGGCTCCCACCCTTCTGCTGGACCACAGCTGCCTCTGGCCACAGCCTGGGGCAGACTAATGGCCTCCTTATCTGGGAGCCCTGCCCCTGCTGCCTGCCAGGCCTGGTTCTCACCACTTATACTGTTGACACCTGTTTTCAGAATATGTTTGAATTATTCAGTGCTAAGAATCATCATCTTTTCCTGTATAAATGTTCAGAAAAGGAAAGCACAGTCTAAACAATTGAAGGCTCTCTACCATCTAGCCAGAGCAAAACAGTTTCTCCAGCCTCAGCTTGTAGGATGTACGGGGTCCATGTGTTTCCATACCCTGCTGCTGTGGTAAGACAGGCTGATGGAGAACATTTCTGAGTAGTTTCCTTTTTGTTTTCCTTCATAATTTACTAAAATAAAGCATCTATTAGTGTCTGATCTAAGAATGTAAAATGATTCTGTATCAATGTAAATAAGATTATCTACTGCAAAAAGATATTTAAAACCTATGTTGTGGTCACTTCTTTGAAAGACTTCAAGCATCTTTCTACAGGTGGCTTAGCAGGGCCTTATGGTGTTCCTCTGCAGATCGGGCCACCCTGTGTCACTGCTGGCCTTCCCGGGGCTGGTTGGAAAGGTGGCTGGCCTTGTCCTTGGAGTCACACCCACCCAAGATCACACACTCACTGATGGATGGGTGGTGCTCTGACAGGCACTGATGCTTTCCAGCCCAGATCTCAGAGCAAGAAGCTTGCCATGAGATGATGTGCTGATTTCAGTGAATGTTCTAGAAGTTGGTCTGTAGCTTCTTCTTGGAAGCATGTGCCGTGAGATGTGCAATGCAGCCTCCTTATGTCTCATGCAGATCACTGTCTCCCTCGACTAGATTTTTTTTCCCCCCTCCATTACTTTCAGAGGAATATTAACATTTTTTTGTGTTAAAATTTTTGCTCATTGTAATTTCACTAGTCTGGCCTCCTGGAAGAGACTGTCTCACAAAAGCCCTGATGCTGGCATGGGTGGCCTGGGCCCCGAGCACATCGTCCGGGTTCTGAGCCAAGCAGCTTGAAGTGTAAGCGCGCTCGCTGGGTTAGGTGAAGAGGCTAGGAAAGACCCGATGGGCAAAAAAAGGGGCTCAGCAGTGACCTGCCAGTTTCAGATACTTCTTCCTTTAGCAGACTTTTATTGAGTGTCTGCTATGGACTCTCAGTGTGGATGTAGCACGATCCTAGACCCGGGAATAGCAGCAGAGAGGTAGGCAGGAGTCTCTCGTGACAGCTGAGTTTTCTTCCTGGAAAAGTCAGCTGAGTCCTACTCATGTCCTATCTTTTGAAAATAGAAGTCTAGAGGAAATCTTTGAAAGAGAAATGTGGGTTTTCTTGCCAGCGAGACACCATTATTGCTGTACTAAGGCGTCCTTCCCTTGGTGTTGGAAGGTAGCAGTGCAAATCTGTAGTGACAAGTCCCACTCAAGGCTTGGTTTGGGCTTATTCCCACAGCTGGCTCCTGAGGCATTTGTCACCAAACAGCTTTGCAGACTCTGAGTTGGGGCTAGAGCATGAGATGAGGCATTTAAAAATACAAAAAAGTATCTCTAGGCCCCTCCAGGAGAGGAGAAAGGTAGACAGGTGTTTAACATTTGCTGATATGTTAGAAGGATGAATGAAGGGAGACACAGTCACGTAGGAGGAGGCAGACTTGGGCTGTGGACCTTGACTCCAACCCCACCTGCGGGCTTCTGCTAATTTGTTTTCCCACCTGAGCCATCCTCCCCCTCAGACCTTTGGGTTCTGGTGGACTTGAATGTTTCCTTCCCTGTCATGATACGCTTCCTCGGTGTGCAAAAATCTCTTGTCCTACCAGCCTCTTGGCTGCCTCTGCCTCCCGGGACTGTCCCTGCCCTTCCCTCTGTTCTGTAACAGCGGAGCCTGTCACTGAATACTGAATTATATGAGCAGTCATGGCTTTTGCGGAAAGCATGTTTTAGCACTCTTGTTTGTTAATAAACACTGAAACCTGCACATTATACCTTTTAACCAAAAGTTCTGCTTATTTGGCACAATGCTTACGAAGGGTCACATATGCCAGTCAGCAACTTTACATAAAGAAACAAAGTAACCCTGACCTGCCATCTCAATGCTCAGGAGTGGCAGAGATTGACTGCCTTGTTTAAAGGGGACAGCCACTCTTTCGCTCCACCCAAGGCAGGGCTAGAGTCTCTGCAGGGATTCAGGCCCAGTGCCGCCTGATCCGGTGCTTTCCGGGGGAAGATAGGCATCCAGGTTTTTATGTGGAGATTTTAGTTACCTCACTTTTGGGGTAACAGCTTTATTGAGATACAATTTACATACTGTTCGAGTCACTCATAAAAAGTGTACACTTTTATGATTTTCAGTTCGAGGTTGTGCAGCCACCAGTCAATTTTAGAACATTTTCATTACCTCAGAAAGAAACTCCATATCCATTAGCAGTTACTCTCCATTTCCTCCCAAGTCCCTAGTCTCTGTCAACCACAGATCTTCCTGTCTCTATGGATTTGCCCATTCAGTGCATTTCACGTAAGTGGAATAACTATATATGAACTTTTATGGTTCTTTCTGGTTTCTTTACCTTAGCATAATGTTTCAGGGTATATCCATGTTGTGGCATGAATCAGTACTTCATTCCTTTTCGCAGCTGAATAAATTCCATTATGTGGCTAGACCACATTTTTTTCCATTCATTCACTGATACACATTTGGGTTATTTCCACTTTTTGGCTAGTATCAATACTGCTGTGAATGTTGTCTCATTTTAAAATATTGGCCGGTACTTCTACGAGGTACTCGGAGTAGTCTGTCTTACAGTGACAAAGTGGAAGGGTGATTGCCAGGGGCTAGAAGGAGGGAGGATGGGGAATAGTGTTTAATAAGGATGGGATTTTCTTTTGGGGTGATGGAAAAGTTCTGGAGATGGATGGTGGTGATGGCAGTACAACAATGTGAATGTACTTTATGCCACTGAACTATGCACTTAAAATGACTAAAATGGTAAATTTTATATGTATTTTACCACGGTTAAGAAAAGAAAAAATAAATGTTGGCAGATAACTAGTGTATTTCAGGGACTAAATTTCAGAAGACCAGGCACACATGGTGGTCAGCCTGATTGGGGCTCGTGCTGGGAACACCTCAGCAAGTAGGATGATGCGCTGGGAGTCATCCCCTCTGTATGGTGCTCTGTGTGGTGTGACTCACACGTGCTATCTTCCTGCAGTGGTGCAGTCAAGGTAGGAGCACCCTGGGCCAGGCAGGGCACTGTGATTTCAGCATCCAGGGTGGGCAAAGGGCCTTTCTCTCCAGCCACATTTAGTTATGACAAGGGGAACAGGTGGACACAAATGTCTATTACAGGTCAAACGGTTTAAAATACTAAGGTTGTTGTTTTTTAATAGACTTTATGTTTTAGAAGTTTTTAGATTCTCAGAAAAATTGAGGAAGATAGAGATTTCCCATATACCACCCTGCCCCCACATGTGCACAGCCTCCACCGTTATCAACACCCCCCACCAGAGGTACATTTGTTAACAGTTGATGAGCCTACATTGAATGACACATCATTACCCAAAGTCCATAGTTTATGATAGAGTTCACTCTTGGTGTACCTTTTATGGGTTTGAACAAATGTATGACATGAATCCACCACTGCAGTAGCACAGAGTGGTTTCACTGCTAGGGTTTTGTGTGCAGTGTGGATACTTCATCATACATGGGGCATCCTGAATTGTGCATGGATCTGTCCACTTCACTGGATTTGGGACATGGGCTGTTTATACCTTGGTAATCTGCTTTGGCCACATTTGGGATAGGTGCTAATAGGTGCCATTAAGAGGGACAAAAACAAGCTGAGGGTACTGGAGGCTAGCACGGTTTGACCATTGTGTCAGAAGGGAGGTGTGGGGAGGTGTGGGGTGTCAGACATTGCTTTACACGTGTGACCTCATGGTGCCCTCACAACAGCCTATTGAGACAATACCAGATAAGCAAACAGACTGGACGGACTGGCGATGCACCCAGGTCCTGTCACTTGTGGGTGAAGAGCACCCGGAGCCTGATGTCAACTCGCTAAAGTTGGCTCTGTACTGACCTTGCCACTCCAGGATCTCAATGCAATGAGTTACAGCTCCAGGCAAGTAAGTTTCCTACTCCGGAGCCTAGGGGACATGAGCATCACACAGGACTGGATGCACATGACCTCTCATGTTTTTTGCTCACCAGGGTGGCTTAGAAGCCTATGCCGTTGTCTTTTCCATCCTACCCTGCCTCAGAGGCTCACTGCCCTCCCCTCATACCTCAGAGGGTGTCCCCTTTCCCACTAAAATGAGCCCCTCCTCCAATAGTTGGTCCCTCCTGTTCTCTACATCAATCTAATTACTCATTGGATATTTATACCTGGCTCTCGCACTAACCTAAACTTCTCAAGGGAGAGAGCATAAGTTTCTTGGTTAACATTGTATTTAGGGTCCAGCACACTGGTAAACTGTCAAATGTTTTTTTAATTAATGAACAGATCGAATGAATTTTGTAGAACTATCGCCCCTTTCCATGACTATGGGTACTGAGGCCAGTGTGGGATAGTAAAAAGATCCATGATAGAGGTTACACAAATCCACAGAAGTGGAAAAGAAGCCTGCCATGGACCTGGGGCCATGGAACCTCAGACGAGTGGCCTTGGTTCCTTTTCTCTCGAATGGGAAATGGAAGGTTGAACCACCCCGAATACCTGGTAGATACTATAAGCTTTTGCTGCAAGCAGAGTCACCTTTCTCAGCAGTGTCCAATATGGTGATCTGAGGTCAACAGATCTCCCACATTTCTTTGTGCATTTTTTCCTAGCTTGTTTGATTACCTGTATGTTGAGGCTGCACCCAGGAGCATGCCCTACCCAGGGGGAGGGTGAAGAGAAGGAAAGAGAAAGGGTCCCATTTACTTGCCCTCAAACTCAAGGAATACACCTTTGACCTCGCTAGCTTTCTGGAGATGAAGGGTGTATGTGTAGGGATGTCAAAAGGCATGCATCCTGGCTAGTATTGGCGAGTCCTCTGCCCTGGACTCTGCCCACACTCTGTGAGTGAATTTCAAATGTGGAACGGCTCAGAGCTGTTCCCTGGGCTGTGGTCACGGCGTTCCATTGCACTGCTGTTAGACCGAACTTAAAACTGCATCAAAAAAAAACCACTGCATTTCAGTCCTGTGTGTTCTGTTACTGAATGCCCTCACACCCCATCACTGCAAGGGGAGGGGACTGGGCCCCCCACTACTCGATGCCTCCTGTTGGAATTGGTGCCCCAGCAGCTGCCACCCCAGCCCAATTCCCAGAAACAAAGCCCATTTCTTTTGGAAGCCATCTGTGAGAACAATGGCCTTTATGTAAAAAAAATTTTCTTTTTTGTAACACAAGAAAGGACCACTGTGACTGCACCTCCTGTCCCCCCAGATGGGATTGAGAGGTGGGCAGGGTCACAGCCTGGCGAAGTCCCCTTTGTGCTGCTCCAGCCACTGATCCAGCGTCCTGGCCTTGGGGTTGAGCCTCAGAGTCAGTTCAATGTTGCGGTCTGGTTTCAGGGCATAGAAACGGAACATGTTGGCCAGGTCTCGGGCACCAGGGAAGCCGAGCCTCTCGTAGTCCTCAGGGGTTGTCTGGAAGCAGAGGGGAATCTGTGAGTGTCTGTCAGCATCTCAGCACCTGGCTGAGGTGGTGGGCGGTGGGGGGTACCTTAGTCCATACCAAGGTCCTTGCTAAGTTCATCTGAAAACCATTCTAAAAAGATGAAAGTTTGGAAACCACAGTTCTAGGTCAATTTAAATCCTGTTCTTTCAAGATCTTGAGATGAGAACTTTCCAGTTCCTTCCAAATCAGAACTCTGCTTACATCACTTGCTCAAAAACCAAACCTGTTCCCCTTTCCCAAGAGAACTGTATTTAACTTCTCAGCTCAGATCCTCCACCACCTGCCTTAGGCCTGCCTTTGTTTAGACAATGGCACAGGGCTACTGAGTGCACATTTCTAGTGCACGTCATTCATTGTACTAAGAAAGCTGTGTTAGTTATTCCAGTTAATCTTCCCAACAATCTGAGCAGGGGACACTATTCACACACCCATTTTAAAGATGAGGAAACTGAGGTAGAGAGGGGTCAGAGACTGTGCCCCAGGTCACATGCTGGTGGGCGTTAAGAGCTGGGACCAGGATCTCAGTCTGGGGGGCTGACCAACCTGGAACCCTCTCCCCATCATTGCTGTTTGGGGCTGGGGGATCTACAGGTGGCTTTTGTCTTTTAAAACCTCGGAGTTTCCCAGATTTTCTTTAATGCGAAGGTCTTACTTTCATAATGGGAATGACAAACAAGAAACAAAGCACCTGAGAAGACTGAAGGTCAGCATGGAGAGGAGGGGACCATGGGCCTCCTGTCCACCCAGCCAGGCCAGTGTGTGTGGTGTGGTGTGGTGTGGTGTGGGGGTGTGTGTGTGTGTAGGACTACCTCTCTGGCCTCCTCCCTCCTCTTTAAGTCACATCCCAGAGCGGCCCAGTGGCCTTGGCCTTGGCCTTGGCCCCTACTGTCCCCTCTTCCTGGAAACCTTCCTCCCCACTTGGTCAACTGTCTAAGCCAGAAATTTCACTCAGCAGCCACACTTGGCTCCCAAGAACAGCATGACACGAATATTCACAGTTGTGATGAAGTCATATTTACCTCGCCCTAGATCCCCTTTCCCACTACCCACAAAGTCCCGGGGGGGTTGGAATGACCTGCCCGAGGCGGAGGGACCCACCTTGGCATCGTGCACAGCTTTCCCAGTATGCTTGGAGAGCAGGGCAGCATACTCCTCCACTGTGTGCCTGCAGGTGCTGAGCCCGAGGTTCTGGCCGATGTATTCTTCTGGCATCTTCAGCAGGCTGAGCACCACAGGGCCCAGGTCAGAGACAGACATGCCGTCCATGGGTGCATCGCCCATAGGTAAACCTGGGGTCGGAGGGTAGAGGGACATGCTGGTACATGACATGGACAATGCGCCATTTGCTGAAGAGTAGAAATTAGTGTTCCCCAGTCAACTGACCAGGCTCTGCACAGATCAGCACCTGGCATGACTTAGTTACCTCCTGGTGTCTGTGTCAGAGCAGAAGCAGCAGTGGAACTGAGTCTGGAAACGGGATGCAAGCCAAGCTCTGCCCTCTTGGCATTCTGTTTAAACCCTCTGAGGCCGGGTTACTCCTGCTTAGAGGGTGGAGAAGAACCCTGGACCTGTCCACCCCTCCCAGGGCTGAGATGCGGATAAAGGACAAGAAAGGAAGAGGCTTCAAAAGGTCCCCAGAGAACAGGCTGAAGCCCTGGGGGCTCGCTTCTCCCAAGGCGCCAGCTCTGGTGTACTTCGTCACATCCTGAATTCCTGACATGGAAACTTGTGGGTGGGTATTCCAAATACTAACCCTACTGACAGGAATGCTTGACTAGCCAAGGCCAGGGCCCAGCCCAGAGCAGCGCGTGACAGGTGCTTGTTACTGTCTGTTGAATTAATGAGTGACTATCTGCCAAGTCGTGGTTTTGGAAATGAAAGGGGACAGATAGCAGTGTTTAGATGTAGCTCCCAGAGTGCTTGAGTCCTGCCATTTTCCTTACCTATAAAAAGGGGCCACTGCAGCTGCCCGTTCATCACCCAGGGACCTTGTAGGGATGGAGCTCCAACCCAGGCATGGAACACAAGAGGTGTCCCTAGCTTTGCAAACTATAAAGAGCGGTGCCCATATGCCAACACCAGGACCAGACTGCTCACAGGAGGGCAGGACTCAAGCAAGAGGGATCCTGCATTCACGTGCAGGGTAAGGGTACCTGGTCAAGGGCACTCACTCCTCCCACTCTGGCCTTCCAAGCATCCTGCTCTAATGCACTGGCTGACCAGCAGGACACGAGTATATGATTCCCTGCAAGCTACAGTCCACTGCATCCAGATTTGCAAACAGGCACTGAGAAATGCTTTCCACTTTGTGAAATCTGCAACTGGGCCTCATCTTCCAAATTCTCTCCTTATCTTTGAAGGAGAAGTAAAAATAATCACTTGTCTCTGTAAAGCTTTCCATTGACAGAGCATCACATCACCACATCTTGGTAGATTTTCTCATTACCCCTTCAAAAGTCAGTATTCTGCCCATTTCATAGAGCAGGAAGCAAAGGCCCAGCAAGATTACATGGCTTGCTCAATCACAGGCCTAATGTCAGAGAGCCAAGGCTCAGACCCAGAACCATCTGAGGACAAGCTGCTTTCTACAACACGCACAGCTCCACACAGAGCAGACACTCAAGGAAAGAGGAAGGGCACTCACTTAGCAAGTAGCTCTTTCCATCCGGGGCTTTCTGGGGCAGGAAGGAGAGGAGGTTCTCAAAATAGAAGGGCAGCCGCACACTGGTCATGGGAACACCGATGTCTCGGAAATACTCCTCCACCTCCCCTTTGCCATCAAAGTGGCCTGCTGCCAGTCTCCCTGCCGTCAGCTTCTTGATGTTCTCCAGACCGCTGTAGACCACATAGTGAAGGCCCAGGCGCTTGGCCACATCAGCCAGCCGCTTTCCCTGGTGGGCAAGAAAGGAGAAACCACAAAGCCAGGAGGATGTGTGTCCCAAATCACAGCCCCGGCTCTCCAACCCAAGTTGCCGCTGTGCCTGATGCTGAGAGACCAACACCACTTTGCCCTTGGATAAGGCCCCTCTTCCAGAATGATGCTTACACACAGAACCACACCCTTTAACACGGGATGATAAGCCTCTACTGCCCACTTCGCATCCCTTTTCTAGATCATCTGGGTGGTTCTACTTTCCGACATGCTTGACTGCAACACACCCGTGTGCAATCTGCTGCTAAAGCACAGCAGTTAAGCGTACAGGCCACTTGAGTTCCAGACCCGGCTCTGCACCACATTGTGTGATGCAGGACAAGTGAGCTAACTGTTCTGGCCTCGTCGGTTTAACGGGAACAGCAACACAACCTGCTGTATAAGGTCGTGTAGAGTCAGATGGTGGCCCCTAGAAAGATATGTCCACACCCTCACTCCAGAACCTGTGACTGTGACCTCATCTGGAAAAAGGTCTCTGCAGATATAATTAAGGAACTTGAAATGAGATCATCCTGGATTCCCCAGGTGGGCTATTAACCCAATGACAAGTGTCCTTATGAGACAGAAGAGAAGACATCAAGAAGGCTGGAGACTGATGCAGAGATTGGAGTGACGTAGCCACAAGGAGGACCGGCAGCCACCAGAAACTAGAAGAGGCAAGGAGCGGAATCTCCCTTACAGCCTTTGGAGGGAGCGTGGCCCTGCCAACACCTGGCCTCCAGAACTGGGAGAGAATAAATTCCTTTTGTTTTAGGCCACCCAGATTGTGGTCATTTGTTACAGCAGCCATGGGACATTAATCCAGGCTGTTCAGATAATCTGCTTCAACCAGAGAAGCTGCCTTTTCCACTCTATGGAATGGGCTTCCGTGTAAGGCACAACCGAAGAAAGGGTGAAGGCTAAAAAAAGTCTGGAGACTAGTGGTTCAGTCTAGTCTCCCTTTATTTTACAGAGGAAGAAGACAAATACCAGAGCAGAGAAGTTACATGTCTAAAGCCACAATTGTGGCTAGCTGTGGACGAGGCAGAGCTGAAAACTGAAGTACATACTTCTCAGCCCGGTGCCTTTCCTCTGGCACCATTATACATTCCACAAATACCTGAGTGCCTTCTATGTGCAAATGCCTGGATCTTCAATGAGACAAAAAGATAGCCACGTCTCGTGGTTCCTTTCATATCCCTCCACCTGGGTTCAATAGCCACCTAACTAGAAAGAATCTGGGTGGGAAACAGAATACAGGGAAACACAATACGTGAACGGGGACATGGGGACTTTCTAGAATGATGGCAACATGTTATATTTTGATCAGATGGCAGTTATATGGGTGTATTTATTTTTAGATTTCACCAAACTGTACAATTAAAATGTGTGCATTTTACTATAAGAAAATTATGGGTCAACAAAGTTAATTTTTTAGAAAGTGTAAAAAGTCTTTGGATGACAGAAAGTAGATTAGTGGTTGCCTGTGACTGGGGGAAGGGGGTGTGACTGCTAAAAGGTACTGGGTCTCTTTTTGGGAGGATGAAAATGTTCTGAAATTAAGTAGCGGTGATGGCTTCACAACTTGTGGATATGTTAAAAACCAATGAACTGTACACTTTAAAAGGGTGAACTGTATGAGACATGAATGATATGTTAAAAACAAAGTCATTAGTTGAAAAAGCAGCCTCTTTTTGCCCTCATCAAAATCTAAGAGGGCTGCATAGAAGAGGGGAAAGGCCTATGGTGGTCAGTGGTCCTTAGGCAGGGTAAGCCCCGCTCTGGCAAGTCCGAGCTGCCTCCCAGGAACCAACACGGACTTGGGAGCTCCTTTTAAGACATCCTGCAACAAGCCCCAGCCTCCCTATGCCCTTACCTGCTTGACCTCCTGTTCCTGGCTGCAGTTCTCCCAGTAGTTGGTCATGATGAAGGTGGCATGAGCCCCAGTCAGGGCCAGTTCTATGCTGGCCTCATCGTCCTGGTCTCCCTGCACTACTTCCACGCCTTGCAGCCTCAGCTCCCTCGCTGCCTTCTGCCTAGGGTCCCGGGTCACAGCCCGAACCCTGAATGTCCCATCTTCCAGGAGTGTCCGGGCCACTGAGCCCCCCTGGGCACCTGTGAAGAGTCACAAAGACCTGCAGGGTCAGACCCACCTGGGAGTCCTGCTAAGGGTGAAACCCTGAAGACAATGCTCTACCACAGCAAGACACCCAAGACACTTTTCACCTGTCATGCTCATTAAACCGCCTTAAACCATTTTTAAATAACAGCTTTATTGAGACAATTCACTTACCATGATATTCAGTCTTTTAAAGCAGGAGTCCCCAACCCCCAGGCCACAGACTGGTACCAGTCCATGGCCTGTTAGGAACCGGGCCACACAGCAGAAGATAAAAGGTGGGTGAGTGAGCGAAGCTTCATCTGCATTTGCAGCCGCTTCCCAGCACTTTTAGTGTACTCAGAGTTGTGCAACCATCATTATAGTCAATTTTAGGACATTTTTATGTCCAAGAAGAAAATCTGTACCCATCAGCAGTCACTCCTCATTCTCCCCACCCCTCCACTGCTCCCTGGAAACCATTAATCTGCTATCTGTCTCTATGGATGTTCCTGTTTGGGATGTTTCATGTCAATGGAATCCTTCAATATGTGGCTTTTTGTTTGTGGTTTCTTTCACTCAGCATTTTTTCGAGGTTTTGTCCATGTTTCAGCAGGCATCACACTTAACACCTTTTATAAAATGTTTTAAATACATTATGAAATATTTAGCAGATACTAAAGGGACATCAACACTCATGTATCCATCCTTTAGCTTAAGAAATATTACCTATACCTTTTCCAAAAGATTGAGAAATTATAAAAATTTATCAAAAGGAAGAAAATGAAAATCATCTATAAATGTTCTTATATACATAAGAACATTTGGCTGCAGCACTGTTTGCAATGGTGGAAATTTAAAGACAACCTAAATGTCCTTTGGTAGAAATCTGGTTAAATAAGTGATTAAGTCATACAAATTAAAAAGAATGTGGTAGATCTGTATGTATGACCTGGATAGGTGACCATGATGTGTCCTGACGTGAAAAAGGCAAATCGTAGAACTGCAACTACCATCATAAAGTTCTGATGGGAATGTAAAATGGTATGGTGTAGTTGCTGTGAAAAATAGTTTGGCAGTTCCTCAAAAAGCTAAACACGAAGATATCATCTGACCCAGTGATTCTGCTCCTGGGTATATACGCAAGAAAACCGAAAACATAAGTGCACACAAAATATGTACGTGAATGTTCATAGCAGTATTGACAATAGCCAAAAGGTGAAAATAAATCAAATGTCCAGAATGGGTGAATCTATAGACCAAAAGACTGGTGACTGCTAGGGGCTGGGGAAAATGGAGAATGACCACTAGTAGGTGTCGATATAAGAAATGTCCAAGCTTGTAGAGAATGTTTGAGTTTATTTGACCCAAACTGATGACCTGTGCCATGATGTAAAATCTCAACAGACGGAGAAAATGCTCCAGAGCAGTGGTCCCCAACTTCTTTGGCACCAGGGACTGGTGCTCCTATGATACTCAAATGCCTGATGATCTGAGGGAGAGCTGATGCAGTGATGCTAGCACTGGGGAGCAGCTGCAAATACAAAAGAGGTTTTGCTTGCTTGCCCGCTGCTCGCCTCCTGTTGTGCTGCCCAGTTCCTAACAGCCACAAACCAGTACTGGCCCTCAGCCCAGGGGTTAGGGATCCCTGCTTCAGGGGCCGGGCCAGTTAGGGGGTGTTAGGAACCGGGCAGCACAGCAGGTCTGCAGCTTGTTTTATACATTAGAATTAAAGGAAGAGATGTAAGAAGAGTTACATTAAATCCATTGGTGTTAGATTAAGGCGTCAGGAGAAAGCAAAGTGGAGAAATCTCTGGGATTGTATAGAAAGAAAAACAGATAAACACATACTTCTTTTACATTGGTGGGTACAGGATAGTTAAATTTACAGAACAGAGATGATATGTGGGCAACAAGGTAACAATAAGGTGTTCTGTGGTCTCGTGCTCTGGTCCCAGCAGTTGTGCCTTGAGGGATCTGGAAAAGATTACTTTGACATTTCAAACTTACCTTATCTTAGATGCAAAAAGACAATGGACAGGCTCACTTAAGGTCAATTGTCAAGGAAGCTACAGTCCTAGGACCATGACCTAACTTTTAGGAATTTGTATGTTCAGACCATCCTGTGTGGTTACTTTTGGCCTTTCCATTTGTAAGGTCCACCATGCAGCCCTCCCTTGAGCTTGCCAGGTTTAGTATGTGGTCCTTTTTTCATCCACATAGGCACATGGCTTCTTTTCGGGATAATGAAATGTTTTAAAACTGATTGCGGTGATGGTCACAGAACTCTGCAAATGTATTAGAAACCAGTGAATTGCATACTTTAAATGGGTAAATGGTATGGTATGTGAATTACACTTCAATAAAGCTGTTAAATATTTTTAAATATGTATAGAAAAGAAAAAAATAGGGGGGACAAAATAAAACGCTACCTGTTACTACTGTTTAAAAATATTTATTTATATATCTAAACTAGTAGGATACTCAAGAAACTGTAACAGTGATGGATGGGTGGAGGGAACAGAGGTGGGAAGATTTAATTTTAGTATGATGTCCAATCATTACCTATTTATTCAAAGAAGTTAAAGTAATTTTTAAAAATTCAAAGGACATCTACGCTCAGGTCCTATCTCCCCACGGCCGCACTCGAGGTCAATCACCACCCCACTTCGTCCAGATCCCCCACCCCCAACGTCTCCCGGCGCAGGTTGGCCTCGATGATGGGTCCTGCCCTTCCCGCCTCCGATTGGAGTTCTGCTTACCTGTGGCCCCAAACACCACCACCAGTTTCTTGTCCACCATACAAGCCGGAGCGGGAAATTCGGTCCAGAGAAGCCTGGTGGCCGAGGGAAGCGCAGTGTGGGCGACGGGGCTAGGGGTCCCAGCCCAGAATGATCCCGCGCCTGCACCGCGTAAGCTTGAGGGGGTGGCCAGCTGGGAGAGGTCTGGGCTCCGCGACTCCCGGGCCCACCCTTGGGCCCAATACCCTTTAACCCTTCCGGCCCCTGGACCCTCACTCCCAGCCGCCTCCCGGGTCACAGCGGCGAGCTTTACCTTCTTATCGCTGCCTGGGTGGGAAACGCTCGAGATAACTGGGGACCCGGATTTTTGCAGCCTAGCCCACCGCAGGGGGGAGTGGAACCCTGCAAGGGGTACTGACCTCGGCCCGTAGCTTCAGCCGTACCCTGGCAAAGCCATTTCTTCTCGGCTGCCCTGCGTGAAGGGATTCCACGCTACGCTGCTTCTTAATCCCCGCTGTTCCCGCCCTTACTCCGTGAGGAGTTGACCCGCCAGCCCCGCCCGCGGGCACAGATGGTTCGTCCCGGCTCTCGCGGGACTCCGCGAACTTTCAGGACTCTTGAGCCCCAGGAGTGCGTAAACCAAATGTGCAGCAATCGGATTTAGTCGAAATGCACGAACAAAGAGGCTGCTTAGCTGCGTGCGGGTGATGAATGCACGAAGGAAACAAACGAACAACCTTTTTATCTTTCGTGAACATCTGGACTTGCAGATATGGGGTGTCACCTAAAGATAATGAAATCTATATCCCTGAGTCTTAACCCCCTCAGGCCCTGTCTCTTATGTCTGACTAGCTGTTGAGTTTAGTACTATTTGCACAGATTTGAATTCTTTTTAACAGAGAAGTGAGATTTTTCTGTGTTCAACTAAAACACAAAATGACCTCATTTTTTTTTAAAACACTGCTGCATGAATAAGAACATTGGTTTTTTTTATTCATTCCTAGATATGTATTGACCCATCTGGGAATGTCAGCTTCTGGACCTCAGGCACTTGTCTGTTCACTGCTGAATTTCCATCACCTAAATAGTACCCGGCACAAAGTAGGCTGATTGACTGGTTGACTAAATATCTGCTGGACACTGGAGTTACAGGGAAATCAAACGAAAACTAATGCTGTTTTCCCGAATCTAGTGGTGGAGAGACTCCACAAGGTAATATGTATTTTATTTATATAAAATGTTGGTCTTTATAATAAGACATGCTCATTTTAATAAATACACATTTATGTTTACTTCATTTATAAGTGAAGATATCATGTCTATGTGTTTAACTTGGCATACATATTGTAGTCTCCTCCATACCCTGTTACATTATTACTCTGTGCTCAGACTGTAAAGTTTGCTTGAAATACCTTCCTCCCACCTCCTTAGATGGGGCTAATTCCTACTCATTCCTTAAGATTCCACATAAACATCATGTCCTCCAGGCAGCCCTAGGCTAACTACTCCTGACCCCTAGGCTAACTACTAGCCTGACCCCTAGGCTAGGCTAACTACTCCTATTCCACTCCCCTCTATCCCACTGACAAAATTGTTTCTACCATATTAGACTGAGGGCTTCCTGAGAACTGGCTCCATGTCCTGTTTGCCTCTATATCTCCCCCTCCTGACAAAATGTCAGCACTTAGTAGGAACTCAATAAATACCTAGTAAGTGGAACCCAAGTGCATATTATTCTGATAAAAATTGAGTTTTTTCTTAATTGCATGGGGTTCGATCACAAAACCCAATGTTCTGAGGTCTCCACTTTAAGGAAATAAATCCAAACAAGAAGGTTTCGAGGAGAACCAGCTGCATAATTTCCAAGGCCTAGTGCAAAATGAAAATGTGAGGCGCCTTGTTTCAAAATTGTCAAGAATTTCAAGACAGTGACAGCTGAATATTAAACCAAGTGTGGGATCCTTCTGAGTGTGGACCCCATGCAAATGCTCAAGTCACAAGCCCATGAAGCTGGCCCTAGTGTCCAGGTTTAATTGAGAGTAGCATCCCAGGACCACAATGGGACACTAGCAAACTCCAGTGCTTTTTGCCCTTGCTGAACCTGCAGCTTGAGAAATCAGTACCGATAATGAGTGGCAGGGAATGACATCTTACTCCTGGGCTTCTGGTCAGTTGGTGCTAGTGCCAGGGGACTATTGGAAGTGGGTGGGCAGATTGGCAGCCTGGGCAAAGGTCTTGTCTCTTGAAACCCCACTCACCCTGTTGTACCCTGAGGCCTGAGAGGAGAGATTTATCTACTGACTGGTGCATGCTTAGCAGTGAATCAGCACTTTCTGTGGGACTTTATATCTGACAAAGGACTTCCTACAGAGCTCTTGCCAATTAATCCAAACTAGTGATATGTACTAATGATAATAACATTGGGAACCCTTTTCTGGGCTTCTCCTATGTGTCAGGCATAGGCTAAGCTTTACATTATCTCTTGTGAACCTTCAAAGCAACCGCTCCTCCAATCAGTGCCACTCAGTTTAATTCAATTGTGTGTGTGTGTGTGTGTGTGTGTTTGGAGCAGGGGACAGTACAGTGTGTACTCCCCATTACCCCATCTTAAAATTCATTTTTTATTTGATTTTGAGAGCCAAGTAATGCATAATGCATATATGCATTCTCATAAAAATTTGTTTATTTAATTTATTTATTTTTTTATGGTGACATTGGTTAACAAAATCCAGTAAGTTTCAACTGTACACTTTAACAGTAAGGCATATATATATATTTACACTGTATGTTCACCTCTCATAGATTTCTTTCTGTCACCACATATTTGACCCCCTTTACCCTGTCTACCTCTCCCCTCCCCCCACTCCCTACCCTCTGGTAACCACTAGTTTATATTCCATGTCTACAATCATAAAAAATTTAAATGGTCCTGAAAACAAAAGTTCCACAGGACTCTTCTGAGGGATAAAAGAGAGTTTTATTCTGATATGATTTGAAAATCAGAGAATGTAGCCTTCAGCCTGAATTGAAAACATGGTGTAGGTGGGAAGAATAAGGCTAGAGAGAGTTTCAGGAGTTACTGATCAAAGGCATGGGTTGCTAGGAAAACAAGACCGTAAACTTACATCATTCATTTTCTGATTGGTGGGGCAACTGGATTTTCAGGGGTCTGCTGACTCAGCAAGTGGGGGTGTGAGATAAGAACAATGCGTAGTTTTCAATTGACTCATGGCCAGCAGGTATAGTCATGGGATATAGCCAACAGTTGGGGTCATAAGACATGGTCAGCAGGGGATGGGGGTCACAAAGCAGAGGCCAGTGACTCAGTTTTCCTTGGAGTCTGCAAAATAAACCAGTAAAACAAGTTTTGTAGTGAAACAGACAATGTAAAGAATGTAATTCATCAAGTAGACAGAGTTTAAACTGCAAAATGGCCTAGTCACTGGAGCAGGGTTAAAAAACCAAATTGCAGAAGAGTCCAGATATTTGGTCACATAATTATGATATTATAATGCTTAATATAGATAAAACACAAATGACCCTGGACCTTCTAACATTCTAGTGGGTAAATGATCCCTGCTTTTGGATGCATTTACATACCTAAACATGAGCATGTAGAAGGATGATATTTTGCAGTTAGAAAAAATAAGAGAAATCATACCAAATATATTTTCCCCTAAATTTTATTATGAAAATTTGTAAACATACAGAAAAGTTGAAAGAACCGTATAGTGAACACCCATATACTTACCACCTAGATTCTTCAATACTTAATATTTTGCTATATGCTTTATGAGATATCTATCCATTAACTATCTTATTTCAAATAAGTTGCAGATATCAGTACCCTTCACCCCTGGACACTTCAGCATGCACATTAAGGTTCAATATTTGTTTTTTTTGTGTGTGTTAAGTTTACAAACTACAGAATATATTTTTGTATTTTTTTACAACTTGCTTTTTCTCCTTCTACTTAAGGTCCTCCCTCATGTGGTGTCTGATCTTCCTTTTGTTTGTTTGTTTTGTTCTAATAGCATTTTTAAAATAATTTTTTTATTTTTCAAATACAGTTGGCATACAGTATTATATTAGTTTCAGGTGTACAACATAGTGATTAGACATTTATAGAACTTACAAAGTGGTCACCCCAATAAATTTATTACCCATCTGACACCATACATAGTTATTTCAATATTATTGACTATATTTCTTATGCTATACTTTACATCCCCATGAGTATTTTGTAACTACCAATTTGTACTTCTTAATCCCTTCCCCTTTCACACCTCCTTCCTTTTTGATGGGACACAACTCTATTGAATGGATGTGCCCCCTGTCAGTCCCTACTTCTTCCTCTTTTGATGGACATTTACATTGTTTCAAGTTTTTCACCCCAATGGAGTATCCTGGTATATGTTGCAATGACATTCCTTGTTTGTGCCTCTTTGGGTTCTTACAAGTGTTTTTTCTAGAATAGCTACCCAGAAGCGGAATTGTTAGATCAAAGAGAATGCCCATTCTGAATTTTACCAGATCTTGCCAAATTGCTCTCCTTTCTCTATATGAACAAAAAAGGGACTACTTAGGCAAGCCTGACAAACTCAGTTACTGAAAGTAACCACACGGGATGTTTTGATCATGAAAAATTCCTGAGAGAGTTATGGTGAGAAGACACATCCTAAGACCTATATGATAGATTAATCTCTACCCTGTCCATTGTTTTTGTGCATCTAGAATAATAGACTTAAAATGTCAGAATGATCTCTTCTCCAGACTTCCCAAGATAAACATCCCAGTATGGGGGGAGACAACCTCAACATTCCTCATTATTATCTATACCTCTGTAAACTATGTATGCTAAATGTTAACTATCCTGCACCCACGAATGTAAAAGGAACATGCATCCCTCTTTTTTAAATCCAATCTTAGAGATTTTCCCGCTTTATTTTCTCTCTCCTTAATCTGCCACCAGTGGATTTCACGTAACCTTTCTTACGTGCTCTCCTTTGATTCTAATGTGTAAAATTAACTACACAAAACTGCTATTCTTTTGAACATTATCTCAACCCTTCGAGATTTTGCTTCAGGGACTTGCTCTCAAACGTTGGCTCTAATAAACTCTTTAAATGTTTCTTTAGGTTTGGAATTTATTTCATGGACATTTGATAACTCCCACAAACACCGTAAATTTCCCACACCTTTGCCAAAACATTTCCAGTCAGTCATTTAATCTGCAGCCAGTCGGATGGTTAAGGAAATGACGGGAAGCCAGTGTGGCTAGAACAAAAAGGGCAGGTGGAGTCTGAAGAGGTGGTGACATTGGGCAAGAAAAGCGCGTAGTCCAGAGGCGTCCTCATAATCACCTGCTCTTACTAACACTAACCTTTATTTGGAAGCATCCCAACTTCTTCCGCGGACCTGGGCACCAGGGAGAGGAGCCACGTGCCCGCCGCAGAGGCGTGTCACCTGCACGCCACGCCCCTTACGCGTGCGCACGTTGGGCCGCCCTCGCGCCCTCCCGCGGCAGCGGCGGCGGCGGCGGCGGCGGCGGCTCTTGAGGGAGTCAGCGACGGGCGCGCGGAGGCGAGCTACAGATCGACGGCAAAGCGGACCCGCGACTGGTGAGTGGTCGGCCCCCTCCCGATACTTTCCTAGGCTCCTCAGCAGGCCTTGACCAGCCCGGGCCTTCAGTATCTGGGTTCGGCCCGCGGCGGCCCGCGGCGCCTCCGGCGCCGGTCTGAGGCAGACCCGGCGGGCTCCAAGCGGGGGAGGTAGCGAAAGCGGGTGAGCAGAGTGGGAGCTGGTTATGGGGGTAACCCCGTTTCGTCAACGACGTTTCCAAGGGCCAGGGAGGCCTAAGCGGCCCGTTCGCGTTGGTCCCCGTTGGGCCCTTCCTCGCGAGGGCCCTGGGTGAGGTGACTCCGGAGTCTTAGCTGGTGGACTTGGCCTTCCTGGCGGGAGTTGCAGCCTTTGACGGCCTAGCAGGCACGTCCGTCCACCTTCGTCCCGCAGGGACCCGGACCTGCCTCAGCGTCGGCGATGGGTGCTCTGCGTGGCAGCTTGTGCTGGGCCGTGGCTCTGCCCTTCCTTTCCTGACTCACCTTAGTGGAAGGGCACTTTGAGTCACTATCATGACTTCATGAGTGACCCGCGGCCGCCGTGGTGCAGAGGGCCAGACTGGGAGGGATCAACTCCAGGGACAGCCGGTTAGTCTGGGCAGGGAATTTACCTGTCATCTCGTAAGCACAGTGCTCTAGGTGTATTAATTGCCCCTTAAGAGCTCCCAAGACTGCCTTGCAGAGCTTTGCACTCGGCCTGTCTCTCATGCCATTTAAATTGATTCTAATGAACTGGTTGTTGTGGCCTGTGGCTGTCATCCTTATTGTGTTATGTTTATGGTTCTGTGAACCAGACAAGATGAAGTATGATTAAAAAATATATATCATATAGGGCTCTACAGTTCAGGAAACCCTGTCACTCTCAGCCCCTTCCAAAATCCTGCTAGTTGATAGTTTTCCCACTTGTAAGTGGGGTTAATGATAAGATGGGGATTAAGTGAATTAACCTGCATCCCACAACCAAGAAGATGGCACAAATGATCTTGAACCTGGTTATCTGCCTCTAGATCCAATGCTCCTTCCTAAACAGAGTTAGAGAACGGAAATGGATTATGTTATTTAAACTATCTTCTCCCTCCCCCTAAACTGTCCTCAAGTAGAAAGAAATAGGAGCTTACTGGTTAGGTGTATTTGAATTTCTGGTATGGCGTTAACCAGTGTGTTTTGATTAAAATTTTAACTCTCATATTAAAAATTTTAGTTTTTCTTTGAGGAGGGGCATAAGGAATACACATTAATAAATCTGTGCTTTATTTATTAGTTTTTTCCCAAGAAACATCACAAAACAAAACATCACAGGCTTACCAAGAGCTCACAGTTCAGTGGATATTTACAAGTTTATTTGGTAAAATTGGAGAAAGTTTTCAAATACAGTGCCTACGCCAGAACACTAGTGAGGATGTGGGAATTCAAGGGGCCTTAGAAACACACTCATTGAGTGACTTAATCTATGTAGGGATGTGAAGAGGAAAATCTGTGATTTCCCCATTATCTGACTAGATTTGCTTTTTTCCTTTGCTTGGTCTAGTAAGGTGAGATGCTGAGAGTCACTGGAGTTAGGAGTATGAGGTACTTTAGAAATGCCAATGCCAATGAGAAGATGAGTTACAGAAAGTAAAGATTCATTGCCTTTGGGTCACCCCTCATCAAGACTGTTGAAAAGCAAAACTGGACAGCTGGGGCCTTTGGGCTACCTTATTTTTTTGGTTTTCCTTTGAAAGCTTTTCATAGTATAGTTGTGCTCTGATCAGGATTACACCCAAAACTGGAATATCACTCCTCCAGAAGGAAGACATTTTTGAAAATTAGACTTATCTATTTCAGTGTAAAACTGTGGAATTCAGCTTGGAACTACTTAGAGAGAAAAGAGATAAAAAACTGGAACTATAAATTACTTCCTTGTATATTATTGGCCAAAGTCAACTAAAAAGTTAAGGACATTGAATGTATTCTTTTTTTCTGATAATAGTTAATGGGAGATTAAAGAAGTCTGGGTTAATTCTTGTGTGTTCCACACAGTGAAGGTCATTTGCTTTTAATTTATTATATCTGTTAAGTTTATATGTGCAAAAACATAGGATAAAAGCTTTGTCTTGTAATCTGAATAATTTCTCGGGATACTTCTGCGCTTCTGAGAAACAGTGCCATTACTGATTAATTCTTGCCACCATCCACACACACACATAGGGCGGGGGAGGCAGAGATCTTTAATTAGAACAGTTAATATAACTGCTTATACCAAGGTCTTCGTTGTCTTCTTCTTCTTCTTCTTTTTTTTTTAATGGCGGGAGAACTACAAAGACCAAGAACCTTTATTTCCACTTTTTTTCAGAAAAAAGAGGAAGAAATGGTCCATCATGCCTTACATATGTAAACGAGACACTTTGGGTTGCAAAGTATGTGGTGAAGTGAGGGTGGGGACGCTGCCAGGAACTTGAATTGTCTCCAAAGGAGGCTTAAGTTGTCACTTCCAAGGGTGCCTGGTGGGCCCCCACTGCTCCAGCCCGTTGACATCTACATGCCATTTGTCACTTTTGTTCTCCAGGAAGAGGAGGATGGATGCTACTGTAGACATTGTGATGGGCATCATGACCCTGTGTTGTCTTGGCCAGACATTTTTAACAATGGTTTAAGTGCTGGGAGCGACAGGGGCAATTGATACACCTAGAGCACTGTGCTTACAAGATGACAGGTAAACTCCCTGCCCAGACTAACCGGCTGCCCCTGGAGTAACCCATGGACCCTTCATACGCACACTCCAGCAGTACCCTGGCAGTCCCTTGTAAACACAGTATTTCCAGGTACCTGTAAAGTTGGGTCACGGAGCTTGGCTTGTATCAACATGTGGTGTTTATGTCCACTGTTGCTTCTTGTTCTTTCCTCACAACCTCTCCTTCATCTTGAGATATAATCTCTTTCTGGGTATTTGGAAGGAACCATCCATAAGTATAAACAGATTTTCACTTTACTGTAAAAGGATATACTTCAGAAACAGCCTAATGGAAGAGATGCGAGATGTATATGGCATGTTATGGGGGTGGGTGTGGAACTTCCATGCCCTCTCCAGGCGCACCACTCTCCTCAAATCTCCACGTGTTCACCAATCAGAAAGGAAGTGCTTCCATTTTTTTCATACTGGAAAAGTAATTCGCTGTGATGACCACTCAGGTACTCTGTAATATTGTTCACTGTATGGTTTACCTTTCCATATTGACTCCATTTATTTACCATAAGATGTTGTCTCCCATTGTATTACTAATGGAAGCCAACTAATGAAGACAGTTGAGTCTATCAGAAATTTTCTTTTTAAATTTCTAATAAATGTGACACAGTACTGAAATACAGTAGTCTCATAACTGATGGTCTGGTCTAGCCATGTTATATATATTAAAGAATATGCAGTTACATTGGTTTATATATTTTGCAAGAAATCCTTTCTGAATGACCAGTGTCTTTCCATTTAAGAATAACAATGATTATTGGAATTTACTATAGATAATTTAAAGGTATATAGCTATTGTCAAGGGAATCCATTCACAAACAGCCCATCAGAGGATTGCACCTAATTGCAATTTTGGCCAACTAAAATGGAGCCAAGAACACTTCCTGGGTTGTCATATCAACCACATCTATATTCATACCTTACAAGACAATATTCTGAATCTTTAGGTATTTTAAAGCAGCAGTTAAATTCATGAAGCTTTTTATCAACAAACAGGTTTTACTATTACTTTGATGTAATTTTAGCAAACATGCATTTCTCCATGTGATATATTTATTTTAAGCAGATATTTAAATAGTAATCCAAGGGCTGTCTAATCTGTTTATAGAGTAGGAATTGCATCAGAGTGCATGTATTCTTGCTGTTCAATGATATGAAGTTGAGGAGGGTTCTTTTTTCAAATGTAAGCTTGAGTATCTGTAAAATTTACAGATATACTGACGTTTTGTTTGTACTTCAAAATGATTGAATTGTTAAGTACAAAATTAAGCTAATTAATCTATTTGTAACCATTTTTTCACTCACAGCCAGCTATTCAACACTAGATAATTTTGTTTCACATGTTTGGGTATGTATCCAAATACATACATATTTATTTATATTAGAAAGAGTGAAAAATAAATGGTTTATTTCTCCAAAAAAAGGAACTTGTGGTGGTTTATTTATGACCATGAGAAACACATTTAAACTTTCAGCTGCAGTTTCTGTATCTGAAAAATGAGGTTAATACTTGATGAGCCTTAAAATCTTTGGTGTCTTGAATGCTGCTTATTGATCTAAGATGGGTTTCCAAACCTTTCTGTTTTGTCAAATTTGGGATTGGGCCTAGTTCTCTGTGTTTTTACAGTTTCAAATGTGAATCTTGTTTGAGGCCACCTTCTCTAAAGTACAGGCTGGACAAAAGAGGGAGTGGACTGGCAAGAGGGTAGAGAAGTTATTGAGTAGGATACATGAGGAAAAGGGACAGCAGAAGAGGAAAGAAAGGGGTGATTGTTGCATGGCAATAACTGCCATCAGCTTGTATGCCAGAGACCAAGCAAGGAGCTATTTTCTTCTCTCTGCTTAGGGGAAAAAAAATAATTTTTGTCACACAAATAGATTTGTTTTCTTCCCAGGAGTATCATAGGCCTAATTATTGTTATAGTTCTCAATGACTTTAAAAGGGCTTTGGAGAAGAATGGCATAACAGAGACAGGTGTCTTGCACTCTGCCTGCCTGTCTTTTTCTAAATACTCCCAGCTTCCTGCCTTTCTCAAAATGAGCTCTCTCAGTCTAGGAAAACTCAAGTTTCACTGTCTTGTATTGTATTCAATCTCACAATTAGTTGAGGGCTGTGGGAAAGCACTAGCATGGTTAAACAATCTGCCATCATGCTTTTAGCTAACCTAGTTGGCTGGCCTGCTTCATCAGTTATGGTCACGATCATATTTTTTATGCCAAACACTGAGACCCATAGTTTGAGCATCCAGGTGTACTGAAGGAGTTGATTGCTGTGACAGGATATTTGAATCAGAACTGTCCTGGAAAATCTGGAACATAAGGCTGTATCTTTAGCAGTATTGTCTGTATCACACAATTTGTATTTCTACTATAGTACACCTTGTGGTGTTGTCTGTCTCGCTCGCTCTCACTTTCTCTCAAGCTACTTGAAGTTACAAGGTCTGATGCTTCATTGTAGTCACAGAACCCATGAACAGTATAAATGTTGATGATAATATAGCATGTCAAGTGTACAAGTGTAGCCATACCCTTCCTTAGATACTGGATCTCCTGTTCTTTCTGGCAAGACCACTACAGGCTACTGCAGAAGAACTGTTATCACTTGGAACTTTCCAGGGCATTCTGGAGGAGGGTGAGCAGGCGAAGAGAAAGAATCAGTAAGCAAAATTGAGGGTAGGTTGGGAGAGGTGTCTAAGCAGTGTTTGAAGGCAGATGAGAAAAGCAGACATAGTGAAGTGGCGCTAAATCTTCACTCCCTTGGATTTTTTTTCTGCAGGAAGGCAAGGGGAGATTCAGGCCTCCTTTTTGCTTAGTAATAGATATTCCACTAAGTAGGAAATAACTTAAAACACTCTATTCCTCTACCATGTGCTTGGGTTCTGTCAACCTCAGCAAAATTTCCAAGTGTCTGTGTTCAGTGTCATGTTTGTCCTGCTTTGTAAACCTTTTTGTGTTTACAAAGTCAAAAGTGGGGTAACTAGCTGCTGTAGGTTATGTTTTCTTGCCTTTGCATTTGTCTTTTCCAGGGCATATGCTCAGATTTTAAAGAAGTTAATTTTCAACTGCAAATGCCTAAAGGTAGTAGGGCAAAGAAGCAGTGCTATCTGCCCATTTGGAAAGCATATATTGCCTCTGGTGTTCAGAGTAATGGCAATGAGAGGATGTGCAAAAACAGCAAACCCAGCACAGTTCTTGTTCACTAGGAGTTGGCAGTCATATTGGGGACATCAAACAGTAAAATCACTTTTTAAGATTTATGATTGTCATTCTGATGCTCAGTATTCTGGGAGGTCAGGGAAGTGAATAGCTGAGAAATGGAAAAGATGGGAGAACTCGATGGACCTACTGGGGTTAGGTAACAGAGTAGGAAGAGAAAAGAAGGAAGGAGGCCAAAGAAAGGGGTTACCTCTTTTTAATAAGTGCTCAGGAGTCTTACTGAAAACATATTACCCACAAAGAGAACGTCTGTCATAAAGAGACTCTTTTAGAATAGGGATTCTTAACCAGAATTCTGGGTCCACGGTTGAACTCTAGGGGCCTGTGGTTGCTCTGGAATGGCATCGACAACATTTTTTTTTTTTTAAAATATGTGGTTGTCCTGGGGAGAGTCTGAAGCCTTCAGAAGGATTTGCCACCAAAAAAAGGCTAATGATTATTCTGTTCTAGCAAATACCTTTCCTACCCATCTTCAGAAGTACACTTCTCTGCATTTGTGTTTTCAGATGAGGAGGTATTTGAGTGGAAGATGAGAGACAGAAACCCTAGGATTCCTTTGTAGACAAGTAGTCTTTTACCAAACAACAACTGTCATGAGACATGCTTGTGCAAAAGACAGCGTGTTCCTGCATACACATGGTGTTGTTCTAATTTGGTTCCCAGGAATGGGGCAACTAAACAACCTCACTGACTAGTGTGGGTGAGGCTCCAGGTATGTCCCCATGGATCTTAACAGTCTAATTGTGGCTGATACAGAGATCTAAGTGAGAGTGATACCAAAGGCTTTTTGGAAGGTCAGGGTGTTTTCAAGAAGCTGCTGGGCTATTGGAAACAAAGTGTGAAAGAGTATATGGAGCCCTGGCCCAGCAGCTAGAAAAACCTGGGCAGGTCCAGGAACAGTGGCTAATCCAAGACCAGCTTCCCTCTGCTGCTTTGGACACATAGGCCTAAGAGTCTGTCTTAGAGCTGCTGTCATTTAGCACATGCAGCAGGAAGTGGAAGCTGTCTGTTTCAAAGTGAGTATCTTAGCTCCCCTAGACCACAGCCATCAAACTAGGCTGAGCACAGAGTTCCGAAGGGTACCAGAGGAGCTGAGTTCCCAAGTCTCCGGCCCTCCCCCACCACTTTAACTGTGGATGCTCCACTCACTGTACTTGCTTTATGTGTTGGCCTTCTGAGTAGGGTGTGGTTGAGCATACCTCTAGGAGCCCTAGGAGCCCTGATTCGCTGCTTTTCTTGGCCTATAAACTGTTCGTCACCCTCCTCACTTTGTTTACCTTCTTTTTTCCTAAAGTTGTTCATTCATTATTGCCTAATCATGTCCTTAGTGGACAGTAGACGTCCTGGGTTATTTGAATTTCTTCTTGATAATTATTAATAGAGACATTGATCTTTGACCAATTCTGGGGACCTCTTGGGAGTATGAGCACTACTTTAATTCATGTAGTTTGTGGGAGCTTCCTCATGGAATTGAAGTTATTCAATTTTACAGTGGCCTTTTTTTTCCCAGTAAATCGTGATCACTGTAGCATTTTGCTTTTTCTCCTTGAGATAATGATAACCTAATGCGTTAGTATATTTCCTGCAAAATGTGCTGAGAGTAAGGATGTGGGCTTGTTATGAGATTGTGCAGCTATTGCCTTCTTTGGGTTTACCCCTTCCCTAGAGTAACAAACAAGAAGAGCATGCTGCTTCTGTGAATCCCTTCTCTAAAGCCAGCTGAGGGAATAAGGATTTTTCACAGAGGCAAACATCAGGAAGTATCAGGTAGTTTGCGCTTGCATGGGGTGGAAGAATGATGGCAAGCCTTTGTTACTTTGACTTAAATTTTTGCTTATCCATTTCTTTAAAAGAAAAAAAAAAGAGGAGGTTAAGGGAGCAGTTCTGCTCCTAATCAGGCTTTCAAAGTCCTTAAAATCTAAAAGGTGTGTTCTCAGTAGCTTTATCTGTGGAATGTAGGAAGCCGGTGTAAAATCAGTGCAATGCGACATTTCTTCTTCAAATATGAAACAGTAAGTTATTTGAGCGCAAAGCATCACATGCTTGGTCCCCTCCACAGGCCAGTCTCACTCACTAATCCCCGTCAGCAGCAATTTTTTTAGTAAAAATGCTGCTCAAAAATGCTTCCTTACTAGCCAGCCATTTTTCTTATTTCTGGGATTCACTTTTAACTATCTTCTTTGTCATCTGCTCTTTGAGAATACCTTGCATTCTGGAAATCATTCAGTCACTCAGCATACTGAGTGACTGATTAGGTTGGTGCCCTGTGTTGGGCAGTAGGAAACAAAGATAAATGAGCTGTTATCGGGAAAATACCTGTAAACAAGTAAATACTGTAACAAGGCACAAGTGCTATAATAGATCATAAAAGGCTTGCTTAGGTAGCTCTCAGTGTAATACCAGGCCCCCAGCATCATCACGCTCATTGTTTTATAGACCTTATTTTTAGATGCAGCACAACCTCATTTTTGGAGGAAGTATAGCAAGGAATAGGAGCGCTGCTCTGGCGGAAATGGGCGGGGGAAGCCCACAGCCTTTCCTGCTCTGCCTTCTGTTAAATGCCATCCTCCCTGCAGCTCACTGAGAAGTGCCTCTCATTTTACAAATGAGAAAGTTAGAGCTCCAGGGAAGTCATATAATATAGCTAGCTAGTGCAAACTTGATTCTTAGCCTACTCGTCAGTTAACAATAATGAGATTTCTCCCAGTTTTTTCTCTATTCTACAAAGAAGTTAGTAAATACATTTCTCTCAGGGGCTTTACCTCTGCCTGGCTTCGTTACTGAGCTTGCTTTAAAGGTTTTGCCTCCTAGTGATTCAAATACAAATCAGTCCTATTCCCAGGAAGGTACTGTGACCCTTTTCATTGTCATTTGTGGAGAGTGCCAAGTTGCCTCACTTACTAACAGCTTCTTCTGTTTTCTGGTGGAAATTCAGTTTCTCCCCAAATCTGTGTAAAGTATATTTGATAAAGGTGTGACAGACAGTGTGAAGAATAGTGCCCAAATTTCACCTAGTCTCTGTAAACTGATGAAGGGATAAATACAGTATTAGACTCTTGTCCTTTTTTGAACTACCTTAGCACTGCTTCTGTGTTGTGAGCAGGGTTTCTCAGCCTCAGTGCTATTGACATTTTGAGCTGGGTAATTGTTTGTGGTGGTGGTGGTGGGTGTATGCACTTCTGCTTGTACTTTCTGTGCATTGTGAGATGTTGAGCAGTATCCCTGGCATCTACCCACACTAGATACTAGTAGCAGGCCCCACTCCCCAGTCGTGACAACCAAATGTATCTCTAGACGTTGCCAAATATCCCCTGGAGGGCACAATGGCCCCAGCTGAGAACCACTGGGTTGGGGATTGATTGTCATGAGATACAAATGCAAATCAGGTTTATCACGGTATCAAGTAAAATTATCAGTTATTTAATCCTTTATTTATGGTGATGAGCTGCTCTAAAGAAATAAAACATGTAGCATGAAGGAAACTTCACCTAACTCTTGTTCAGAATCTCTTTGAAAGAGTTTGAACTATGATGATATTCTTTTAGGTCCTTTGCAAAATTTATTTTGTTAGAAATTTGAAGGTTTTTCTTTCTTTTTTTTTTCTTGTTATCAGAATGAAAACAGAGGATCTTCGTAGTGAGCCTTCAGCTTAAAGTGTGTGACCCCAGTATAGATTTGATTGCCTGTAAGGCTTTTCATAGAGACAAGGGTATTTCCATTTCTTGTCTAAAAGTACATGGGAACGTTTGTTAACTTTAAACTTTAAGTGACCCTTTCTTTAGTGTATTAATCAGCATCATATAACATGTCAGTTTTTTAAGTAATTTATCATTTAATTTTCATACCTACCTCGCAGAGTTGTTACCTTCCTTGCAGATGAAGAAACTGAGACTGAGAGGTTAAGTGTCTGGTCCAAGGCCACCCAGCTGGTATGCAGAAGAACCAGAGTTGTACCTGACAAAAGCCTGTGCTTTAACTACATCCTTGTGCTGCTGCTCAGCCCTGTGTGTGGCCAGTGGATTTTCTCTTGGCTCGGCTTAGTTCAAGTAGCATTTGTTGCGTGCCTACCACAGGTTGGCTCTAGAGATCATCATGCAGTTCAGTCATTGCTTCAACTCCTTCAGTGTCACATCAGCACATTGACATTGTGCTATGCAGAAAGGACTTCTGTGCATGTGCCTGCTATTAGACTTATTGAACCTATTTTCTAGAAACTTTCAGATGGAGCAGTTCAGTCTCCATGTCATAGGATGTATACTAAAATACAAAGACCTGCATTTGTATCTAAGTTAATAGTCACACATGGCACTTATACAGACATGAAGTTACTACCAGCAGCTATTGCATGGGGAGGCTGTGCCCTGGGAATTTCATACTGCTAAGGAAAGTAAAGTACATGGCTGTGGAAATTTCACAGGCAGACCAGGCAGAGTAACATGATGATCTGTTATTTCTTCATTCCATCTTAGAAGGCTTCATTGAAGAGCTAGAGTATCTGAAAAGAGAGTTTAAGGGCATTTTGCTAAGTAATCTTCTGCCACTTTGATTTTTCTACCTTTTAAGTGCGGGTTTTGAAGAGTGTTGCCAGGTATATAATTTGTTAATAAAAAAAACAAACACACAAACAACTGAGAAAGCCCAGTAGCTGCTGCTGCCACGGACACAAGCCTGTGCAGGATGGGGCCAGCCTCTTGGAATTACATGTTTTTGGTCTGGGCTTGTTTCCTTGCCCCTAGTCCCTCTGCACCCACTCCCACTGCCAGAATCTAGGTAACCATTGTGAAAAAGCCTGGGAATAATAACCTCACTTTGTAGGCCTGTGGAAACATGTTAAGATCCCTAATGGGTCCAAAGTGAGATGTAGGAGCTACCTAGTTAGATTGACCAATGCTTTGGCCTGTGGAGTTGCTACAAGAAGTTGGTGTTGACATACTTCCTATCCATCGCACTGTTGTTTTCAAGACAGAATATATTTTCAGTTGACAAATGGGACTGAAGAGATTTTAAACACTCACCACATGGAGGACACGCTTTCAGATTCTTGAAACTTGATCTTCCTTTTCTCTGTAGTTACTATGGCAATGGGTACTATAGAGATTGCAGACCTAATTGTGACCTCCCCTTGTGTAGGGATGCCCCGGAGCCTCTGGCTTCACCAGGTCTGATTGCTTCCCCTCAGGTACCAAGTGGTGGTGGGGTGCCATGCCCCCTTTGGGACCAACATCTCCAGCCTTGGCCTGCCCTGTTAAGTCAACAAAAACAGGGCTTGCCAGGAAACAATCTTCTCCATTAGGCGAGTAATCCATCTGAGCAAGCCAAGGTAACTGTCGTAGGGATGGGCAGCAGCAGCTTCTAAATCTTCAAATGGGAGGCTAAGCATTTGCTTCTCAGAACTCATAGGATTCAGCTCACTTTTCATACATAAAAACCCAAATGACACTCCGTGGTTTAGAAAACCCCTCCACTGAACAGGTAAATTCAGTGTAGCACAGCCTTGCTTTCCATGTTTCTAGAAGTCTGTGGTGACATCATACTCATCTCATACGCTTGTTAGCTAGGGACACAGGAGGTATCACCTTGCATTCAGAAGGACTTGGGTTTGGTCTCAACTTGACTGTTAAGTCTCTGAGTGACCTTGGCTATAGTACTGATTCTCCCTGTCTTAGTTTCCTCATGGTCAGTGGGTACCTGCTTGAAAGTGGCTTAGCTTGGTGTGCCCAGGGTTGTGCCTGACAAAAGTCTGGCACTCTTCCTCTGCTCCACCCTCTCCTGGGTGAACTTGAGGGCCTTCTGCCCCCTGTGGGGATGCTGCTAAGACTCCATCGAACCTGTTTGAGCCTGTTTGTAGAGAAGAGAGCACCTAGAAACCAATAGCACTTCTGAGTTTTCCAAAATGGAAATTTGTCAGAAGTATTGTAATCACCCACTTTTCCTCTCCACCCCCAAATGCTATCCAAAGTTATCATTTATGAGAGAAGCTGAAACCACAGGTAACAGTAGTTGCACTTGAGTGAAAGGAAATATGACTTATTCTACTTAGTCCACAGAACACATGCTTTTAAGATTGTTCCAAAGTTGGAATAATCTTTGCTTGTTGGTAGCTTAGGGTGACACATGGTTTTGGCAGCATTTCCTCTGTTATAGCCAGCCTTGTGGGATGTCTGATGCCTAGACTTTTTTCTTATAAAATTCTAGCCAGACCATTTTAGAAAACAGTCAGCGCTTCAGCCTCCAGTTCCCAGGTGCTTCCTGTGCGACTACAGAGTATTCATCTTCTTGCCCTGAAACCCAGACCTCTCATATAAGGTGGAGTGTCACTCAGGGAACAGGGCAGGTCTTAGAATTTATTTAATTTCAAGTAGCAAGTACTCTTTACCAGGACTTGTCTTCGGCACCAGCAGCAGTAGACTCCTGGTTTCCATGTTTCAGGTTTTCATCCCAGTGTCTTTTGAATGCTCAGTCGTATTTGAGTGTGCCAGAGATGAGTACACTCCCCTCCCCAGTAAGAAAAGCCTGCCAGAGAAGTCTTGGACTTCCTGAGCAAAGTCAGTTTTTGAGGTTACCAAGAGGCTAGTGCCCTTAGACTATTTAGCAGTCGTTTTGCTTTCTGATCACTTGTTGCTCAAATGTGCAAGTGTGTGTTTAGTAAGTGTGACACAAGAGCTGTGTTCTTAAAGTTCCCATTTCCAGGACTCCTTGTCTGAACTTGCTCTTTATCAAGAGGTTAATAGTCATCCATTCAATGAACTGTGGGATTGAATTCACCCAGTGATTAAAATGAAAGGGTCATTTGAAGCTTGTGTATAAGATTTCCTGAGGAGTGGCAGCACCAGAGTTCAGAGACCTCAGGCCATTTATTCTATAAAGTCAGAAGCTGTTGACACAGATGATGTTGTTTTCTCAGGGTTTTGAGAGGCCTCTTTTATCACGTGCTTTGTTGAGGTAGAGCCAATTCACCCTATCCATTG
The DNA here is from genome assembly GCF_000325575.1 of Pteropus alecto. Lineage (NCBI taxonomy): Eukaryota > Metazoa > Chordata > Mammalia > Chiroptera > Pteropodidae > Pteropus > Pteropus alecto. The sequence goes on along the minus strand of NW_006436812.1, from coordinate 3,540,938 downwards.
CTCCCAACATCCGGCCTACCTAGCACTGAGCAGCATTTACAGTGTGGATTTTCTAGCTGCAGTGGTCACATGTCTGACCTCAGAAAGAGCAGATATTCCCATTTCCTGATGCTGCCAGAGGATGAGGGCTGAGTCAGAAGTTCTCAAGTGTGATGTGCTCAGAATTATCTGTGGAGTCAGGTTTTCACATTCTCCCTCAGTGTTTCATAATCACCCAGCTGCTTATTTTCGCCAACAACTTTCTCAATAGAAGATCAACAGCATTTGAGGCAGTATTACATTTCATGAGACACTTATTATACATGTTAGCTTATTTAGTCCTCATAGCATACCTGAGAATGTGGAACAGAGAGTTTTGTTGCCCTGTTTTATGGTTGCAGAAACATAGCCTTTCCAGAGGTTATGACTTACCTACATCCACGGAGCTACTAAGCATTGAGACTCCAGATCTCAAACCCAGTTCTTTCTGGCTCTGAAGATCATGCCCCTTTGTGCAGGGCCCAGCTGCCTTTCCATTCCCTAAGGTGACCTGGGTCTGTAGCAATAATCAACAGTAAGCTGGAGCCCAGAAGTGGCCCTAGTAAACTGACAGGTCCACCCCCTAACACCCAATTCCAGCCTCCTTGAGGCCTAGGAGCAGCAGTTCCCTAAGGCAGACAGCAAACCTGTTCACTGGAAGGATGTAAAACTGGTCCTTGGTATGGAGTGTACCCTTAAAAAGTGCTGGATTTCAAACAAGTTCTTCTCCATGCTGCATCCAGAACTAGGGCCTTTCCCCCATTGAGAGTTTCTCTGTGTCCTGGCAAGGCCTGAGAAGCTCACCAAGAGTGCCTCCTAGGGCAGACCAGCCAGCAACAGCTCTGGGCTCGTCCTTAGTTCCTTTTATAATGTCTGTATAGCTTAACATTAGTTTTAAAGTGGTTTCATAGTTATTGTCTTATTTGATCTTCCTGATGGTCTTGTATCAGAACACTGGGTAGGTATTCATTCCATTTTACAGGTGAAAAAATGGAAAGAGCCAGAGATATTTGGAGGCTGTGAAGAGAGATGTGTCTTCCTGCCCCTGGCTTCCTCCCTTCTACTCCCTCCACAGTAGCCCCACCATTCTCTTCCCCAGATCATACATAGAGTTATAAGTAGGACGTTAGAATTTCTTTCTATAGACAGATATTCAGAACAGAACTTGAGCGATGTGTAGGCAACCTTTTGTTTATATTTGCTGAGGCCTGATGGGAGTATATGACACCATTAAGAATTGACTTGGCCTGGTTATGGTATTGTTAAATAGGAACATGTATTCTCACTTAAAAGTGAAAAGCCTTTAGGAACTATAAAGTGAAGGAACAGATCCTATAATCCAGGAAAGGGAGAGTTTGGGATTCTTGTGTGTTTTATCACTAAAAACATTTATGGGGCACATATTACACATGGTTTCCATGAGAGGTAATACATCATTTTTGAGCTGCAACCCTCCTGAATATCACAGTATAAGTGAGTGGGATGAGAGCATAGACAAAGATGTATACAACTGAAAGGTGTTTGTTCAGCTGAAAGAATGGAGAACACACACAAGAAGCGTTTCATTGAATGCTGATCATTTGGTGACAAGTGAAAACACATGCACACACACACACACACACACACACACACACACACACACACACACACCATGGGCTGTGGGAAGGAAGCTGCATCAATGACCAGAGGCCTGCCTTCAGACAGGAGAAACCAGAGGCCTCATTACCTCCAATACTGGCTAAGAAAAGGAGCACAGAGCCTGATGAAGGCAGACTGCTGGGCCAGGGTTAGCGGGTGTGTAACTGGGCATGTGTGGAGGGTTTAGAGAGGCACCGGGGAGCCAGCATGCAGTTCTGATGTGGAGAGAGAAGCTGAGAGCAGGGACTGCAGGGGAGACCCTGGGCCTTGTGGTGCCCAGGGAGAGGAGCAATAGACTCCAGGGAGCAACAGAGAAAACACAGCATAGGTGGGTAATGCAGGAGCTAGCCCAGGGGGTCCTGAGGGGTGAGTGGCCTGAGCCAGCTCAGAGGCATGGGAAATATAAACAAGTCATTGGTTAGAAAGTCCAGACCACAAGAGAGGCGGGCGGTGGAGAGGGAGAGAGGGAAAAGGAAGAAGGGAGGAAGGAAGGAAGGAAAGAAGGAGGGAAGGGAGGGAGGAAGGGAGTCAGAGCTGACGAAAGAAAACTAGCTTTCATAAAGGTGAGAAGCATAGTACCCAATTGAAATTTTTATTATTTTACTTGGTATTTTAGAATTTAATCAATGTTTTCTTATTCACATCCCTCCCCCTCATTTAGCAAGCTTTCTCAGTAGGCATTCCATTTGTTATAATTGTGTCTGCAGCAATTATAGCTGAGGTTGGTGACTCCAGGGTGCTGGGCTGTGATTTGGACATGGTATTGGACTCTTTGGATTTTTTACTCAACTGAGGGAGTCTTGATGATCTTTCCTGTAGGAAGCTTCTGGTTTAACTAGGGAAACAAGATAAGGGTACTTGTGGAAGCCAAAGAATAATCACCTCTTATTAATGTGATGCCAGCTCTATACAGGGGTGGATTCTGAGCCGCTAACAGCCTTCTAGGGAAGCAGGCAGGGACAGGGACTCCCGATGCCCAACCCCAAGCCATTCAGTGGGGAGGGAGCTCCAGCAGACCCAGTGCAGGAGTCTAAGCAGCCACTTGTTTACCCTCTGGCTGTTTCCTCCTCTGTGCACATGGGATAACAACACTGGCTCATGTTAATGGGCATTTGATGAGGCGCAGTAGCAGATCACTGTGGAGTGTCTTAATTCCAGAGCCAGGTAGAGGAAGAGGGGGTTGTTCTAATTCTGGGGAGCTGGTCACCCTGCCTTTCCTTTCTTCATCTTTCTCTATAACGTTGGCCAGGGTCAACAACCTGTTCCCTTCCTTCAGTTTTACAAGGTAAAGAAAAAGAACAAGAATGAAAAAAAGAGAAATGTTATAGATGAAGTCTTTATTGTGCCTTTTTGGATCACCAGATGGGGAATGAGTGATAATGTAGTCCTTAGATTGTTTCCATCAGGCAACCATACACTAAGTTAAATGATTTCCTGAGATTTGCTGGACATGAGTTTCCATGGAAGAGGATTGAACATCTTAGAACATGTCTGTTCTTTTAGAAGCCCTAGTGCCTTGAGCCTGCAATTTATCAGAGGCAAAGGCTTTCAAATGAGTGTTCTGGATCTGTTGGAAGGAACATTGGTGATTTGGGATCTTGTCACTTCTATCAGATCAGGTGTGAGAGTGCAAACCAGTAGTGATCAGATGAACAGCTAGGAGTGCAGGAATTATGGAGTTGTGGAGGTAGATTTTACTTTCTAGAAGTAAGAGAGAGAGGGCAGATCAAGCCTTCTGGAATTGTAAGAGCAAATAAAGGGAGGGCCTAGGGAACTTCCTGTTGATTAATTAGTGCAGTGCAAGGTCTTAGTTGGTTTGCCTTAACCAATTCCTCTCTATCTCTCCCCATCTCCCATGCCCCACCCCTCTTTTCATAAAGATTGAACCACTTTATATAAAAGGAGCCAATGGTTAAAAAGTCCAACAATAACATTTATAGCTTTCCAAATTCCTTCTTGTCATTGTCAGTATACTTACATACTTTTGCACATAGTTGTAGTCAGTGTTTTGGGTCCTTTTTTAAACAAATAAGTTTATATAGACTTTATCTTTTATGGATGCAGTCCATCATCAAGTTGTCACAGCTGTGCCAGGCTTCCATTGTTTACTGTCCTTTGAGCACTCCTACTCTGTATTGTGTTGTAATGTTATGTATGGCAATTTATTATTTTGGTGCAGATTACTATTAATACTTCTGGAAGCGTATTTCCCAGAGTAGAATCTTTTGGGATCTTTTTTGTTGTTTTTGTTGGCACGCGGGGCAGCTTCTTGTTGAAAGTTTCTACATTTATAATTTGGCCTCCAATTTTCTAGGGATTCCAGTGGTTCCCGCAAAGAAAAAAAAGATTCGAGTGTAGAGGTCAGCAAGACTAAGTGTGGACTCGTAGCTTTTCAGAGAATGGAGTGAATTGTTTCTAATGTTGCAAGGTGGTTTCTGAATGCCACACTATGTGGCCATTCCCATGAGGAACAGTAACCAGGCCACAGGGATGGACAGAGGGCACCCTGGCATCCAGCCTGTGTAGTTGAATGTGCTGAGCCTTCCTAAGAATGTTCTCCTACCCGCTGCACAAAGCCCTTGTTAAGGATTCAGTATGCTTGCTGCTGGGTGCGATAAGCTGGTATCTATGTTCCTTCAAAGCAAAATTATTAAATCATGTTTTGAGTTTGAAAACTGTTGAAGTAGTGGAAAGCAGATTAGTTTTCAGTGTGGTTTTTTAAAACTCAGTGTTGTTGACAGTATGCATGAGACCCTTACTTTCCTGCCTGTCCACCTCCCTTCTTAACTTTGGATTTTTTACTCAAGTTTTTGTGAGAACCTATTTTTTTCTGGGCCTTGTAGCTCCAACAGAGAAACATACAGCTGTGACCCTGCCCCTGGGGCCAGAGTTGGGCCCGCTGTGAGCTGGGAGGATGAAAGTGGGGGCTATCAGGTAGGACTGAGGTTGAAGAGGGTAGGTGGAGAGTGTGCCTGAGGGGACACTGACACAAACTGCTGCTGAGAAAAAGGAAATGCCAAGGTGGCACATGTGGAAGCCACTTTCCCTTCCCCTTTTGGTATTTTTAAGAGAATAAAAGGCCTTGTTGCTTGAGCAAGACTTCATCCTCCCAGAGCGTAGTTATTGGCAAATAAAAGCTAATGATCAGATTGAATCACACACACATAGTTGCAGTTGTGCAGCCTCAGAATTAGGTGCGGGAAGTTTACCTAAGTTACCTCAATTGATAATCTAGGCAACCAGAGTACACTTGTTCTTGTCTTTGCCTATATTTAGTTTCACCTGTACACAGCATGGGGGCCACGATCGTCAGGCGCCTGGGGTGTGTCCTGAGCATGGCCAAGACCGGTCCTGCCACATGTCTAGAGGCTCTAGGACCGTTCACTACATCTTTCCCTCCTCTGGGCAGCCCAGAGCTCCTATTCCAGTACCTCTTCTCTCTGCAACCTGAGTGCTGAGTGGCTGGGGGCAGATCTTAGCTCTCTGGAGCCCCAAAAGTTGGAGCTCAGATGTTCCTAAAAGTCTTTCAAGGTCAGCATGGACAAGCCGATGTGGGCTTATTCTTCAGCTGGCAAAGTCTACCTTGGTCTCTTGGTGAAAGGATGCATAGCTGGGCAGTTTTATGCCATCTCTGTGGTCTGTCCTATTTCTACTTTGTTCATATTTTTCTTTGATCCAGAGGCCCTTCCTTTCCCTCACCCCATATCCTGTGTGTTGTTGAGGATCCTGGATAAGCCCTCCTTTTCCAGGAAATCTGAATACTCATCTCTCCATATGACGACTGCATACCTTTGTATTTTGGACTTAATGCACCATACAGTTCATTAGCATTACTGGAGAGGGGAGTATATCTGACATGGAGTCAAGAGAAGGTTGCATTTTCTATATATTCTATTTCTTTCCTGTTTTTCAGCTTTTTTGAGGTATAATTGACAAAACTGTAATATATTTAAAGTATACAATGTAAGGATTTGATATACACATATATTGTGAAAAGATTCCCACATTCGGGTTAATTAACACATCTATCTCACATATTTGTTTATGGTGAGAATACTTAAGATCTCCTAGTAAATTTCAGTTGTGCTACTGCACAGTAGCACAGTAGTATTATCAACTATAGTCACCATGCTCTTCATTAGATCCTCAAACTTTGTTTTATAACCAAAAATTTGTACCCTTTTACCAACCATTCCCTAGTGCCCCCACCCCAAGGTCCTGGCAACCACTGCTGTACTGTTTTTTATGATTTCCACCTTTTTTTTTTTATGTATTCTACATATAAGTGATACCATGCATGTCTTTTTCTGTGTGGTTTATTTTACTTTTTGCTATTTATTTGCTAAGTATTCTTGGAGAACATCAGTAAGCCTCAATCAAAAAACAGTTACAGACAGTCCTATCTAGTATTTACTAAGTGTTTACCATGTGGCAGGCACTGTGCTAAAAGCCTTACCATCCATGTCCTCACTTAATATTTCCTATCATTAATCCGATTGTATTGGTGCTAAATCCAAAGGCAAGAGAAGATTCAGAAAGATCATGCTGAGCAAACCATTGTAATATCCCAAAAGATAACAAAGATGTAAGTATATACCTAGAGAAAATTCAGAAAGGATGTGTACCAACACATTAACAGTGGTTATATCTGTGGGGGGAGACAGGTTAGTTTTTATTTTCTTTTTTATACCTTTGAAGGAACATTTTGTACACTTCTTTGCTCCCCTTGACAGCTGTTTCTGGGTGGAGCACATAGAAAATGCTTAGTAAATAGATACTGGTGAAGGTAGAAAATGAAGGTCTCTTCTTTCCTTGGCTTGATTTGGCCCCAGTGTTGGTAGCTCTGGTTGTGTGAGCTACTTCATTAGTCGTTGATACAACTGCGCTGCTGCTGTTTATCTGGCAAGTCCCCGGATGGGCTGCCCCTTTCCAATAGCGGAGTGAAGGCCTCCAGGGGTGATGAGCTTGTCGTGTTGTGGGACCATATTTACCTGGCTGACAGGCTCAGCCCTGGCAGCAGGCAGTGGGAACTGATTGGCCAACTTGTTTTATTTCCTTCAGCGCAGCAGAGTCTGGAGTAGGTTGGGGACAGTCTGCTTGCTTGATGACTCAGTGTAGCTGATGCAGGTTGTCAGGTGCCTTTCAAGCTGCTCCGCTTTAAAGCGTAGCTGCTCGCAACAGCCTGACTTAACAATCCAGTTAGTACCCTGCTCTGCTGCCCTCTGCACAAGGCCACCCTGCCTTTAACAGCTAGGACAAGCTGGCTGCAGATGCACTTGTTGCCAGGTCAGAGCTGCTGTGCTGTCGCGCCCCTCCCCACCCCCTTTTTAAAGCTTTATATGATGTCATTTTATGTTTTAGGTAACTTTTAATTTTGATATAATTTTAAACATACAGAAAAGTTGTAAGAATAGTACAAAGGACTCTTGTGTATCTTTTATCCAGATTTGCCATCAGCATTTTGCCTCATTTGCTTTACTTGTGTATGTTCTCTATCCCTCCTTTCCTCCTCCTCATGTATATATGTGCACACACACATTTTCTGAACCATTTGACAATAAGTTGCAGATGGTATGCCCCTTTACTTTTGAATACCTCAGTATGTACTTCCTAAAACAAGGACAGTACAATTCTCTTACATAATCATAGTACAATTATAAAAAACAGCAAGTTCAACATCAGTATAGTGCTGTTACCTAGTCTGCTGTCCCTAATCAAATTCTGTCCATATTCAGATATAGTCCTAGTAATGGCAGAGCTTTATTTCTAAAGAAAACACCCCTGAGGCATGTGGGTGACTCCTCAGTTACCTGGCTCAGAGGAGGACAGAGTCAGCAGGCATTTGGGGAAGTAACTGTTGTGGGTGCCACATCACTGGCTCCTTCTGTCTCTACAGGACCAGAGGAGTAAGAGCAGCAAGAATCACACTCGGCAACGATGTCAGTGGAACTGGAGACCTCAGAGGGGGTGGATGAGTCAGAGAAAAAGAGCTCAAGGACCCCAGAAAGAGAAAACCATACCAGGTGAGCGATGGGGCTGGCCCTGTTGAGTCAGGTGGGCCCAGGGCCTGCTATGCCCAGTACACTTGGCTGTGTGTGCTGGAGGCACTGGGGTGCAGTCAGGAGCTGTGCTGCTGTGGCCCCCAGAATGACTGGTTGGGACAGCAGAGAGCACCATGGGCTGCTCAGCACTCTCCCTGTGTGGCTTCAGGGAGGTAAGACAGGCCCCACTAGGGGTGCTGAGTAACAGAATTTGACAGCATTCTTGGTCCTTTTTTCTTCTTAAAACCCTGAGCGTTTTATCATCTGGGGTCAGAAAGGGCAATCGGGTGAAGCTTGTGCCTTTTCCAGTGTCTTCTACCCATTAGAATATGGGAGCAACTCCAACTTCAGGGTGTTTTCTTACTGTGTAGGGCCAGTTCACTCTAAGTCTCAAGTTACCGGGGCCTGTTTTTCATCATTATCCTCTCATTGCAAAGTTCTTTTATTATATCTTGAAATAACTGCTAATATTAAATGATTCTCTGCACGTGGGTGATACGAACTAATCTCCTAAATCCAGCAGAGGCTGGGCTATAAGAGGTCAAGTTTTTCTCACTCTAGCAGATGGACTGACTGTGTGGACACATATGAGCCATTGCACAGTGCCACTGCCATTAGGGTCATGCATTCTCTGCCTTGTCTGGCATCTAGTGGTACAGCTCCATCCTGTAATTTTGTTAAGCATATACAGTGTAGGTCCTGGCTCCAACCTCCCCGGCCTCTGCCTTTCTCATTCTCATCCTAGATTTGGGCCCAACCACATGTCATCCTGAAGAGGATGTGAGTCCAAGGTGGGAGGACAATAGCAAGGCCATCCCAGGAGATCCAGAGTCAGTCCTTCACAATGGCATGGATTCTAGAGGACATGTTCCAAAAAGGCTGGCCCTTCCCTGGGGAAGCTGGCAAATGCTGTGCTTAGATTAGAGGCGTGTGTTTCTTTGGGCACTAGGTGGCCAGAGAAGCAAAGCATCGTTCATTTGGGTGGTTCAGGGACACTGTTGAGGAGTAAGCCAGTCATCGCACATGTCACCCAAGTTTTTGGGGCACAGTTATGTCTGCCTGCCCTGTGCTCCCTGGCAAGACCCTACATCTATGCTGGAATTGAGTTTCTGAGCAGCCCCTGCCTCTCGCTCAGCAAGCAGATACTCTGGAGCTGGGAGGGTTAATTCATACCTGCACACATGCACACACATACCCCGTCTCTCCACAGAATGGCTGACCTCTCCGAGCTTCTGAAAGAAGGGACCAAGGAAGCACATGACCGAGCAGAAAACACCCAGTTTGTCAAGGACTTCTTAAAAGGCAACATCAGGAAGGAGCTGTTTAAGGTTTGTGCTTCAGTCATGGATGGGGTCAGGTTGGGGGCCTTAGTCCCATGAGCACCGAGGGGGAAGCTAGGCCTTTCTTACACTCCACTCGACGTGCTGTGGTTTTCATAGCTTTAATGGAATAACACAGTGATGTAAAGAAAGCAAAAGTATCCACATTCCAAAGAATTCACTATGTCATTCCTTTAAGAAATGAGTTTGCTGGGTGTGTGAAATAATTTACTGTAAAAAATGGGCCTTTAGGGGTTGGAAGGAGGCGTTGCTTGCTGCTTGAGCCTTTGTCGCTAGCTGCTCAGATGCGGTATGCTCAGGAGCTGCCATACAAGGCCCACAGCCCTTTCCCATGGCCTCCCCTATCACTCTCAACAGCTGGCCACTACTGCACTTTACTTCACATACTCAGCCCTCGAGGAGGAAATGGATAGCAACAAGGACCACCCAGCCTTCGCCCCCTTGTACTTCCCCATGGAGCTGCATCGGAAGGAGGCGCTGACCAAGGACATGGAGTATTTCTTTGGTGAGGACTGGGAGAAGCAAGTGAAGTGCTCTGAGGCCACCCGAAAATATGTGGAACGGATCCACTATGTGGGGCAGCACGAGCCTGAGTTGCTGGTGGCCCATGCCTACACTCGTTACATGGGGGACCTCTCAGGGGGCCAAGTGCTTAAGAAGGTGGCCCAGCGGGCCCTGAAACTCCCCAGCACAGGGGAAGGGACCCAGTTCTACCTGTTTGAGAACGTGGACAACGCGCAGCAGTTCAAGCAGTTCTACCGGGCCAGGATGAACGCCCTGGACTTGAACCCAAAGACCAAAGAGAAGATCGTGGAGGAGGCCAACAAGGCCTTCGAATACAACATGCAGGTACTGCGGCGGGCTAGGCAGAAAGGGGCCTCTGACAGCATGAGCCAATCTAGAGCTGCCCCAAACAGGCACCGGTGCATTAGGACAGATGAACTGCAGCTTGCCCGAGAGAAAGTTAAGGGACCAAATAGGCCACAGAGGGCATGAAGCCAGTGATGGCTCCGCCTTGTTTGATAGACAGCCTGTGTATCCTGTTTTGAGAAAGGCAAGGCCCCAGCGCGAAGTGGGCTTGGGGAGAATGGAGCTGTCCCCCTCTTTCTCACCACAGGATTCTGGTTTTGAGGAATGACGTTCTTCCTTTTTAGCAAGGGTTGCTATGAAAAGTCCTGCTTGGTAAGTTCAGGGAGAGAACACAGGAGTGAGGAGCATAACTCAGTTTACAAGTACCCTTTAGATGGGGCTGAGGCTGGGGAGGCTGATCATGTCTCCAGAACCCAGGCCAGCCATCAGTACCTGGAAAGTGGCCATGGGGGGAGTCTGACCACAGGCCCATCAGCCCTCCAGTCTGATGTCAGCAGGCCTCTGGGGGCCGCTTAAGATGGGTCAGTCCTGCTGGGGCCTCATCCTTCCACATTCTTTTTACTATTGTTTTTGCTAAAAATACTCAGTGGCTGGAAGTGAAGTACCAGTGGTCAGAGTGTTTTTGGGCAGCACTCTTGCTCTCACATCCGTGCCAATAGTTTTCAGTTGTGGGCTGTGTGTGTGGTCAGTGCCCAGGGAAGATCCACTGGGCAGCAGCACAGGTGCGGCCACACTTCCAGAGCTTGTGCTAGGGAGAAGCACCATGTTGGTGTGGCTGCTGCTTTGCTGGTTTGTACCCCTAAGCAAGCCTCACCTACTCCAGCTCCCTTTGCACAGGGGAAGAGAAAGGTTTTTCTTAGAAAGCAGAGTGTATGCAGTCCAGTAACGGTGTTGATCCTCTGCTCCTGCAGATATTCAATGAACTGGACCAGGCTGGCACCTTGCTGGCCAAAGAAATCCTGGAGGATGGGCTCCCTGTGCACAATGGGAAAGGAGATGTGCACCAGTGCCCCTACTACGCTGCTAAACAAGACAAAGGTAGGTCTTGTCTGTTCCAAGCTCCCCTTCCAGGGCAGGTGTGTTGGTGTCCCCCACTGATGCCATGTCTTGTTGGTGCTGCCACACAGGTGCCCTGGAGGGCAGCATCTGCCCCTTCCGAACAGCCCTGGCTATGCTGAGCAAGCCCAGCTTCCAGTTCATTCTGGCCACCAGTGTGGCCCTGGCTGCTGGCCTCTTGGCCTGGTACTACATGTGAAGGACTCATCACACCACATTGGCGCTCTCCTCCCCAGTGACTGCTGGCCCACCCCCACCTCTACCCATGATGAAACCAACACCTCAGGTGACTTTTTCTTAATGCTGGGTTTGAGAAAACAAGAAACCAATAAAAGCCAGACGCTAAAGCTTCTGCCTGTTAGCATCCTCTACGGGCAAGATGCTGAGCGGGGTGGCTACCCCTCCCTGCAGCCCCCACCAGCCTGGGAGCACCCCTGCAGCTTAGCCCACCAGCCTGGGCCTGTGGAACCAGCTCCAGCTCTGCCCACATCTCTCTCACCTTGAGGCTCATTCTCTTCATTCTTCTTGTTGTGTCAGCACTTAGATGGATATCTTTTCCTTGCTGGGCGTGGAGTGGCCAGCAAGGCCAGGCTGCCGTAATTCTGGGAAGGAAGAGCCCTCCCCAGATGCCCCTGCTCTACTTTGGGGCTTCTCCTAGGGGCGGGGGGACAGAAGCCAAGCTGGCACCCTGCCTCTGAAGCCCAGGAAGCTCTGTCCTGGCCAGGTAGTCCTCATCCCCCTCTAGCAGAAACCTGTGAGAGGGGTGTGTCCAGCCATGGTCTATATCCTCTGACCTGTGTTAATGCTCCAGCAGTCAAAGTGGACACTGACAGCTGCCTCCCTTCTTCCTGGCATGGATGTCATCCTTCTCACTAGTCCCTGACAGACCCTTCCTGCTGTTCCTATGCTCCCAACACTGCAAGTTACTTCACAAATAAGGATAAAAAACCATGTACTTGTATTATATAATAATTCATTGTCTAAAATAGAAGTGTGAACTTAAATATTTTTATTAATAGGAATCTATTAATGTTTCACATGTTAAGGATTTGTGAAAGTTTCACTCATGAAGGAGTTAAATGGGAATTTTCTTCAACTAATGACCAAGCCTACCCACCGTCACAATTCATAGGAGGGGTAGGGGCAGAGCCAGCCCAGAACCTGCCTGCTCCCCAGAAGTCTTACCCCCAGTGGCTCTTTCTTGCTTAAGGGAGCAGAGGTACCTGTCTCCTTGAGCTCGAGCTGGGGGCTCCAGCTTATATATTCTCATAGGTGAAACCAGTAGCAGAGATAGTAAGGTGACCTTACAGCACTGGGAAGCCAACACATGCCCTGGCCCAGTCACAGCTGGAATGCCAGGGCTCTTCCACACCGTACTCTGGGTTGGTTGAATTAGGTACTGAAATGTCAGTGTTGTCCCCAGGTAGTCAGCACTTGCACGAAACCCTGAGGACTGGACCCTGTCCCTAGACTACCTATAGTGCCACCCGCTTTCCCTTGCAAATGAAGGAAGCCAGGCAACAGAGCAGAGGCCCAGAGCAGAGGAGTGAAAGGGCCCATTTAATGAGAAACTACAAACAGACTGGCCACGATTCACAGTGACAGGAAGGAGGCCATGCAGTGGCAGTGCGACCAGGGGAGAAGGGCGGCGGCAGGGTAAAGCAGTCCATGGGAGCAAGTTCACAGACAGACCATTCAGAAAATAGTGTGGCCTCAAGCCCAGGGCAGGGCTGGCATACACCAGGGCACTTCTGCCACTTGTAGTTGCTCCTTCCTTGTCCCTAGTCCAGTGCTGCAGCTGTACAGTGACAGCAAGTCGGCCAGGGTAAAGGGCCCGGTGTTCACCGGGAAGAGGGTCCATGGAGAGAGCACTGCAAATTTGAGTGTGCCCACAGGGCCCTATCTGCCATCTCTGGTCCCAGCTGGGACACACCAGGCACAGGTCATGCCCACACACACAGCAAGGACATGGTACAGAGGGGTTGAGTTCTTGGGCATTCCTCCTAGCCTCAGCAAAGACAGGTTCATAGAGGCATGGCCAGAAAGGGAGCTAGGCAGGGGACAGAGGCAAGTGCCTTCTGCGTGAGCCAGGGCCCAATAACTTACCCATGACCTGCAGTTGTGCTGACCTCTCTACCTTACTCCAGGTGGCTCCTGGGCACTTGGACAAGGTGTTGAGTTCCTGAGAGTTCCGAGGGCCAAAGTCGTTTCTTCTGATCGTCATGCCCGCCTCTAGCACCCCAAAAACAAACCCTGGCTTTCTGACCCTGCCCTGCTTGGATTCACTCTTCCGCTCTCAGCCCAGCAGATCAGGCACAGCCCCACTGCAGGCCTAGGTCTGGGAAACTAGCCACTGCTTGGGCTGCTTTTGGTCCCGGGAAAATCAGGACCAAACCTGTACCTCATACAGAACTGGAGGAGTGAGACCCCAGCAGGAAGACCCTTCCCAGCTTATCTTCCTGATCACAAAACCAGCAACACACAAGCCCAGTGCCAACTCCCTGATACTCGCTGACCCTTGGCCTTAAATCTAACAGAATTTTTGCCAGAAGAGTCAGATGTTCAGGGAAGGGCAAGGCAAAGAGGACAAGACTTCCAGGGGACCGGTGGAATGGCTTCCACCCCCAAATGGGAGTGGGGACACGAGCCACTGAGCATGGGGAGCAAAGCACGTGGGGCCAGACTGACAGTGGGGAGTCCAGTCCTGGCTCCGTTAGCACAGACGCTTGTACGTGTAGATGTAGGCTTTGCAGCTGGGGCACGTGTGCGTCACATCCTTGAAGTCGTTGATGAGGCAAGGGATCAAGCAGCAGCCCAGATCACACCTGAATCAGAGATGGGGAGAGACGGGGAGGCCTGAAGAGGTGCCGAGGGCACCAGGTCTACTCCAGCTGGATGGTGGGCAGGCGCAGCCCCCACCCCCCGAGCACTTGTACCACCTACCCCATGAAGCAGCAGAAGAAACCCAGCACGAAGTTCATTAGGCCAATCTCGTAGGAGATCTTGGTGGTGATGGCCTGCTGGCAGTGGGGACACACTGTCTGTACAGGTGCACCCTCAAAGATCTCTCCCTGTAGCACTGTCACTGTGGTGGCAGCCCCCGAAGGGACCAGGACCGTAGCAGTGTGGCCCCCAGGGCCAGGATAGGGCCCTGGTGGGTAAGGCCCCGGCGGGTAGTAGCCCATGGGAGGGTGGGGGCCTGGAGGAGGGTAGAAACCTGGAACGGCATAGAAGATGGAGCAGACAAATCACTGGTTTGCCTCCTGTCCCACATGAGAGGTAAGCACAAAGCCCCAAGGCCCCAGGACACAGTTGAGGCCTAAGGGACCAGGCCCCTAGGCCAAGGTAACCATACATTCTTTTAGCTCTTCTTTATCCCTGCCCGCCCCATGGGGACCATGGTAGAGAACTGGTAACAAGGCCCACTCTCCCCTCAGCTTGAAGCGTTTACTCCCTTGCCTGTTATACATGGGACTGGGCGCTGTGCTCAAGGACCTCAGGAGGGAAAGCCTCACTGCTCACCAGTTCCTCCCTTGCACATAGGGCTCTCCTCCCCAACAGATTCAGATCCTGCACTGCAGTGCCACCTGGCCCACCTGACCTGGGCCCACCTACCTGTGCAGGAGCCCTGGCCCTTCTCTGGCCTGAGTGGTCGCTCTGAAGAGCTGCTGGGTGGACAGGTGCCCAGGCCTTCACCATGGCCTCAGGTTTCTGGCGGGGAGTGGTCATGAATCCACAGAGCCTGCCACTGTGCCTATGGGGCCTTCCCAGGAGCCAGCCTTCCTCCTGGTAGGGCCCTGGGCTCCTCTGGCTTGTCCACAGCACCTGCGCAGCAGCGCCTATTCTATGACACCTTCCCATGTCCACTTTCCATAAGCACCATCAGCCCCGCTGCCCGTACAGTAAAACACCCTCGCAGACAGAACAAAAGGCTGGATGACAGCCTATTGGGCTGAGCAGCCCTGTGCTCCCCTGGGATTGATCCCTTCCAACTTACCTGGAGGCATGTAGGAGCCATCTGCATTCACATGTGGGGGGATGAAGCCAGGTTGGGGCACTGAGTGGTCCAGTGGCTCGTAGGGTGGGGGGCCAATGTCTGCAGGGGGCAGTGACGTGCCCGGTGGAGGCTGCATCACAGCTGGGGAGGTACTGCCTGGATAGAGGCAGAGAGAGGATGCTCAGAGGGACCCGGCCACACTGCTGGTGGGAGAGCTGCTCCAGGCACCAGCTTCTAGCAGCTGAGATGGACAAGGGACAAGGTCAGGACCAGGGTGCACCGAATACTACCTGGGGTGGGTGGGGCTCCACTTTTATCTTCTAGAAGGGGGGCTGTGGGGCCCCCAGGATAAGGAGGGGGTGGGTCGTTAGACATCTTCTAGGCTCCTCCTGGACCTGGAAGGAAAACAGAAATGAATTAATGCTCCCAGCCCTGCTACTGCCAGGTGGGCACTGATCTGTGTTGAGAACCTGCTGCACAAGGTGCGTGACAATCCTCAGGGAGTCACCATGTTCCATATCTCAAGAAACTACTAACCTCAGCAGTCACCTGAACTTCCTGTGTGAAAGCCAGAAGACAAGGGCAGCCCAACAAGGATGACAGAACTGAGTCATTAAGGAGGACATGAAGCCAGTGAGGTGAGCCCCCCTACCCCAGTAGCTCCAGAACCTAATCTAGAGCTCCCCAGGGCAGCTTGGGCACTGGTCCCCTCCTAACACCCAGGGAACACTGGGCCAGTCTCCGTGCCGGGGCACTGGCCTACTGATGGGAGGGGATCTGGGAGACATTTTACCTCAAATCCCAGATTCTGAGAGTTGGAAGGCAGGTAAGGCTCCTTCCAGTGCTGGCCTGGACAGACACAAAGGGCCCCGGGGAGCTGTTTCAGGGCAAGAACAACATGTAGCTCCTTCCGCACTGGGGCAGGGGCCATGCACCAGGACTGGGTGGGGCTTGGGTACCTGGCCTCCAGGAAGTCAAACTCCCCTCCCTCATTCACCTGGTCTCCCCAACCCCTCTGCTGCCCAGTACAGCACCACTGCTGTACCTACCCGCGTAGCTCCCTCTTCTCAAGGCTGCTCTCTCCCTGGGCCATGGCTGGTCTCCTGCATTCTCTCCCCCACCAGGCTCAGACCAGCTCTTAGAGTAGCGGCTCTCAGAGCCAGCTGTGCACGGTGGTGTCTCTGCCCTTCTTTGTTGTGTTAAAGTGGATGGGGTGGGGAAGGAAGATGATATTAAGTGAAACAAACACTTTTCCACATTTCCTTCGCAAGGTTCACTGAGCACTTGTTTAGAGTCTAAACAGTACAAAAGGTACACAGTGAAAGCAACTACCCTAGTGTAGCTCCCTCCCAGAGCCCACCGGAGTTACGTTCAGAACCATACGGATGGGGGACCCCAAGTAATCCTGCAGGGTAAAGGGAGCCTGGAATCAGCAAGTTTAAATATTAAATTTAAGAAATCAGTGGCAGGGCCAGAGTGGTCAAGTCCAAGCAGCAAAAGACAAAGATAAATTCGATTTCATCAAAATTTAAGACTGCTTTAAAGGACACTATCAAGAAAGTGAAGACAGCTTGTAAGAATGGAAGAAAATTTTTACAAACCATGTATCTGCTAAAGGATTTGTATTTAGAATATATAAAGAACTCTTCTAACTCATTAACAAAAAGACAATTCAATTAAAAAACGGGCAAAGGATCTAAGTAGACATTTCTCCAAAGATAAATGCCCAATAAGCACATAAAAAGAGTCTGAACATTATTAGCCAAAAGGGAAATGCAAATTGAAACCACAAGGTACTATTTCATACCCGCTAGGATGGCTAAAATGAAAAAGACAAGTATTATGTACAGAAAATGGAACCTTCGCAGTGCTGGGGCAGGAGTGTAAAAATGGTGCACCTGCTGTGGAGAGAGCACCACATGATCCAGTAATTCCACTCCTACATATATACTGAAGAGAACTGAAAACTGCAGAAAAACTTGCCCACAAATGTTCATAGCAGCACTATTCGAAATAGCCCGAGTGTAAATAAGTCACGTCCGTCAACCGATAAATGGATAAACAAACTGGATATATCCATACAGTGGAATATTCGGCCATGAGAAGGAATGAAGTACTAACACATGCTACGACCTGGATGAAACTTGAAAACATGCTCAGTGAAAGAAGCCAGACACAAAGGACCACATATTTTATGATTCCTTATATAAAACATCCAGTACAGGCGGATCTAGAGATGGAAAGCATATTACTGGTCGCCAGGGGCTTGGTGGGGAGGAGGCAAATAATGGCGAGTGCAGGGTTTCCTTTTGGGGTAATAAATATGTCCTGAAACTTACTGTAATGATGGTTGCACAGTTCTGTGAATATCCTAAAAACCATTGAATTGCACATTTTAAACAGACAAGTTGTATGGTATATGATTATATGTCAATATATATGTCAATAAGAAAACAAAATTGCCCAGTCTTATCCTAATGCAGTCTCTGCCAATCTGCATGCACAGCCACCTATATTTTTATATAGCTCCTGTCATAACAATTTTAAACCCTTTTAACATGTGTCACATATATTTCTGCCATCTTGCAGGAGTCCATGACCATCAATTTTAATATTCCCTAAAATGGACCCACCACTGTTTACTTGACCAACCCCTATTAAGGCAGTTAGAATGGTACTTGTTACTTTTATTAAAAACAGGGGACATTCTTGCCTAATGCTCCTTCCATTTCTTGGACTATTTCTTTGGACTAAACTTGCCAGAAGTGAGATTATTAGGTCAAAGGGTATGGACATTTTATGCCTTTTGTGAAGGATGATACCAATTTACAGTGCAAACTTTGAATACTGCTATCAGGATTTGTAACATTAATATGAAACCTGGTTACTTTTTTTCTTTGACCACCATGAAGCAGTACATCTTCCTGAGTATTTGCAGAGTATATGCCCACTCTTATGAGTTGCTGCTTATGTTTACCCTTTGAAGACATGGAGGCCAAAAAAAGATGGGACTTGTCCAAAGTCACGTGGCATTTTAGAGGCAGAGCTGAGTCTAGGATCCTGAGTGTCTCTCCGACCCCTCACATCCCACCGGAGGTGAATTCCAACAGCACAGGATCAAGAACAGGGAGCAGCAAAGCCTCTAGAGGACTTCACAGAAGGTCTCTTTACAGACAGGAGCCATTGCTGGCCCATCAGGCATCCTCCTAATGGGAGAAAAAGGAGCCTTCTTTAAGAGGCTTGACTCATCATGTATGTGGAAAACACTAACATGCTGAGTCTATTGGAACATGGGCTGGCACCTGCCACAAAATCCCATCCACCCACATGGATGGGATGCCTCTGGGGTGGCACCATGCATGGCTCCCAGGGAACCGACCAGGCCCTGGGATGCTCTCAGTAGGGAAGAGCTGCATTGTGCTTGGTGAGACTTTTGAGCACCTTCAGGTTCTCAGAAGGAGGAAGTAGTCTGGGTGTTCCAAGCCTTCCACCTCCAGAGTATGGGCACACGTGCACACACGTGTGCACGCACCAGGCACCACCTCTAAGGATGCAGGCGTGGCCTGCCTTTTCATCAAAATCATTAGATCTAATTCTGTAGTCTCCCAGAGCACAAGAATTCTACTTCTGGAATTACACCATCAAAATGATGGTACAAGCCCTGCACACGGGGCGCAGGTCTCCCTTGGTGACCAGCCAACCCTGAGCCATCCTCACATACCTACCGCAGGCCACACAGGGACGCCTGGAATGCACACAGGGACGCTTCTACCCCAGGTGCTGACCACATGCACCAGAGCCTCTTCTGCCCAATCCCTTGGGCAGCAGGGCCCTGCTGCTCCTCTCCCTCTCCTCCCCTTCCCTCCACATTCACACCCATCCTCCGGCCATCTTCCTGAACTGTGTGTGTGTGTGTATAAGGTGGGGAGGGCAGGGGGGCCTTCAGTATGAAAGAAAGACGTTTCCAAAAAATAGCTCATCAAGATTTCCTGAATTCAAAGCTCAGTTCCTCCAGTGCCTCTGAATATAAAACCAAACATGCATTCCCACAAACTTCCATCATCAAGGGGAAGAAAAAATGCAAGAGTACAATCTTTTTCAAAAGTCACGTGTCCAAAAGCCAAACAGCTTTCCAATAAAAACACACACATATAAATTAAGCTACAAATACAACTGTAGCATCGAGATTTCAGCCCCAGCAACTTCACTATTGGGCAGGTGCTGGTGCATGGGTTATGAGAGGCTAAGGAAGGGGCTGCAAGACTGGTGGGTTTGCAGTTCCCAGCAGAGGATAGTGAGGCCTGGGGTCCTGGGGAGCTCAATAAAGTCAACTTGCAGCCCTGGAAATCCAAGACAGGCCTCTCAGCCTCCTGTTTGGATCTTGTAGCAATGAATTGTGAAGAAATAGAGGACTGTTTGAAAATCTTCACAAGTTTACCATTAAACAGAACAGGAGCTCCTCTGGGGTCCAGAGCACTTTATACAGTAGACTCCTTAACACCCTCTGGATTTTGTGCATTTATTATCCAGTCAAAATAATAATAAAATACAATAAATTCTCTCAGACCACAGTTAGAGATCCAGCTGACCACTCAGCAGCAGACCAGCCAGTGCTGTGCTGACCCCCAGTGGCACACAGGTGTGAGGGCACAAAGACTGGGCCCCAGGACTCCGGGGCTCAGACTCCACCCCGCTGCAGGTTTCATGAGCCCCTAGCTTGTCCTAACTCATCCATGAACGAAGGGGCAGAGGTGTTCTCAGTGAGCTGAAGCACGTGGAATGAATGAGAAGGAAGCCTTAAATGAAGTCCTTGTGTAAGAGCACTGGCACACTTGTCTGACGCCCAGTGAGGTGCAGCAGCAGTCACACCCGATACAGGTGGAGAAGGCAGTATATTTCAGGAACACACTTCTCTTCCAAGTCTTGCGGGATTGCAGAAGTCCAAGACATTACTGAGAAAGGAGAGTGGTAATCTGTCATCTCTGTCAGAACCTGGTAACATTCCCTGGGTGACTGCTATGGGTCAAACAAGTACAAACTCAGTCCTCAGACTAGCCTACGGGCAGTCTGGTTGACACCTCCATTTTAGAGAAAGCCGACCCAGCTGTTACATGCCCAGGGTCACACAACCTTGCAGTCAGTTTTAGGTGTTCTCAAGGAATTCCTCTGAGCTTTCAATTCCTGTTCACCTGTTTTCAGGCAGTTTTACGGGTGCTGGGGAATTTCCCACTCAGCACTGGATAAAAGCTGTGTGCCACTGCCCCAGCCCCAACAGCTCCTACTTTAGAAGCCACTGGCCCTTCGGAGACAGAGTCACTCTGAAAATGTGTGCAGGACAGAGGCTGGGTTACTGGGTGGCACCCTGTCACAAGGACCTCGAGGATCTGACAAAGATCGACATCTCTTGATTGCATTTTCAGGTTGAGGCCCGGCCTGGAAGGAACAGTCCTGACCTTTGCCAGGGCAGGGAGGCAGCGTGGGGCGAGCAGCTGATGTGTCAGAAGGCTCAAGACACCTGAGAAGGCGCCGTGAGGGACTCAGGTACACACCGTGAGCCTCCACCTCTCAATGTTGTTCACTGTAATTCACATCACAGGCCTGGGTCCTTGAGGGCATCAAGATAAACCTTAGGATGGAGAGGGTCACAGGGTGAAGAGCTGGAAACTGACTCAGAGGAGCCCCAAAGGACAGTGGGGTGGTGTGTACATAAGAGGAAAGCCGTAAGTGGTCTTTGGGACCCTACACATGCCCCTTGGTCCATGGGGGGATAGAATGGGGCAACATGAGGCCTAATTTGGCCCCTGCACCCACAACCAACACAGCTTAGCACCCACTGTGCTTTTATGTAGTAGGGACTTATTCCAGTCACCCTAAAATGAAATGAAGCCTGTCTCCACGTGTGTCTCTGGACCTACCACCTGCCCGCTCCCCACTGCAGTCTCATCTCACCATCCCAAGGGCACAGGCACTGGGGACTCCCGGTGGGCAAGACAAAGTTCTCCCAGGCACAGAGCCAAGCACTGTCTGCAAAACTACTCCCCAGCTTCCCCCCATAGCCCAGTGGTACCCCGAGTGCCACCTGCTGTTTGGGTTGGATCAGCAACCACTAAGGAGTCTGGGCCTGCTTGGTGCTCAGTGCTGGTCCGTTCCAGAGTGAAAACTTCTGCTCTGCACTCCAATGTTAGAAGCCCAACTTTAGCCCCTCCCTTCTCCCTCTCACACAGCTCTGCCGACAGCCACATCACAGAGACTAATCAGGCCTCACATACACAGAACAGCTCCTATGTCTTCTCCAGATGAGCAGAGAGGGGCCTGGTGAGGGTTTTCTCAGCTTTGAGGATGAAAATGACATTCTGAGATGCCTGCTGTGGGTTTTAAGGTATGGGGACGTGAAACCAGGCAAAACTGCCTCATTACCCATCCTCTACCCCAACTCCAATTCCACTGATCCCAGGCCCTGTCTCTATCCAACACACTAAGCAGCCACTGAGGAATGTGACAGTTCCAAGGAAAGGACGCAGTCTTCCAATGTGGAGCCAGGATGGCCAGCAAAAACCCAAGACCCCACTTGCCTCTCGAACACAATTTCAGGACAGGTCGATGATGGGCAGTTTTGATTCCTGGTGACGGACAGAGGGAGGGGGGACAGGGTCTCTACCTCCCAGTGCCTGATTTCAGCTGCTCTCCTCTGGGTCTCCCCATTTCCCAGAGGAGAGTTCAAAGCACAGACCTCTGGGCCCTGGTTAACACCTCTGGAGTTTTGCTCTGCTCCCAATTATTCATCACTCACTGTAGAGAGTGCTGCTGTTGATCCAGGGCCAAAGCCAGGCCAATTGGCAGCTTAAGGCAGCCTAGGCAGGCTCCCCATGGGAGCTGGGAGGGCCTGGGCCCACGCCAGCGGGATATGCTCCTCACTGGCCACAGCCACGGCTGCAGACTCAATTCTGCAGTCTAAACTGTCCTGCACACTGCCATGGGGGTGCCAACTCTGTCCTCCTGTGGTCTGTTTCACTCCAGACAGGACCTGTCATGGAAAGACACCAACACCCGCTTCTGGAGGAAGGCCCAGTCTAGAGGGTAGGGAGGGGCAGTTTGAAGCTGAGACCCAACTGTACATGAGTGGTGCTTCTGGAGGACTGAGGACTGGTGCTGAGAAGAAGGACTTTCTGACATCAGCTTCCCTCAGGGTCTGCTAGAGTAGCAGTTTTCAAACCTTTTGGTCTCAGGACCCCCTTCACACTCAATGATTGAGGACTCCAAAAAGAATTTGTTCTGTGGGCTATATCTATCAGCATTTACCATATCAGAAATCAAAAATGAAGAATTTAAAAGTATTAAAATTCATTAAACATAACAATAATAAATTCATTATATGTTAACATAAATAACTTTTTTAAATAACTCCTTTCTGAAACATTTAATGAGAAGGCTGGCCTTGGTTTACATTTTTGCAAACCTTTTTAAGGTCTGGCATAAGAGAAGACAGCTGGACTCATATCTGCTTCTCTAGTCAATCTGTTGTGATATGTAGTTTTGGTTGAAGTAGGTAAGGAAAATCCAGCCTCCCACAAATAAGTAGGTAAAAAAAGGAGGAGCATGTGAATTGTCTTTTCAGATAATTGTGGATATTCTTTGATACTGTACCCAAATTTGACAACTGGTAGTTTCTTAAAAGTTAGTTGCAATGTGGACCCTGAATCCTTAATGATGAATTCTTCTGACTCTATTACATTAAAATTTATTGGTTTTCCTTGCATTATAATGAAACTTTTACACATGCATGAGTTTGTACCAGCATGTACAGGTCTTTGGAAAATACTAGTTCCCAATTACGAGCCCCAATTATGTAGATCTAGCAATGCTGACACCTCATTATGTAACAGCCCCCCTTAAAAAATTCACATTATTAGTATCACCACCAACCTCATCAGAAAAATCTTTATCTGGAAGCTGTCAGGCTCACAGTGGCAGATACCAGATTTCCAAAATTCTACTTTTCATCTGAAAGCTCAAATTTTATCATTGGCAACCAATAGAACAAATCTATCATTAGCAACACATACAAAAACAAAAAGGCTGGTTGTTTTCCTTGAAGTAGCAGGCTTACTTTGTTCATTTTCAAGAAAATGTCTGCTAAATCCCTGAGTCTGAATAACCAGGATATGTGTGCCAGTTGTTCCTTTAATATGGAGCGCCACAAAAAAGCTGGTTCAGCTCACAACTCAAACAACTGATACATGTGCTCTCCCTTAAGGCTGGCATCACACTTAACTTGCGTGTCCTTTCTGTGTGCCTCACATTTCATTATATGGAATATTAAAAAGATAAGTACTCAACGGTCAAGATTTAATAAAGTTAATTTTTACTGTTTTTTTTAAATGAAACTGGCATGTGTGTGTGGTGAACACAATTACAATGACTAGCACAGCTTGGTGCCACTGCCTTGAGTGAGCTCAGCCCACAGTAGTTTCACTCCCAGCGGCTCTGACACCAATGTGGAGGCCAACACAAGGGAAAATGGAAATGGAATGTCTTTGTGTTGTTATAAAAATAGTTCTGAGACCTTCAGTGCCTGGAAAGTCTCAGGAAGCCTCCAGGAAACTGCACTTCACCTTTCAAGAACCCGTGTGCTAAAGGAACCCGCCTAGACCATAATGGGGTACCTGCAGGCAGAGGGACCGAGAGCCCTGAGACTGAGAGTGGACTGTCCTGGTGAGTCCCTGAGGTCGCCACTGCCACACCAAGCACCCAGGGATGCTTGCTGTAATGCACAGGGCTTTAAAGGAAGCATCAGGCTAGTTCAGACCCAGCTCCACCACTTTGTGTGACCTCACTGAGCCTTAGTGTCCTCATTTGTAAATGGGGTGATCATGCCTACCTCTCAGGGTTGCAGCAAGGTTTACAATAAGCAGTGTATGCAGAATGCCCAGAGCATCAGCTCAGGGCCTAGCACACAAGAACACTGAATAACAGCACGTATGGTCATCGTTTATGGTGAACAACTTCCAACAGGAAGGAAAATGACAGGCACTAGTGCCTTTGCCAGGGCAGCTACTGCTCCCACAACAGAAGGGATCTTTGTGTGCATGTCCCATAGGATCCCGGGGGACTTGTAATCAAACCCAGCCTGCGTGGCTAGCCCAGCAGAGTTCAGCCAAGTGGAGGCCACGTGTTCTGTGGGGCTCCCGAGACAACTCTTGGAAAGGAAGAGACACCAGCAACCGTACAGGGCCATTGCTCCTTTCAGGCGACGGCTGTCTTGGAGCTCCAAGGTCAGTAATGTTTCGAGAAGGGCACTCTGCCCACAAACCCCGCGCATCTACCTGAGACACTGACAGCAGCCTTCTGCAGGGCTGCGTTTCCCAGGGCCGACTTACCCAGAAGGGCTTACCCTTCCCTGCAGCCATGGCACAAGGATGCCAGCTGGCTTCAGAAGGGATCCTCTGTCCCCAGGAATCAGGCTCCAGGCTTCTGGCCAGGAGCAGGCCTTTGGGCTTTGCTGGGGAAACTGAAAGGCAGCTCCCATCTGCTGAACAAAGGAGGCACCCACTGCTCCAAGAGGAGCAGAGGCCCAGAGGGAAACCAAACACCTTGCTGGGTCCCCTGGGTCTCTAGAGCCACACAGAGGACAGGATAAGGAGAGCACACTCAGCCCATGCTGAGTGTGCAGGCCTGAGTGGGACAGATCCCTTCCAGGAAGCCTGGCCCACACATGACTTCACTGTCCACACCCCGCCTGCCCACCTTGGAGGCTGTATGAGAATTGAGACATGAATATGGATAAGCCACAAAGGACCATGCAGTGTGAAGTGTCCTTACAACTGGGGTACTAATTTGCCAGGAATGGCTGCTGACTCCCTGGGCAATGCCACATACTGTCCTGTTCCCCTGAGTCCCCTGGGCCGGGCTTAAGTACAGTTTGCGTGAAGGCCACTTAACAGAGGCCCTCAGAGGGAGAACAGAGCTTCCTCTAGTTATAACCAACAGTCTGTTCATGTTGATAGTTGTGTAACACTGACTTTGTGCAGGATACAGACTGCGGAAGAGGCAGGGAGTGAGAGGAATGGTCCCTGCCTTCCAGAAGCTTACAATCAAGTGAGAGAGACAGGTGTTAATAATCACATCAAAAAACCCCAAACCTGATTACAAAGTGTGACTGATGGGATACAGAAAAGTCTAGGGGACTGTTAAAGTACAGAAAGATCGGAACCATTCTGGGAGTAGGGAAGGTCTCTCCAAGCAAGCCATGAAGAGGAGGTGGAGTTAATGAGACCAGCAGGCAAAGGAGGGGACGGGGGACAGTGGTAAAGAAACAACTGGTCCACAACTTAAAAACTCCCATTATAGACCTCCCAATAACTTGGCTTTCTCAAGCTCACCCGCCTCTGCACAGGCAGAGGCCAGTGACTCGCTGCACAGGCCCTCAGGCTGCCAAGTTCTAGCACTGTAGCACTAGTGGCCCATTTTCCATTGTCCTTCCTGACGGAGGCAGGATGAGAGAGACAATCCCTTCCTCAGCATCACCAGTGGCTGTGAACCATTTATTTTTACACTTGAACAAGGGTGTAACTGATGCCTTGGGAATTCTAAATACTTCAAAACAAGACAGGGAGAGGACCAGAAAACAGATCTGGTTTTCACATCTGTTTGCCCTCCTCCCACCCAGCCTTTCTGTTCCTCCCTGATCAGTATCACAGCTCAATGGATCTAATACATCAGCCTAAGCCAATGGCCCCAAATGCCATCATCTGTGCCCTACCATGGGGAGGCTTAACTCTGATGTCACAGCTAAGCTGGAAGGGCAGAATCCTCCCTTGTGCCCAGGCATTCAGTGCCATGCCAGCCATCTGGCCACCTAACTTTCCAGCGTCTGTTTTCTCATCTGTGAAACAGCAGCAGCAGCTCCTGACCCACAGAGTTGTGATGAGGCATAAATGAGGTTGTGTATGAAGAGCATGTAGCTTGTAGCCTGTCACATAGTGTTCAATAAACATAAATAACTGTTCGTGTTACTTGTATTTATAGAAACACAGCAGAGCATAAAAAAAGAAATACACGGAAAAAGAAAAAAATACATTGGTTGCTCTTAATCAGAAAGAAAATCAAAAGGAAGATAGGACTCAAAGAATGGTTCTAAACTAAAAAGTAGTAAGATGATGATGTGATGATCATGACAATAACTGTACAATTTACATCACGCTGTGTTCTTGTCAAAGCCTTGGTAAATCACTCTGACTCCCCGTGACAGTGTCAACAGCACATGAGCCGCAGCAGAGCAGGTTAGTAGTATGACTTATCTAGAGGACAGTTGTTACCTGTACATTCTTTTTGATGCAATTCCATTTTGAGGCATTTGTCCTAGAGATAAATGAACACATGAGCAAAGAATTCACATGCAAAAATGTTTTTATGAATCAATGTCTTAATGTTCAACCAAAGGGACTGGATTTCCACCTGGTTTACCTATACAATGTAATCGTATTTGGTTTCTGCTGCCAAAATAATATAGATTTATTTTAATTGACGTAGAAAAATGGTCTTGATATGGCACTAAGCGAAGGAAGAATGTAAAAGCAGTATGCATAGTAAGATTCTACTTAAAAGGTGTTTATTTACATATACAGTTGAACTCTGGGTTTGAACTGTGAGGGTCCACTTATACATTTTTCAATAAGTACTGTAAATTGTTTTCTTTTATGATTTTCTTAACATTTCCTAGATTATTTTATTGTAAGAACACAGCATATAATATATAAAACATACAAAATGTGTTAATCGACTATGGTATTGGTAAGGCTATTAGTAGCTAAATTTTAGGGGAGTCAAAAGTTACATGTGGATTTCTGACTGTGCAGGAGGTTGGTACCCCTACCCGCCCCCATTGTCCAAGGGTCAACTGCATATTACACACCTAATGTTAAGGGTGGTTTTCTCTGGATAGTGGGATTTTATATATAAACACACATATAGAAACATTTATGTGTAGTTTCTGGTTTTTCTAGGGTGGGCAGCTCCTTAGACTGGTTTCTTCCTCAAAATTCTCATAATTGTGCTAAGTTCATGAATATTCCTCCCTAGTGCAGAAAGATGCCTCTATTATCTAGTTTTGCCCATAGGAAAAGAAATGCTCCAAGGAGCACTGGGCTGTTTGCTAGTTTTCTTTTCATAAGCTGACGATGAGTTTGGTTGCATGAGTCAGTTCTTTATACCAGGTCACCTCTCAGTGTTCCAATAAAACCGAGGGACTAGACCTGTCAAGATGGAACATTAAAGTCATCCAAGGTAGTTCTAGCCTTGGAGACCCTGTCTGGAGAGCCAGTAGGAGGTCACACCTGGCAGATAAGAAAATCCCAAGAGACACATGCTAAAACTGAGACTGATGAGGTTACAGGGCTAGCCCGAGGCCACTAGCTGGAGCCAGCACCTGGAATACAGCCCGGGCCTTTGACCTGTCACCGAGAGATCTCCTCCAGACCTTGGGGCTGCCTTCCAGGCAGCACTGGGCTCAGAAGCTTGGTTCTGCACATTCTACTGGTTGGCACAGAAGGAGGAAGTACAGATAGGAAGGAATGAAGAGCAACAAGTGGAAAAACACATATGGCTGCACTCAGTGGTGAATAAACAAGTCATCTGCACCTGTTGGATAGGCGGGACTTCGTAAATAAAAGGCGGGACTTCGTAAATAAAAGGCCAACTAATTTTAGAAATACAGCGAGTCTAAGGAACCATCACTTAGGAATTCAAAATGGAGCCTGGAAAGGAAAAAAGCCTTACCTCTGCCTTTGTGGAAATGACACAAAACAAGTCTGGGGTAACTATTTTAGTCAGTTATCTGAGATCAAGACATACCATCCTGATGCAGGAAAAAGCATGAGGCCCTTAAGTGCAGCCAATGTGGCCATCACACAGTCCCAGCCACCCAGCTGGAAATTTTATTTCAGACACAAATGCCTGTGGGTCTTGCTGACCCAGGGAAGAGCTCAGCCTGTGGCTGGGCCTTGCCGGAGTCCCCCCAGTCCATGGCGGAGAGCAAATCTCTATGCTCCCAAGAGAATGGCTTTGCCTTTCTGCCTTCCCAGGCTCAGAGCTCCTGTATATATTCCAGAGCCACCCCCCGCCACCGACATTTTCCCTCAAAACAATGAGGGTAGTGTCTTTGCATCATTCCAAACCCTCACATTACAGAGCATTCTCTCAATAATTTTAAAGTACTGCTGGGTGAAGACCATTAGTTGCAGTAACTTTAGCACCAGTGTGGCATGCTTCTAGAGGTCACCTGGATGAAATGAGTCAGAATAAAAAAGCCAAAAACCAGTAGACATGTAGCAGATAATTATTCCTGGCATGAGACGCCACA
This sequence comes from Pteropus alecto, assembly GCF_000325575.1. Classification (NCBI taxonomy): domain Eukaryota; kingdom Metazoa; phylum Chordata; class Mammalia; order Chiroptera; family Pteropodidae; genus Pteropus; species Pteropus alecto. The sequence continues at coordinate 3,512,621 of NW_006436812.1, read as the reverse complement.
GTTGCAACGGTTGGATGTTGCTATAAACATCTTTTTAAAGAGCTCAAAAGTAGATTCTATCACAGGACCAACGAAAAAAACAAAGTAGAAGTCTAGTAGATGCATCCCTGTAGCTGGGGACGCCCAGCCGACCTACAATGAAAATCATATCTGGCTGGCATCCCTAACAAGGACACAATGTCCACAAAGGTGAGAGGGAACAGTGGTAATAAAAGTGCTCTGGGAAATGTGAGTGGGGAACAAATCTAATCAGTATTTTAAATTATGTTACATGAAATACTATATGGAAGATGAACTAAATTCATATCACTCTAAATGGACATCTAACCTGAAGAGTTTACACCTGCCAGTGAGACAGAAGAACTATTCAGGATCTACTCCTTGGGAAAGTAGGAGCTCATGTTGTATCTGGGGCTGCCGTATTTTTGGCCATGTGCATATTTCTCTATGATTCATGCATTAGGAAACTACCTTTTAGGTCGGAAACGTCATTAGAGATCACGAAGTCCAAAGTGTCAGCTGACATTCATTTAGCCTTCAAATATTTTAGCTGCTCCCTGGCAGGAGGGGCCCTGACTCATGCCCAGTGCCCTGCCACTGCACCTGTTTCTGCCCTCTTTTCTCACACATTCACCAAAATGTTTTTCAAAATATGCTTGAGCGGGATTTTACAGTCCCAACAAAGTGCTTCGCACAGTGGAATTCCATTGAGTGAGTTTATATGGATTTCATATACCCAGAACAAAAAGAAACACTGAAGTGAGCTGCCCCACCCCCTGCTTTTCTCTGGGTGCGGGCAGGGCTTGGGAGAATGGAACCCACGGGAGTGCAAGTGCTGTCTCCTCAGGGGAAATGTCAGTGCCTCTGAGCTCATGAGCCACTCGAGGACTCTCCGGGGTAAGACCAGCTGACTATAGAACGTAATCACTGACTGTTCACTTGGGACTTCAATTTTGCATTCAAAACTATTCCCCGCACTTGGAGGGCGGCGACAGAGCACAGAGACCATGGTCCCTACGCCTTGGGACTTCACCAATATCTGCTTTAATGGAGCTTAAATGGGGTGGGGACTGTAAAACACAGCAAGAGGTCAAATACACAGTACTGTCAGATAGTGCTATTTGCCATGGAGAAACAAATGGTAGGGAAGGGAGTGCTGCCAGCTGCTCTTTTAAGCAGAGAGTGTTTCTCAGAGCAGGGAAGAGTCAGGCAAAAATGGGACAGAGGTAGGGAGTGAGCCACGTGCACAGCTGTGGAAAGGTCCAGGCAAAGAAAGTCCAAGTGCAGAGGCCTGGAGTGTGCCCAAACAGCCTGGGGGTTGGGCAGAGTGCGTGCCCAGAGAGTTGGAGGAGCTGAGGGCAGGGAGGCTTGGTGGGAGGTGCAGGAAGACAGGCCAGGTCCTCAGCTACTGAAGGACATCCACCTTTACTCTGAGTGAGATGAGGGCCTGAGAGATTGGGGTGTCCCATGGCTTGTCACCTCCTGCATTGTGCCTGGTATACTAATATGGGTCCTCCAAAGTTCTGATATCAATAGGCAACTGCTAGAGGTGGGGTCTCTACAGCACCTAGCCTCCATGTGCAGCAGGCATGGCTTCTTTTTGGCCACTGGATTGGGGCTACAGGAACTGGGTCCTGGTATGGCCCCCATGCTCCCCAGGTAAAGCAAGTAAACACGCAGGTTACCTGAGCTTGTCTATTAGAGATGGACACTGTGGCCTGAGCCTCAGGCAGCATAGCGTATGAGAAGGGGGTGGTGTCTGAATGCTGAGGTGGTCACATGACCATGTGAGGTCTTTTGCTTGGAGCAGCACAGAAGTCTTCCAGTTCTAGGATAAACCAGTTTTATTCAGCAGAGCCAACACTACCCAAATTTGTTATTTCTTTCAAGTGATTACCTATTTGAAAAGATTTAAGATTCTTGACCTTTTAATTCAGCTGACATTCCATGACTCATCTGTGGTCCTGGCTCTCAGGTTGCTGAAGATCCAGCTGGGAAGCCAGCTCACTCTTGAGAAGAATTTAAAAGAGATACTCAGCAAAACCCAAGTGAGAATCCACAACGGCAGGTAATCCAGGTGAGAGAAGCCAGTCTGAGTGTAGGGCACTAGAGAGGTCTCAGGGCCTGGGTGGGCCCTACTTAGGCTCTGCAGGGAGGCAGGCAGGGAGGGGTTCCATGTCTGGGCCAACAGAGCCACTAAGAGCAGAGGGGAGACAGACAGTTGTGGTCAAGGGCCCGGCCTCCCCAGGCAGACCGGCAGCTCCTGGAGGGCAGGGTCGGTATTTGGGACCAGTCTCTCTACAGCCCCGGGTAGCACATCATGGGGAACACAATCTGGCTGCTACTCCTAGGCAGGAGCTCTCTTCCATCTTGTGGGCCGTGTTTCAGTGATCAGTAGCCCAGTCACTAAGATGGATGTCTGAGAGGCCTTCCGGACTTTTCTCTGTACCTTAAATCTTGACCTTGTCAGCAAGTACTATTAATGCCATGGCTCAAAAAGCCCTCAGATCCACTATCTCATCTACTGGTCAGGTATAAGGAGAAAAGTTTGAACTTGGCCCTGTGTTCCAGATCTACCACACTATACTTTAGCTACCCCAGACTGTAACGCTCCCCTCTCCAGACAAACCAAACCTAGCCATACCTCCACCAATGGACCTCTCCACAGATCCTTCCCTCCATTTCCAAACACTCTCCCACCTCCTTTCCAGCAAACCTGAGCCTTTCCTGTAATTCCCCGCCAAGGAATGTTTTGTCCCTCATTCTTCTCACCCACTAGAAAACACTGGGACTTTCCTACTTGTATCCCTGGGGCCCTGCTCAGCACCAGGCACAGGTCTGTTGAATAAAAGAGAGTCCATGAGGCTTGAGGTTAAATTAACTAGGCTTCCTATGCTATTCCTAACCCGAATGCCCACCCCACACAGCCATTGGGCCAGAACACAGCCTCAGCTGAAATATAGTCCATACTTCTTGATGAAAGTGCCTGTGTTCATGGCCAAAAATCCAGACAGTACTTTTCCAACTCCTTTCTTGAGTCACGATCAACTCCATAGAGTTTTCGCAACAGGGCTGGGAGAGCCCACATTTCCCTCAGCTCCTGCTGTTTCAGGAGAGCTGGGCCTGGAGCCCTGCTCTCCATTATTTGGCAGCCTTGGGCAAGTCACTTAGTAGCTCTGGCTGCTGCATGCCTGTGCTACCTCCCAGGGCTCTGTGATGACAGAACCCAGGAGAGAGTGCTGCCAGGTGGGTACAAAGCACACACAAAGGGCACACACTGCATAAGAAATTTCATTCTCTGCTGTTTCCCCAACTTGGAAGGCTACTGCTCTTTATGTTAATTAGAACTAAGACAACCACTTCACTTCCTGAATTAATAAGCAGTTAGGACTCTCCTCAGAGCCCCCCACCCCCACCCCACCAGGGAAACCCTTCCATGCTTCTCTATCATTTTCCTTGAAAGAAAGACGCAGACACTGGAGGTGCGGACCCTACAGCATCTGGGTCCCCCTAAGTTCAGACTGAATCGATACTTATCGAACACAATATGTATCTAGCACATTTGGTTTTTGCTGGACCCTCATGACACCTCCCTCTGGTAAAAATAAATGGTGCTGGATCACCCAGTAGACAGACCATGTAGGGACTCACAGCACCTACAGGAGCACTGAAAAAGGTGACAAGAAATGTCTTCTGAAAAAATTATCCAACATTACAAAAACATCTGTATAGAGCATAAGGACTTTTTGGACTTTACAAAATGAATTCCATGGGAGCCATGGCAGGAATGTCAACTATCACATAATGAGAAAGCCCTTAGGGTGTAACTGGAACACTCAAAACTACAGAAACACTAGCCACGATTGCCCCAGATAAGCCCCCAGCTGCAAAGGCCGATAAGCATAAGCATCCCACCCTTGTAAGCTGAACACCTCAGATAGATGACGCTCAAGCCTAATCCAAGAGCATCATGGACAGTTGTGCTCCACGCCACCAGTCAACAAAGCTCGCTTTGGAGATGCTAAGGACTTTCATCTCTTCGCTCTATCATATAAGACTCTGTACTTCCCCTCTGGGTGTCATGCGTTAATCTGCGTGGGTACCTGACTGGGTTATCTGAAGTTCCACTCAATAAACCTGGCATTGTGGAAAGACACAAGTAAGTTAAAAGGTGTTACTTCAATAGCCGCTTCCCTTGTCTATGACAACATCATAACTGCTTTCATGGAAAGAATCAGAATGTCATTGGACTTCTTTATCCTGCATTGCATGGTTTTGTACTTTATCTAACATTAGGGGACCCTAATCTTTTCAGCACTTAGAGGGGATACAGTCTTCATTTGGCTGGGTGTTGCTTTTCACCTATCACAGACATAGCAAATGAGCCTCTGGGAGGGCAAATGTCTGTCGCACAGCTTGGAAGGAACAGAAGGCCTCCAGTATGGTCTGCCAAGTCCCGGCAGTTCTGGTTCCAGGACCCCACCATTATCACCAGAGCCTGCTGACTCACAGAGCAGAAGAGGTGGTGGGTCTGCTGGCTCGGGGGTGACCAGACCTGCGTATCCCTGGGTGGGTGGCTCTCTCAGGAAGAGAGGCTTTGCCCCAGGCCCCAGCTCAGTGACCCCTCTCCTCTACAGCACTAAATTGCAATGTGGCCTCTACTACTTCTCAGGGAGAATCTGGTAGAATTCTGACTGCAGAGATGAGGAAACAGAAGCCCTTTGTGGGGTCCTGGAAATCGGCATATTTCCATTCTGTGCACTCTATTTCCAAGTCCCCTCGTGGAGGCACAATAAACCTCACGCCGCCATTGCCTAAGGACCAACATTTTCTGCGAGAGCTCTCACTGCATGGTGCCTTCTCACCAGCACAACTGCCTTCCTCCATGTAAGGACAGAAACATCAATATAAGATGCCATAACTTTAACTGCCAGACGTCCCTGTGTGCTCTATGAGTAAAAATGTTTCTGAAAGTAGAGATGAATTTTCACAGGACTGTCTCTTCTCTCCCTCTCAGACAACTGAAGAAGATTAGAGGTTGGTGTCTGTGCTATGGAACAAAATACCTGGGCCCAAAGAACCCAAAGCTTTCAACTGGGCTATGTTCCCCTAGAGCTTTAGAAAACTTACCAAACCAGCAGCTTCGAAGTGGGCAAGCTGATGGTAAATCAATTACTGCCAATGTGATCTGATGGGACAACCTGGCCATCAGGGCACACTCCATGAGCTCTCCTTCAAAACAATTTCGTCCTTGAAGTATTATTCTATGCCACACATTCCATTTTTCTGCTCTTCGGGTGATTCTAGAACCATGGCCTGCTGTTTTCAAATCTTTGTTAAGAGCCCATGTAAAGCTCTTTCCTGGTTCCGCAGACCCATCCTACAGAAAAACCTGCAGCTCTTCAGGGATGGGGGACAGGTAGGCTTTCAAATACCCAGAGCTTATGTTACTTAAATAATAAGCAAGAAGAATTCTAAGGCTATATTTAATTATATGCATGATTAACTACTTGGGAAGAAACTAGACTGATATTTGCAACTGACTCTGACACACATAAACAAAAAATAAGATGGACTACTGGATAGATTTACGATAAAATATAGTAAAATGTACACTCTAGGTGGTATTCTATGGGTATTCACTGCAAAATTTCTTCAACTTTTCTGTGTGACTGAAATTTTTCATAATTAAATATTGGGGCAGAGGGAAAGGCAGAGCTGGCATGCCTTTCCCAATCCTTAGATCAGTTCTCAGGGAAGAAACAATGTGCCAATACACATTGCCTAGGCACTGCCTTGCCAAGCAGCAGGCCCCAGAATACATGCAAAATTGGTATAAATGCTATGCCCGAGGTTCTCCATTCTCCTCACACTAGGCCTGAGGTTCTCAACCCCAAGTGTGTTTGAGTATTATCTGGGGAACTTATTAAACAGAGAGTCCTGCACTCTCTAACATCCCATAACTGCTGAATTGAGATCCCTAGGAGTAGGCCCCACGAACTGGCTCTTTTAACAAGGGCCCCGGTGATTCTGATGCAGAGGATCTTAGGCCCACACTTGGAGAAACTTACTGATCCCTGCTCCTTACCTGACACCTGTTGAGAGGCCTTCTGGGAACATTTAAAGGAAAACAGAAACACACCCCTATAAACAAGTCAAGTACCCAAAACTGGGCTCACATGACACCGTGAGTTCAACTACACGAAGGTCCTGGATGGCAGGAGAATGGGCCCTAAGCCAGGCCAGGTCACTGCCTCCCCACCTGGCCCTGGCGCGTGCGTCCAAGAGCTGGCGCACGGATTTACTGATGTGGCGAGCTAGGACTGGCGGGGAGGGAGTGCCGCGCAGGGGCCTCTCGGGCCTGCCAAGGTCACCATGGAGCTTAGCACGGGCTTCTTTGTCGCTGGGACCCACCTTCCAATCCCCTTTCCTTCAGAAAACAGCTCCGCGTAAAACTGGACATAGTATTTTCCCAACCTTCCCCACAGAAGATGTGGGAGCTGTTATTACCGGGATCCCGAGGAGCAGGCCGGCAGCCCCTGAGGCACCGAGCCTTGCTAAGCAGTTACTGCAGCCCCACGGGTGGCCGGCCAACCCAGCAACTGTTCAACGTCAAAACCACGAAGGCCGCTCTGGACCGCATCAGCGTCCAGAGAGCACGCGACGGACCCGCTGCGCCGCCCCCGGGGTCCCTTTACCTCCAGAGGCAGGGCGCCTGAGGCCGAGCTAACGCCGAGACCAGCCGGGGACCAGGTACTCCGATGACCAGACCCTCTGCCCCTCGGGGCTTACGCGCACACCGCCCCCCCAGCCCAAAGGCCACTGGGAAATGTAGTCCGTTCGTGCGCCGGAGACGCAATCTGCGGACTATGAGGACTACAGTGCCCAACACGCAGCGCGCGAGGGCCGCGAGCGGGGAGGGAGTTCTGCGGTCCGAGGTCATCCCTTCTCCCCGAGGGGCGCGAGTGTACACCGGGGGTATCCAGGAAAACGACTCGAATGGCGGAGGTGACCACCGTTTCCGAGGCAACTCACCGTTTCTGCAGCAGTCGCAGCAGCCGGGACGGCCACCTCTGCAGCTCGTCTTCGCGCGTCTGTCAGAAGGAGCCAGGTAGGCTTGGGAACACGGCCGAGGCTTGTGGCGTCACGGGGAGGGGCGGAGCCATGAGGTCAGCTCGGGGGCGGGGCTGGGGCTGCACGTGCCAAGCCCTCGTGACGTCAGGACTAACGCAGGTGCTTCGCCCGCAGGAAGCACGTGGGAGGGCCAAGGGCCTCTTTAGTGAGTGAGGGAGTGACTGGAGGACAGAGGAAGGACCCTATTAATTCTTCTTTCTGTCGATGCCAGCACCCGGGCATCCATCAGAGGAAGCTTCCTCTGGCTGCATTTGATTTTAGGCACTGTACGTTCTATAGACATGCACAGACTGGGAATGATTTTTGTCACCTCATGTGTAGGGTCCAGGCTGAGATTAGTAAGGCAACACTATAACTTAGTTTTTAAGCTCTAATACTTGAAGCAAATGTCTTTTTTGTGTATGTTTAGCGATTTTTCTCAGGCTTTTTGGTTGGTGATTTTGCTGCTTAAAATGGCTCCCAAGCATAGTACTGAAGTGTTAATTGGTGTTCCTACGTGCAAGAAGGCTTACAGAGAAAATGTGTGTGTTAAATACGCTTTGTGTAGGCATGCGTTATATTGAGTTCAATGTTACTGAGACAGTAATATATATTAAACAGGTGTCTTTAAATAGAAACCCTCATAAAACATGGTTATGTATAGGTTGATGCAAGTATGACCAGAGGCTGGCAGGAACCTTACCCTGTATTTCCCAAAGAGCATTTGGTTCAGTATTCGCTAATTCAGTGTTTGTGGCAAATTTATAAACCGTAACCACTAATAATGAGACTCAACTGTTTGTGATTCGATTGACATTTTAAAGAATGATTCTGATTGCTATGTGGAGAATGGTTTAGAACAAGAGCAGCAATTAGGAGGCGAGGAGACCAGCACATATATAACTTAAATTTTTTTACTGTCCACGTTTTTAAAAGTAAAAAGAAACAGGTGAGATTAATTTTACTAATATATTTAATTTAACCCAATTATGCAAAATGTTCAAATATTTAATCAATATAAAAAATTATCAAAAATATATTTTTTTCCCAAACTAAGTCTTTGAAATCCAGTGTGCTTTTTACACTTATAGTACATAATTTGAACCAGCTACATTTCAAAGGCTCAATAGCCACATGTGGCTCATGGCTACCATATTGGACAGTGCAGATATAGAACATTTATTCAATTGCTCATTCAACTAAGCAAAATCTTGTTCTAGGCCTGGAAATATGCAGAATGGAATAAAGCCCAATCTTTGTTCTGAAAGTGCACACAGGCCGGCTAGGAAGACTAATATAATAGCTTGCGTTGAAGACTTCAAAACAAAGTGCTTTGAGAGGTTGAGGAGGGAGTATCTAGAGGAAGGAAGCTTCAGACAGGAGAGGGACACTGAAGTTGGGACTCGAAGAATGTGTAAGGGTTTTGTGGGGAAGGGCACTCTAAGCAGTGAGAACTATTTATGCAAAGTCCTGGAGAAATAACATGCATAGTGTCTCTGGGGAAATGCAAGCAGTTTTTTATGGCTGGGTTATAGGGTATGGAATGGGAGGGTAGAGAGTGGGGAAAGATGAGGATCTTATAGACATAGGAGGCA
>NW_006436812.1:3484655-3503891 GCF_000325575.1 Pteropus alecto | reverse complement strand
ACTCTAAGATGGATCCAGGAAAGACCCATGAAGACTGAGAAGTGGGTCAGAGAGGAGGGAGGGCAAAGGATAGTCTGCAGTGTCCCATGCAGTAGAGGTCAAATAGAATAGGACATACAAACTTTACCATCCCAGAGGCTGGGTGAAATTTTGCTAACCCTCCAGAGTCCGTTGAATAGCAGAGAGTTTGGGAGCTGGTGAGAGCTTAAAATCTACTAAGATGGAACTGGGTTCAAGTCTTGGGCCACATCACTTGTTCAAAATACTAAAATTTTAACTATAAAATAGGGATTAATATAATGCTTCATAGGGTTGTCGTGAGGATGGAATGGCTTACTGCAGTTAGGTCACTTTGCATGGTGCTTGGCATGTGCTAGCACTCAGTACAAATCGTAGCTTTATTATTATCTACTATCCTTTGAGTGCTCTGGACCTCAGTTCCCTCACTTACAAAAATGGAACTGCCATTTCTCGCTTGCTGTTAACAAGACTCAAGGAATAAATGAGATGATTGAACTGTATTGGCACTTAAAGCTAAAGGCAAATGTTCCTGAAAAGATTAAACATGACTCACCAGGAATTCTAGGGATATTCCCAAGAGAATGGAGACATGTCCACACAAAAAGCTGTCCACAAATGTCCACAGCATTTGTTCATATTCACAGCATAAATGTTAATATCCACTAATGCCAAAAAAAATGGAAATAACTCACCATACAATGGAATATTATTCAGCAGTAAACAGGAATGAAGTACTGATTCATGGTACAACATGGATCAACCTTGGAAATATGATGCTCAGTGAAAGAAGCCAGTCACACTTACATATGATTCCATCTATATGAAATGTTCAAAATAGGCAGATCCATAGAGGCAGAAAGATTAGTTGTTGCCTAGGACTGGAGGAAACTGGCGGAAGTACGGGGCAACTGCTAATGGGTGAAGATTTTTCTTTTTGGGTGATTAAAATGTTCTAAAATTGATTGTCATGATGATTTCACAACTCTGTCAATAGACTAAAAGCCTTGAATTATATACTTAAATGGATGAATGTAAATTATATCTTAATAAAGCAGTTACAAAAAAATAGAGACTATACCCAAAGCAACTTGTGTCGGAAGAATTTAGACACGTAATGAAACAGCAGAGTGAAGGCAAGCATCTCTGTGCAGAGATGTACTGATCTTGTCTATGTTATTTGCTATGGGAACTTCATGGGTGTATCTGAGACCAAGAGCCCACAATTGTCCCAGAAGGTGTTGGGAGGTATTATTGGCAGTGTTGCAGTGCAGCTGCTTGTCTCATCTTTTCCTGGGAAATGTTTGCTTTCTGCAGATACTTCCTCTCCATGTGAACACACACACTCAGCTCCTTCCATATCACCTGCTTCCTCCCCAGCCTCCAAGATTCACACTTAAACTTACAGAACGTAATTTGAACCAGCTACATTTCAAGGGCTCAGTAGTCACATTTGGCTCATGGCTGCCACATTGGACAGTGCAGATATAGAACATTTTTTCAATTGCTCATTCAACTAAGCAAGATCTTGTTCTAGGCTTGGAAATATACAGAATGGAATAAAGCCCAATCTTTGTTCCCAAAATGCACACAGGCCAGCTAGGGAGACTCCACACTTGTACTGCAAAGCCAGCCACCCTTTATTTCTAATACAGATTTTACGGTAACTGGGGCAACTAGAGCACCTTAGGCCCAGTACGCCTACAGTGACAGGTTCTTTTGCACCTGGTGGCCCCTGCCAGGTCTTTGTCTTGTTGCTGGATGAACATCTGTTGGCCTTCAATAGAGCCAGCCCATGGGTGTTCCTGAGAACTGTTTGCCTCCCAGGTTGTGCAGAAAACAGAAAACAGCCCAAAAGTAGGGAGTTTTCTCCTCTATCCTCTCTACAACCAGTGCCATCTGCTGGAGAAACAGCGGCACAGGGGACGTGGCTGATTCTCTGTCTTCCCGACTTGGAGTCTGCATTACAAGGTGTGTGCGTGTGTGTGTGTGTGTGTGTGTGTGTGTGTGTGTGTGTGTGTGATGTTCATCCCTCTAGTTTAGTTCTCTTAGACCAGAGTTAAAATTAGGCCTGATTCCTATATCAAGACCCATAAGGAATAGAGCACATATCTTAAATATTGAGTTTGATGCATTTTCACGAACCTCACTTGTTAGTGCAGCCAACACCAGGTCAAGACACAGAGTCTGACCATCCCCCCAGCATCTTCCTCTGTGCCCCTCTTCCACTCACTGCCCCTCCCCCCATAAGGAGTCACTAGCCCAACTCCTAAGAATAGATTCTTTTTGCCTGTTTTTCTATCTTCTAGTACAAATCGAAGCCAGTTTCTATAATGTAACATTTCAGGTGACTAAAGGGATTCTGTCTATTGGAGCAGAGCTGGAGGATCAGGAGGGGTACCTCTCTCTTCCCACAGTTCTCTTCCTCCTTAGCCCCTTCTACCATCAACCTTCCCCCATCAAGCTGATTCATCACCAGCTTGAGAGCCTCAAACAAAATCATGTGACCATTTTGGGAGCTGCAGTTAACATCCCCAAGCACTTATTTTGTGTGCCAGTTTGAGCACTTTAAACACACACACACCCCCTGCTAGGAGCCTTTGTACATTTACCTGAAACTGAGTGGAAGTGTAACATACTCAGAATTGGAAAGCCGCCAGCTGACAGACCCCAGCTCTTGTGATCCTAGACTGATAGTCTCCTCAGCACCCAAGTTGCTCTGTAGAGCCAGTGTGAGACAACATACACGAGGTGAGAGAGGAAGCTGTCATGCTCAGGATGTTCTTTGTAAAAATCCATCTTTATACCCAGCACAAGACAAGAAGGGAGCCTGCCACTCCTGCAGAATCCACATCGTTGGGTCGTCGATTTGTTTGAAACATCATTGCAGATTCACAGACCTTTGATACAGAAGACCATTCTTACCAGAAGCACACAGCATGGCACGTTGTCACAAAATGAACACCCGGTGTGCCCACTCCCAGCAACTCTGCCTCATGCTCCCTTCTAAGTATGAGGTCACCCCAGGGTCACCACGCTTTTGACTTCTAACAGCAAAGGTTAGTTTTCCTGTTTTTGCCCTTTATAGAAGTGTGTTCATGCGGGATGAGTTCTTTTGTCTATGGCTTCTTTTGCTCAGTTTTGTATCTATGAAAGTAATCCATATTGTTGCACATAGTCATCATACTCATTCTCACTGAGGTATGAAAATCCATTATGTGAATATACCATAGTTTTTTTTGCTGTTCATGGGCATCTGGGTAATCCCCAGATGGGAATTTTTGGCTATTACAATATTGCTTTCACAGACATTCTAGTGCATGGTATAGTATATTTCTGTTGGGTGCCCATTGAGGGGCGGAATGGCTGGGTCATAGTGTGTGCATGTGTTCAGCTGCCACGTTTCCCCAAAGCACTTATACAAGTTTACGCTCCACCAGAGCATGAGCGTTTGAACATTCTCTTGGTCATATTCTCGCCAACACTTGGTATTGCCAGACCTTCACATTTTAATGTTAAATGATTCTAAATAGAAACATTAATGATTTCAATATTAATGTCAATTTTGTAATATTTCTATCATTAATATTTCTTATGAAAGTTGGGAGCTTCTTTGCACCTGTCATCCCATTTGTCAAACATTTACTGAGGTCCTACTATGTGCTGGGCTCTGTGTTCTGGGCTAGAGAGAGCAGAAGGCAAAGATCTTGGTCCTAAAGGAACTCCAGGAACACCCTCTCTTCTGGTTTCAGCTTAGATGTCGCCTCCACAAACAACCTGAGCCCTTACCCCCATTATCTTATTTCCTGCTTCATTCGTTCGTAGCACTTATCATCATTTGAGGCACCTTATTAGTCTGTTTATTTAATTGTTTGATATCTTCATGAGGGCAGGAATCTTATCTGTTTGGTGTTCCCTAACCCCTAGAATAGTTTCTGGCACACAGTCAACATTCAGTGAATATTTACTGTGTGAACAAATGATTGTATAAGTGATTGACAGGACGAGAGCTGAGATCTTAGATTCAAGTCCTGGCCCTGCCACTTATTAGCTTTGTGCAACATTTAGTAAATGACTTAAGTTTTCTGATCTTTATTTCCTCATCTATAAAACAATAGTGCATGAATGGCAGAAGAAAGAACTAGCGAGCTTGAAGCTAGATTGATAGAGATCAACGCAATCTGAAAAGCAGAGAAAATAGAATGAAGAAAAATAAACAGAGCCTCGGAGAAATGTGGGACACCTTTAAGTGCACCGACATATGTGTAATGGGAATATCAGAAGGAGAGGAGAAAGAGAAAGGAGAGGAAAAAATAGTCAAAGAAATAATGCCTGAAAACCTCCCAAATATATTTTTCTTTTAAATTAAGTTTATTGGGGTAATATTGGTTAATACAATTATATAATTTTCAGGTGTACATTATAATTTGACATCTTTATATTCTATTGTGTGTTTACCACCCAAAGTCCAGTTTCCTTCAGCTACCGTATATTTGATCCCCTTTACCCACTTCACCGTCCCCCTACCCCCTATATTTGACTCCCTTTACCCCATCTACCTCCCCCCTCCTCCTCCACCTCCTACCCTCTGGTATCCGCTAGTCTATATAGTCCATGTCCATGAGTCTCTGTTTGTCTTGTTCATTTGTTGCTTTTAGGTTTATATCCCACATATAAATGGTATCATGTAATTTTCAACTTTTTCTGTATGGCTTATTTGGTTCGTATGATTATTTCAAGGCCAAATATACTTTAAAAAAACAATCTATATATCCAAGAATCTCAACAAATTCCAAGTAGGAAAAATGCAAAGAGATCCACAACAGATACATCATAGTTAAAAGGTAAGACAAAGAAAAATATCTTGAAAAGAGCAAGAGAAAGTGACTCATCACTTACAAGGGAACCCAAGTAAGATTAACAGTTAATTGATCATTAGAGATAGTGGAGACTAGAAGGCAATGGAATAATATATTCAAAGAACTAAAAGAAAAATAAAGGTAATCCCTGCCTTGTAGTATTATTACTTGGATTAAAGAAATTGTAAATTCGGTGTCTGACCACAGTGATTCCTGAACACGTTATTAAGGATCATATAGTGTAGCTTCAGATTATCTTCATGTTCTTTTGTGTTATTTAATTCACCCTATATGAGTTGACCAGAGCAGTTCAATATTGTTACGGCGGAAGGTAAAAATCAGCCTTCCTATACTAATCTAGAGGTTTAACCAAAAGAAGCAAATGTCTCTATTTGTGGTTCTTCCACATGGAAAAAGGCTCTCTACAAGTGACTCTGTTTTATTCATTCAGTCAGTTAGTATTTATTGAGCACCTACTATGCACTGGCTAGGAGCCGTTGCCTATTGGAAGGAAGATATAATCTACCTCCAGGAACTCACAGAGTATTTTGAGTAAATGGCACTAATCAAGTAGCCACACAAATGACCATGACAAGCGTGTGAAGGAAAGACATGAGAAGTACTAAGATTCCAGAATAGGGGGCATTTACTTAATCAAAGATGTGGAGGAGGCTTCCCTTGGAAAATGATGGCTAAGCTGAGGTCTAAATGATGAGAAGGAGTTTCCTTTCCTAAATAAGATGAGAAGGAAATATGCTTCTGCCAGGGAGACTACATGTTCCACAGGCTTGTGGCAGGACAGACTATAGCAAGGACAAGGGGACTAAAAGAAAGTTAATTAGAAAATTATAGGTCTGATAGGTGACTAATATCCAGAATATGTAAAGAATTCCTACAACTCAACAACAACAAAAACAAACAAAAGATTTAAAAACTGGCAAAGGACTTAACCATTTCTTCAAAGAAAATATACAAATGGCCAATAAACACTTAAAAAGATATTCAACATCACTAATCATTAGGGAAGTGCAAGTCGAAACCACCATGAGATACCACCTCACACTCATAAAGGTGGCTATTATCAGAAGAAAAAAAAAATAGGAAGTTCCGGTAAGGATGTGGAGAAATTGGAACCCTTGTGCATTGCTGATGAGAATATAAAATGATGCAGCCACTATAGAAACAGTTGGCAGTGCCTCAAAAATTAACCATAGAATTACCATATGATTCAGCAACCCCACTTCTAGGTTAGAGAATTGAAAGCAGGGGTTTGAACAGGTATCTGCACACCCATGTTCATAGCAGCATTATTCATAAGAGCCAAAATAGGGATGCAATCCAAGCGTCCATCAACGGATGAATGGATAAGCAAAATGTGGTATATACGTACAATGGAATACTATTTGGCCTTAAAAAGGATGCTGCGTTGTGGACGAACCTTGAAGACATTATGCTAAGTGAAATAAGCCAGTCACAAAAAGACAGATACCACTTATATGAGGCATCTAGAGTAGGCAAAGTCCTAGAGACAGAAATAGAATGGTGGTTGCTGGGGCTGGGGGCAGGGGGAGAGGAAGTTAGAAGAAAACTATGAATTGAGGCCGGAGAGGTGAGAGGTGGGCCCAGCCATACAGCCTACAGATGTCAAGTGGTTTGGTCTTTGTCCTAGGCAAAGGACGTCAGGGCTAGAGGTGTGTGCAAGGAGAGGATTGGGTGGAATTGGGAGATATTTGGGAGGAAAAGTCAGTAGGGCCTGATGAAAGGTATAATGTGAGTGACTGGGGAGAGGAAGATCCCCCCAGATCCCTGGGGATCTCGAAGAGGCCCTAGAAACCTCTGTTAAGGAAGTTGGACAGTACCCTGTCCAAGTCTCAGTGCAAATGTAAATTTATATTTTACGCCCCCCAAGAAGAAATTTGGGCACCTGAAATCTTTACTCCCACCTGGACATACCCTCCTGGGCAGGTGGGCGTCAGGGGACTAAGCAAGTGTAGTTTCTGATCGGCTGTAACCTACACACTGTCTTTCACCACTGAGTTCCATTTGTGTTTTTCTGACTGTGATGTTTAGCCACACTTACAGATGGGCCCTTTGGACCAGTCGGGGGTTCTTGGTTATAAGCAACAGAAATTTACTCTGGTTGCCTGAACAGAATTATGTTTCCTATTTGAGGAACCCAGCTCAGGTGGGAACCAGGAAGCTGGGCCTGGGCCTGGGGTACTGACAGCCTGCTTGGAAACCTTAGTGTGCCACTGCACAGTGACCCAGCTGCTGGACCCTTGACTCCACCGCGGACATCCTGAAAACTCCCTTCCCTTTCCATCTGCCCTTCATCCTAGTGAGATAAGGGCCATTAACCCCATTTTAGAGATAAGAAAGCTGAGGCTCAGGGAGGTAAGTGGCTTACCTAAGATCAGGTATTTTGCCTAATGTGGTAAGTAGCTGATCACTGTAGTTCCACCCACCCCCCAGACCAGTGCTTGCCCCACAGCCCCACAGCTTCCAGCAGGTTGGTCCAGAGCCAATTTTCATTTTTAAAGATTTAAAAAAAATTTTTAATTAAGTTTATTGGGGTAACATTGGTTAATACAATTATATAATTTTCAGTTGTACATTGTCATTTAACATCTATATATATTCTATTGTGTGTTTACCACCTAAAGTCCAGTTTCCTTCAGCTACCATATATTTGATCCCCTTTACCCACTTCACCCTCCCCCTAAACTCTATATTTGACCCCCTTTACCCCATTTACCTCCCCACTCATCCCCCACCCCTAGTCTGTAGTCCTCTGGTAACTACTGGTCTATAGTCCATGTCCATGAGTCTGTTTCTTTGTCTTACTCATTTGTTGCTTTTAGGTTTATATCCCACATATAAGTGATAACATGTGATTTTCAACTTTTTCTGTCTGGCTTATTTTGCTTAGCATGATTACCTCGAGGTCCATTCATGCTGTCACAAATGGCAGTATTTCATCTCTTCTTATGGCTGAGTAATATTCCATTGTATATATGTACCATAGCTTCTTTAGCCAGTCATCTATCGTAGGCCACTTCGGTTGTTTCCATGTCCTGGCCACCGTGAGTAATGCTGCTATGAACATCGGTGTGCAAATATCTTTTTGGATATATGTTTTCTAGTCTTTGGGGTAAATACCCAGTAGAGGGATTGCCAGATCATATGATAGATCAATTCTTAGCTTTTTGAGGAACCTCCATGCTGTTTTCCATAGTGGCTGTACCAATTTGCAGTCCCACCAGCAGCGTATGAGGGTTCCTTTTTCTCCGCATCCTCTCCAACATTAGTTATTACTTGTAAAAGATTTTTTTTTTTTTTAAGTATTGGTCCTGAAATTCAGAACCAGGGACAGCAGTTGCCTTGTGGATTTTTCACACCTAACCACAAATGAGACTGACGTGGGTGGAGTAGGGGAGATCTGACTGGACCTTCAGCTTCTGAGTAGGCGGTAGGTCACCTGCACCTGTCATGAGATTCCCTACCTTCACCTTTACCCTCACTCCAAATAAGCAGAATGTCCAGATACTAAGCAGCCAGAAACGGCAGACATTCACCACAACCTCTAATCCTTCACCAGCAATCCTTCCCCATCTCAGTTCTTCCTGGAGCGAGATAGGAGAGGTCACCTAGTTATCATTCTTAGCAATTTATCCAGCATGAAAAATGGCTTGTCTGGGCAAAGTGGAAGAACAGCACTTTACAGAACTAATTTAATCCTTGAACTCTGTTTATTCGGGAGGGAAAAAAATGCTGGTTCTTGTTTCCAATCATGTTCATTGGAGCTTCTGGCTCCAACCAGCCATTTGGATGATATCTCAGTAACAAGTTCATCCTGAAATCGTCTGAATTAGGGTCTGCCATCAGAACTGAGCAATGCCAGATTACAGCTGCTCTCTGTTAACCTAAAAGCAGGGTCCCTCCCTGTAGCCAGCAAGTTCTCCTGGAAGCTAGAGAACACCCTATGGAGTGGCCTAGGGGCCTCTTCCACGCAAGCAGCCAGGCCTTTAGATCTTTCGTTTTTGTAAGAAGTGTTTTATTTCCACACCTAAAATGATATGCTTTTTAAAGTTTATGGATCCTTTCAAGTCTGACACATTGGACCTTTTTTCTTTTGCATTTTTATCATATGTGTTCTGATTTAGCAGCATCAAATCACCTGCAACATACACAACTTTCCCAAATCTTGCCATTCTGTAATGTAAAACGAATGAGTGCATGTGTGTACATAGATGCATATTGTGGTATAAGGTACACCACCAGTTTTTCTGGGACAGTGGGAGGAGACTGCACAAGGGCATGAGTCCCAGGGGTATCTTTGAGGACTCCTTTGGAGGCTGGCTACCCCAACAACCCTATTAAATTAGTGCACACCCTCGTTCTCATTTTATCTTGGTTTATATATTTATAATTCCCATCGCTACTTTCAATTATTTTATTTGTTGTAAAATAAGTGTCCACCTCCCCCACTAGCTTGCACGCTCTGTGAGATCAGAGACACCCCCTCAGACCTGCTCCCTGTGGTCTCCTCTGTACTTAGGAGCAGCGCCTGGCACCTAGTAGGTACCCAGTAAACACTGGTTGAAGGAAAGAATGAAGAATCAATGCCAGGACCAGTGCCAGGTGCTAGGAAACATAACAGTATCTGTTGTTGGCTTGCAGCCCTTACATTGAAGGCCCGAGACCAGATTGGGTTCTTTCAGGTGAATTTTCATCTCTCTGAACCGTTGCATTCTGGGCTGATTTAGTAGCTTCACTTTCTTAGATCCAAAAGGATCATACCCTGTGGGTCTCGGGAGCTGCCGGTTCCAGCTGTGGCATTTCCCTAAATACCCCTCCCTGGCTTCAGAGTAAGCTAGAGAACCAGTAACTGACGTTCCGCCTCTCACAGGACTTCCAAAGTGGAGATCTCCCTGGACTCGGGAACGGTTTCACATGCTGGGCATCCGTCCAGAATGACAGAGCCATTATATCCAGGTATCCAGCCTGGCCCCCAATAACCAAGAATTGCTTCACATCCCATCGCTTACATTTCTTTGTAAGGCCCATGGGGAGCCCCTTGGTTTGGCCCCATGCTCGCCTCTCCAGCCATGTGACTATGCTAAATGACCCATTTTCCATGATCTTGTCTTGCCCGCCTAGGTAAGTCTGGCTTATGGTTCCATAATAATACAGCTCCACAATTCTTTGTCTGCAGTTCCAAAATCCAAAAAGCTCTGACCACTGCAAGGTCTTTCCTCAGTTTACAGGGTTAGCCCCTCCAGCCAAGGCCACCAGAAACCCACGGCAGTTGGGCAGAGTTGGGCTTACTGACTTGTTGTCATGAGGGAGAACACACTATGTGTTCTCCTTCACCCTGCTGGTGGGGGAGGGGTTCCACCCTCAATAGTGTGACACTAGCGCTAGACAGGTAAGACTGACAGCAGTTATCAGCCACATATGCTCACAGCCAAGGGGAGAGGACACTGCACGTCAGGCAGGGCCACTTGGGGTTGCCCTTGCGAAGAGAATGAACCAGCAGGGGCGGTGGGCTGCAGGCTTTGTAGTAACGGGGTGGTGCACCCCCTGGACCCTACAGGGGGAGGTGATGGGCTTGTTGAATAGTTTCACAGGCAGGCAGGGAACCGAAGCGACTCAGATGGAGAACAATAGAGTGCGGCTGGTCTGGCTGGTGGGGGAGCCAGGTGGGGAGCCTTTCCTGCCAGGTCAGGGACATACCTGACAAGAGCAGAGCAATTCAGGGGGTCCTGTGCGGCTCAAAGATGTCAAGGCAGCATTTGAATTTTTAAGTCTTAGAATATAGTGGGGAATCCAGGGCACCTCATAAGAGGGTTAAGTTAGAAGGATTAGTTACAGGATTTGGGCCCATCTTAGGTGACTGGGGGAAGTATTCTGGACTGGGTCCTGTCAGGAAGCAGGGCTAATTCTGTGGTATTTTAATCAATTTATCTAGAAAGTGGGAAGACTGAAGCGGATAAAGCTCTAGTCAAGAAGCAGAAGTCACTCATAGTAGCCAGGATAGGGGGCCATCTGGTCATGTTTGTGGTTGGACAGTCTTCTTGGGTTTGGACAGTCTCTGAGTTCAGACCTGATTTGTCTTGGCTCATCATGGAGGCAGAGTGGCCCTGTTGGGTCTGGTTTTCTGTGGAGTTGTGTTCACAGGAACATACTATGGCCCTCCTAGCAACTCCAGGGCCAGTGGTGCCAGGCCAGTGCCCACTGTCAAGAGCCACTTTCTCTTTCTCCATCCTATCCCTCCCTTCTCCCCTCATAGCCAAGGACAAATGCAGGCAGTCCTCAGAGCACTCATCTGCTATATTCAGAGCTTCGCCAGTGCCAAATGTTGCTGGTCAGGAGGTTATTCAGGAGATGTGGTCGTAGCTGGGCTATCATTAGACTCTCCTTCTGTCTTGCAGAGTGAGTTGTCAAGGCCTCTGACAGGACAGTCGCTGCACTTAAGACTCTGTACAGAACACACTGGCCACCCAAACACAAGCCACTCTCCGAAACAACCGACTGTTGGGTCTGGCACCAGATCCTGAAGACGGGCTTCAATTGCCAAACCCAGGCCACGAAAACATCCTCCCCCTCCCAAAGTTCATCTGGTCTTTCCCTGGAGAGCCAGGTGTATGTTTTTTTTAATCCTAGTCACAAACTGTTCTTGACCTGTGGTATTTATGAAGTACTTACATAGGTGCAGCAAGAAGTATTTACTTGAGCATAAAGTCCCTCTTGGTTAGCCAAGAAAAAATTCAGAGTTTCATGATCTGCTAATGAGTTTACATTTCATCTGGTTTGTCAGAGCAGAAGTTGTGTCATCGATGACATCTGTTAGGGGAAGAGACAAGTTTTGGAGAACATTTCCCAGTTGTATTACCCCTGCCATGGGAACTGTAGCTGGTATAGTGTTTATGAAGAGAGAGTCACTGATCCCTCTGGGAGCTCTCCTGGGTAGCCTATGCTTGAGTCTTTTTGGAGGTATCTGGGTATTCTTTCCCAGAGAACACAATCTACCAAGGGGGTGGCAATTTTAAACATCTGGAAGTCTCTAATGATCACCCTGAATGCCCAGGATAAGTGAGTGTGTGGCAGGTGGCTATAAGGCTGATGGCCACGTAACAAGTAGTATCCAATGACCACCAGGATGACTATAATAAAAAAGACAGACAATAACCAGTGTTGGTGACAGTGGGGAGAAATTGGAACCCTCATACTGTGGGGGTAGGAGTATCAAATAGTGCACTGCTATGGAAAAGAGTCTGGCAGTTCCCCAAAATGTTAACATAGAACTATCTTATGACTCAGCAATTCTGCTCCTAGGTAGGGACCCAAAATAACGGAAAACTTGTGCTCAAACAAAACTTGTGTTCAAACAACTGTTCATAGCACCATCATTCCCAGTAGTCAAAAGGTAGAAACAGCCCAAATATCCATCAGTGGATGAATGGGTAAACAAACTGGTCTACATATACGATGGAATATTATTCTGCCGTAAAAAGGAATGAAGTGCTAACAAATGCTACAACCTGGATGAACCTCGAAAACATTTGTTAAATAAAGGAAAGCAGTTAGAAAAAGCCACATATTCAGTTCTGTGAAATATCCAGAATAGGAAATGCATAGAGACAGAAAGTAGATCAGTGGTTGCCAGGGGCTGAGGGCTGGAGAAATGGAGAGTGACTGCTAATAGTATTTCTTTCTAGGATAATGAAAATGTTTGTAAATTGATTGTAGTAATGGTTGCACAGCTCAGTGAATATACTAGAAGTTATTGAATTGTGTACTTTAAATGAGTGAATTGTATGGTATGTGAATTGTATCTCAAAAAAGCTGTTACCCCCAAGAAATAATAATAATATCTGAGTGAGGTCTAGACAGAACTGAGGATCTGTATACATTTATCACAACAGTGAGCTTTTTGTCCTTTCCTTTCAAGGTGGGCAGATTCCTTCAGTGGAATTAAGCAGTTTCTTTAAAGCAGGCTGGTGTGTCTGAAGAGAACAAACAGAGTGTTGTAGCACCGGGAGTCCCAATGATTGGCCCTGAGCCAACCCAGCCCTTGAGCAGGGCTCGCACTGTGTGCCACGTATAAGCAGTATGCCAGGAACATTGGGGTGGGCCAGGGGCAGAGGCTCTCGGGGTTTAGTCAGGGACCTTCCCTGCAGACTTCCCTGGGAGACCAGGACCAACAGGTTGCTGTTTTTATGCCTGAGGATTGACAAAAGCAGGATCTGACATAGGGACCCAGGCAGCCTCCCAGTCCTGCAGCAGCTGGCTCGTGGCCATGTCCTCAAGCTTTTAGAGCACTGGGGTCTTGGTGAGCCCCAGCTCACGGCGGGAGCACAGCAAGGTTCGGGGAGGTCACTAATGTCCCTGGGAGGACAGGGACATGCAGCATTCAGACTCGGTGAAAGCCAGCTGCCTTATGCCCTTTTCACCGTCCTCCACCAGAAACTAGAACACCTGTGTGGCATCAGAAACCTGTCTAGCTCTTCAGACTCTGTGCCTGAAACCTGGGCTTTCCTAAATCTAAGAACTCTGTCTCCTGTCCTGATTCTAGATACTTCTGAGGAGCGAGCTGCCTCTCTGTCATCCTCCCCGCATGCTTCTTGGAAAAGGCCATCAGTCTGACATAGTTGAAGGGCTTGAATGAAAAGGTTGGCCATTTGTGTGTTCAAACGTTCATTAACTATTAACTGAGCACCTACTCTGCTCCACTCCAGGCCCTCGGAAGCACGCCCACTGCCATGTTCTCTGGTGTCCTAGCAACCAGAAACTCATCTGCGCTCTGGCCAGGACAGAAGCCATTTTCTCCCTGACTTCTGTGACTTGCAGCCTCCGTGGGTCTCTGAGCACCTGTTTGTGCAGCTTGTGGGTCCACTGAAAGCTACCACCTGTCCCCGGGGACACTCAGAACCCCAGGCCAGCTGACCCTCCTGGCAGAATGAGCTTCTCACTCACATTCTCTGAGCTGGTCAACATCGCCATCCCACAGTGTGGCGTGGTAAACTTCAAGGCCCTGCACCTCCTGCTCCATGGCATCCTGGAGCACATCCATATGTCTGAGCTCAAGAAGGTCCTCTCAGGGGACGAGGATTTCCTCCAGTCCTCCTCACAGGCTGTGTTCATGCCCCGGGAAGGGGACGCCCAGCCCATCCTCAGCCCCATGAAGAGGCTGAACAACATCTTCGACCATGTGGTGAATCGCATTGACAAGATGGAGAGCCAGCTGGCTGTGCTGCAGGATCTGCCCTCTACCTCTGAGCTGCTGGAGGCCAGCCAGGGGACCAGCCGGCCTGCCCAGGAACTGTGGCAGCTGATAAAGCTCCAAAAAATGGTGGAGGGTCATCAGGAAGCCACAGAAAAGGTAACCCGCCCAGCCTCCAAAAGCTTCCTGCCTCATCTTGCTTTCCTCCCAGGCGTCTCACCCCCATTCCCTTGTGGCCCCTTGTGATGGGCCCTCCCCAGTCAGAAGTCAGGCAGAACCAACACTTGAAGCTTGCATCCATTGTCAAGTGGTAAGGAAAGAAGCCAGGCACAGAAGACCACATATTGTGTGATTTCATTTATAGGGAATGTCCAGAGTGGGCACATTCATAGAGACAGAGGCAGATTGGTGGTTTCCAGGGGCCAGACAGAAGGGGGAACGGGGAGGGACTGCATAGTGGGTACAGGGGCTCCTTTTGGGCTGATGGTAACATTCTGGCACTAGATGGAGAGAGTGGTTGCACAACATCGTGAGTACTGACTGCCACTGAATTGTTCACTTTAAAATAGTTCATCATATGTTATGTGACTCTCACCTCAAATTAAAAATAATAATAATCGCTGACCACCCGTAAGGAAGGCACCATGACAGTCAAGGCGAATAGGAGTTTATGTTCTAACAAGGGAGACAGGCAGGAAGCAAGTCAATAAAATCTGCAGGAACTAGCCATAGGAACAGTGGGAAAGCATTACCCCTACTTTAAAAGTAATAAACTGACACTCAACAGTGTTTATGAATTTGTAACGGTACTGTAGCCAGTGACACTGGAGCAGGAGACGACCTGGGGCCTCTGACTCAGGGCCTGCCTTGGACCACACGCTCTCCTGCCTCCCGGCCTAGCATGTGGTTATCCATCAGGCCCTGTAGCCTTAGGGAAGACTCTGGATCTTGAGGAATAAATACTCTAACCTCTCTCTCCTCCCATCCTCCCATTGGCTAAACTGGAGGGCTAGAGGTATGGGGAATGCAGTGCCTGTGCCTCAACTTCTAGGACACTGAGTGCACGACAGGGATGGAGGATGGATGTGCAGGGATGATGGAGAACATCCATCGCACAGAGGGCTCTGAGGCACGTGCTGTAAAGAAAACGGAACAGAGCTGTGGGGGAAGGGACTCAGGAGTGAGGCAGGTTGAGATGGTTTTGGAAAAGTGGATAGAAGTTCAGACAGAGAGCTCTTTCTAGAGGAGAAAGTGGCAGGAGCCAGCACAGGGCACGTTTGGGGCATAAGAGACAGTCCTGTTGGCTGCTCCCCAGAGGAGGGTTGTGGATGATGAGCTGGAAGGCACGCTGTGGCCCTACCTTGGGAGTCTTCAGGTGCTAGGGAGACATGTTTGTTCTCATCTAAAAGGTGGACCAAGGTTGGCATGTAGTCTTTACTTTTGGGGCCTGGATGTGAGCTGAGCTGCCCCAGAGAATAGTCTGGCCTCAGGGGAGGGATCAGCAAAGGAGGCAGGACCAGTGGTGGGGAAGCCACAAGCCATGACCACCCGACCAGGGAGCAAAACGGTACATCAGGTGTGGTAGGCATGGGACGGAAGGGCTCACCACGTGCCAGGTAGGCTACCTGGCTCCTGGCCAGGACAGAGGCTGTTTTCTTCCTGACTGCTGTGACTTGCAGCCTCTCTGGATCTCTGAGCACCTGCTAATGCTATGAAGATTAAAGGATCTGGGCGTCCCTGGGGACAAATAGTGGCTTTCAATAGACTCACGAGTTGCACAAACTTGTTTTCCCTCTCCCAGAATTATTGTGAGAATTAAAATTAAGATAATGCATGGGAAGTGCTTAGCACAGAGCTCCATGTTTTCTAGGTGCCCTCAGTGGTCACTGTTGTTATTAGTCAGAGATTTGAACTGAGCAGGGAAACTGATATGGAATGGGACCTCGGCAAAGTTAGTCACCCAGAGCCCTGCAGGACCACGCCCAGCGTCTGGGAGAGGGGGAGTCTAGTCTGGCCAAGGTGGGCTGATGCCAGGCAAGAGGCAAACCGACAACCTGGATGAACCATAAATCATCGTGCTAGGTGGAAGCAACCAGACACAAAGACCACATGTCGCATGATTCCGTTTGTATAAAACATCTAGAACAGGCACGCCTGTAAAGACAGAAAGTAAATTTCTGGTTGCCAGGTGCTGGAAGGAGGGGTAATGGGAGTGAATGCTGATGAGTCTAGGGTTTCTTTTGGGGTGATGAAAATGTTCTAGATAGAGGTGATGGTGCACAACCTTTGGAATGTACTAAATGCCACTGAATTGTTCACTTTAATATTGTTGTGTGTATTTTTGGTTATATATATTCTACAACACACAAAAATTAACATTTCCAGAATCAATTTTTTTAAAAAACATGGTCTAACTATCTGATGTCTCTAAGAGACACATTTTAGATTCAAAGACACAAACTGGTTGAAAGTAAAAGGATGGAAAAAGATGTTTCATGTAAGCTGTAACCAGCAGAGAGCTGGAGTGGCTGTGCTGATATCAGACAAGATAGACTTTAAGACAAAAACTGTTCCTAGAGACAAAGAAGGCCACATGGGTGGCTGAGGGTTTTGGAGGGCAGAGAGGTGGACACAAGCGTCTGGGGTGCCAGCCCCTGCAGAGCAGTGTGCCCACAACCAGCCTTGAGTGACCCAATCAACTCACAAAAGGGGCAAGTCCAGACCTGGGAGTGCAGCCCTAAGAGGACTGTTTGTGCACCAAGGAATGTCCCTGCCGTTAGTGAACGAAGGTCGCCTTGTCAGAACCTGGCTGAGGTTGCCAGGGTTACCACAATGACCCACTCTAGGGGGTTGCCATGGAAGCTGTTTCTAGGATGGTGCAAGCTACTTAGCTAAGTGTTTGCACCCACCAGCCAGTCAGGCTGGCTGATGAAATGCCGTGTTGATGGCAGAGGTCACCACCCCTTTCTCTGGGCTGGCTGGATGAGTGTCCTCTACTGCCCTTTATGGGCACCCGTCAAAGTGCAGAGGCCCTACCACCCACCCCAGACAGTGTGGATGGTGCTGGGAAACCAGGGCAGGCACCAAAGAGATTTCTTGAGAGAAGGTTTGGGAGGACTCACAGGCGTGGCCTGAGCGAGCTCTGGTGCCCTTGGTCAGGCCACTGCCAGATTCAGAGGCTCAGGCTCTGCAACAGGTCCTTAAGCAGGCGTAGGTTGCAGGGTTTCTCACCCTCACAATACTGACATCTGAGCCGGATGATTCTTTGTGGTGGAGACTGTCCTGTGCACTGTGGAAGTTAAGCAGCATCCCTGGCCTCCACCCACTAGGGGCCAGGAGCTCCCCATTGTTGTGACAACCTAGAATGTCTCCAGATATTGCCAGATGCCTGCTGGGGGCCAAACCATCCTGTTGAGAACTGCTGAGTTGGAAAACCTGCCCCCCCCCCACCCGCTGCTCCCTGCATGGTTATCTCCATAACCTCGACTGTCTGCTCGTGCACCTGCCCCACCTGGGTAATGTTCCCACTGGCATCTCCCAGGCCGCCTTGAACATGAGTTTTAGAAAGCTGCGTTTGGAAGTCCCTGTCTCCTTGAGGTCTTGGTTATCTCATCTGTGATGATGACCCCTGGCCGCTGGCTCACAGGAGAATATGAAGGACCATGTCATCTGTTTGTTACTAAAATTTTTCTGTTTCCATAAATAAACTTGTGGATCCCCTTAGGGGACTGCAACAACCTAGTGTTGCTTTTTAAAATTTTTTAATTTTAGAACTCCCTCCTCAACCCCAAACTTCTGCTGTATATCCCACAATTAAAATGATTTTAAATTTAAATTGGTTTTTGAGCATTTCATAACAAAGGCATGGGAAACACTTTGGGGATTTAGAGAATCAGAGTCGAAGTTGCTGCAATAACAGTAATGAAGTTCGTAGGTCGGCAGCCACCTACCAGGGTCCCAGGAAGTACTGTCGCATTCCTAGTTCTGAAAGTGAACATTCCCATTATCCAAAGCTCTGGCCTCTGGGGCCACAGAGACCAGTTTAACTGGTTGTCCGAGAGGGTGTTTGCTTTGAACCCCTGTATTGGATGGGCCCTTCCAGGCCTCTTGTAAGCACTGGGCCCTCAGTCGGAACCTACATTCTTTTTATTTAAATTTATTTATTTAAATTAGTTTCAAGTACTGAACCTACATTCTTGAAGCCCTCTTCACAGAGAGACGGAAAGCAGAGATGAGTGCAAGTCTGCACAAGCCCAGCTGCCAGTGCCTGCTTGGGCTCCACACACCTTGAGGTCCACTTCTGGGAAAGACAGCTTTCTACACTTGCTTCCCTTGAATGTGGTTCCATCCAAGCCCTGATTTCGTCCCGAGGGGCCATGTGGGCCCTTCTGGGTTCTTTTCCCACCAACACAGTCCAAACCCTGACCCTTCCCCAGAGTCCCTCCACTGGCCCTTCCTCCCGAGACTGGAGTTCACTGCATGTCCCCAGGCTTGTAAGAAGCAGGCTGGGTCTGGGGTGGGGGAACCTATAACTGCCTATCATGTGAGAGCAGCGCTCCCTGAGAAAATCATCTTTCTCCTCTGGTGTGCAGCCCTCCCCCGTGGAGCAGCCTGTAAGGTTCACCATCTTTTCTGGGTTCGCCCTGTTACTTAGCCATGTGAGGGTAGGATGACTCCTACTCAGATAATTTGGTCCTCTGGTTACCCCAGGGAGACAGGGAGAAGGGAAACATTGTGCACAGGTCACAGACTTCTCTGAAAAGCATTTTCCTTCCACTGCCAATAAGGACTCGTAAAACCTGTCCACGATACCATGATCACCCCCAATAAAATTAACAATAACTCCTGAATACCATCTAATAGACACTGTCGAAATTCACCCCACATGTCTCTCAAACAAAAATGCTGTATTTTACAGCTTTATTAAGATGTATTCCATATACCAGAAAATTCATTCATTTAGAGTATGGAGTCATATAATATATGTCAGCTATACTTCAATAAAAAAGTTAAGTGTACGGTTTAGTGATTTTAGAATGTTCACAGTTATGTAACTTTCACACCCAATTTTAGAACATTTTCAACAGGCCAAAATGAAACCCCTGGACCGTTAGCTGTCATTCTCCATTCCTG
>NW_006436812.1:3446467-3484625 GCF_000325575.1 Pteropus alecto | reverse complement strand
ACTTACCATAATGTTTTCAAGGTTTATTCATGCTGTAGCATGTATCAGTACTTTATTCTTTTTATTGCCAAGTAAAATCCCAATTTCATTTATCAGTTGATGGACATTTGGCTGTTTCTATCTGTAGGCTATTCTGCGTAGTGCTGCTACGAACATTTGCATACGAGTTTTTCTGTGAACATATGTTTTTTATTTTTCTTGGGCATATACCTAGGGATGGAATTGCTGGATCATATGATTATGTTTCAAGTTTGGAGAACTGCTAGACTGTTTTCCAAAGAGATTGCAGTTTACATTTCCATCAGTGTATGAGTGTTCCAGTTTCTCCACCAACACTTCTTACCAACACTTCTTACTGTCTGTCTTTTTTATCATAGCCATCCTAGTGAGTGCGAAGCCTGTCTCATTGTGTTTTTTATTTGCATTTCCCTGGTGACTAATGATGTTCAGCATCTTTTCATGTGCTTATTTGCCATTTGTATATCTTCTTTGGAGAAATGTCTATTTAGATGATTTGCCCACTTTTAATTGGGTAATTTGTGTCTTTGTTGTTAAGTTGTAAGAATTCTTTATATATTCTGCATATGTGTTGTACGTATATAATTTGAAATGTTTTCTATCATTCCGTGAGTTATCTTTTCACTTTCTTGATGGCATATACTTTGATACACAAAGTTTTAAATTTTGATGAAGTCCAATTTATCCCTTTTTTCTTTTTCTTTTTTTGTGGGTAAAGGGTGTCACTTATGCTTTCGGTGATGTGTCTAAGAAACCATTGCCTAACCAAGGTCGCAAAGATTTACTCCTGTTTTTTCTTCTAGAACACAGGAGTAAATAGTTTATAGTTTATCTCTTACATTTAGATCTATGAACCATTTTCAGTTAATTTTTATATATGGCGTGAGGTAGCAGTCCAGCTTCATTCTTTTGTATGTGGATAACCAGCTGTTCCACACCATTTGTTGAAGACTTCTTTCCTATTAATTTGTTTGGGCACCCTTATCAAAAAAATTAATTGACTGTAAATGTGAGGGTTTATTTCTGAACTCTGATTTCTCTTCCATTGATATATTTACATATATATGTATATGTATATCTTTCCTTATGCCAGTACCACACTGTCTTGCTTACTGTAACTTCGTAGAAAATTTGGAAATCAGGAAGTGTGTCCTCTAACTTTGTTCTTCTTTTTCAAGATTCTTTGGCTATTCAGAGTCTCTCGCATTTGCATATGAATTTTAGGATAAGGTTGTCAATTTCTGCAAAAAAGAACCAACTGGCATTTTTATAGGGGTTGAGCTGAATCTGTTTGGGAAGTCTTCCAATCCAAGAACATGGGATGCTTATATGTATATATGTATGTATCAGCTTTATTGTGATGTAATTCACATACCATAGAATTCGCCCATTAGAAGATTGTACAGTGCAATAGTTTTTATTGTATTTAAAGAGTTGGACAACCATCACCACAATCAACTTTAGAATATTTTCATCACTTCAGAAAGAAACCCTATACCCTTTAGTTATCACCACTCTATTCCCTCAATCCTCACCCCACTCCCCAGCCATAAACAACCACTAATTTACTTTCTGTCCCTATGGATTTGCATATTCCGGACATTTCATATAAATGGAATCACACATTATGTGTGATATGTGGTCTTTGTGTTTGGCTTCCTTCACTGACCATAACCTTTCCAAGGTTCATCCTCGTAGCATCAGTACTTCATTTCTTTTTATGACTAATATTCCTTCTTGTGAATATATCATATTTTGTTTATTCATCTGTCAGTTCACTGACATTTGGGTCGTTCCCACTTTTTTGGCTATTATGAATGAAGCTGCTATAAACATTTATGTACAAATTTATGGACCTATGTTTTCATTTCTCTTGGGTATATCACTAGGAATGGACTTGCTTGGTCATATAACTGTTTAATCTTGTGTGGAACTGCTACACTGTTTTCTAAAATGGCTGCGCCATTATACCTTCCCATCAGTAGTGTATGAGGGTTCCAATTTCTCCACATTCTCATCAATACTTATTATTATCTGACTTTTGATTCTAACCAACCTAGTGGATGTGAAGTGGTATCTCATTGTGATTTTGAGTTACATTTCTCTGATGGCTAATGTTGAGCATCTTTTCAAGTGCTTATTGGCCATTTGTGTTTCTTTGGAGAAATGTCTATGCAGATCTTAGCCCGTTTTTATTTTATTTCTTTATTTATTTTAATTTTTATTTTTTAGGCCAGGCAACCCCTTGG
Source organism: Pteropus alecto (assembly GCF_000325575.1). NCBI lineage: Eukaryota > Metazoa > Chordata > Mammalia > Chiroptera > Pteropodidae > Pteropus > Pteropus alecto. Next base: position 3,482,358 of record NW_006436812.1, on the reverse strand, counting down.
TTGACCTCACAGATTGCAAGGACCTTCGCAGCTTACAATCCCTTGTTTTTTTATTTTTTGCACCTACAGCACCTGGTCTTCCTAGGTGGTCTCCCATCCAAGTACTAACCAGGCCCAACCCTGCTTAGCTTCCGAGATCAGATGGGATCGGGCTTGTTCAGGGTAGCATGGCCGTAGACTCTTTGCCCATTTTTAACTGGGTTATTTACCCAATATGTTGCTGGATTCTATTTGCTAGTATTTCGTTCAGGATTTATGCATTCATATTCTAGTTTTCTTGGGATGTCTTTGTCTGATTTTGGTATCAGTATACTAGACACATGGAATGAGTTTGGAATTCTTCAATTTTTGGAAAATTTTGTGAAGAATTGGTATTAAATCTGCTTTAAATATTCGATAGAAGTCAGAGATGAAGCCATATGGGCCTGGGCCTTTCTTTTTGGTATTTTGTATTACTACTGCAATTTTTTCACTTATTTTAGGTCTTTCAGATTATCTATTTCTTCTTGAGTCATTTTGGTAGTTTATGTTTTTCTAGGAATTTGTCCATTTCGTCCCACTTGTCTAATTTGTTAGTATGCAGTTAATATGCAGTATTCCTTTATAGTTGCTTTTATTTCTGTAGAGTCAATACTAATGTTCCCTCTTTCACTTTTGATTCTAATAATTTGAGTTATCTCTTTTTTCTTGGTTAATCTAGCTACAGGGTTGCAAATTTTGTTGATTTTTTTTTCAAAGAACCAGATTTTAGTTTCATTGACTTCCTCTGTTATTTTTCTAGTCTCTATTTTATTAGTTTCCTCTCTAATCTTTATTGTTTCACTTTTTTACTTGCTTTAGGTTTAGCTCACTGTTTGTTTTTTTCCCAGTGTCTTAAGGTGGAAGTTTAGGCTATCGATTTAAGATCTTTCTTCTTTGTTAATGTAGTCACATCCAGCTAAAATTTTTCTCTAAACACTGCTTAGCTGCATCCCATAAATTTTGATGTGTTGTGTTTTCATTTTAATTCATCTCAAAGTGTTTTCTAATTTCCTTTGTGATTTATTCTTTGGCCCATTGGTTATATAGGAGAGTGTTGTTTAATATCCATGTATTTGTGGATTTCTAATAACTTCTGTTATTGATTTCTAATTTAATTCCATTGTAGTCAGAGTATACACTTTGTATTACTTCAGTGCTTTTTAAATTTATTGAGACTTGTATTATGGCCTAGCATATGGTCTATCTTGTAGAATATTCTATGTATGCTTGAGAAGAATGTGTATTCTGCCATTGGTGAGTGGAGTGTTCTATAGATGTCTGTTATGTCTAGCTGCTTTATAGCTTTGTTCAAATCTTTTTCTTTGCTGAGCTGTGTAGTCATTTTATCCATTATCAAAAATGAGGTATTGAAGTCTCTAACTATTCTTATTGAAATGTCTGTTTCACCATTCAGTTTTGTTAGTCTTTGCTTCATGTATTTTGAGGCTCCATTGTTAGGTGCATATATGTTTATACTTATTGTATCTTCCTGATGGATCGACCTTCTATCTTATTATAAATGTCTCTCTGTGTCTCTAGTAACAATTTTTGTCTTGAAGTCTATTTTGTCTGGTATCAGTATAGCCACTCCAGTTCTCTTTTGGTTACTGCTTACATGATATATTTTTTATGTCTTTTTATTTTCAACCTATTTGCATCTTTGAATCTAAAATATGTCTCTTATAAAACACTGTAAGTTTGGATCATGTTTTTTTATCCATTCAGCCCATCTATGCCTCTTAATGGAAAGTTTAATCCACTTACATTTAATATAATTACTGATAAGAAGGACTTCTACCATTATGCTATTAGTAATTTTTGTTAGTTGAATGCCTAGCTGTGTACTAGGCCCCTTTTTAAAAAAATTTTATGTATGTATGTATGTATGTATGTATTTATTTATTTATTTTTATGTATTCATTTTTTTTAGGCAAGGCAAACCTTGGTTGACTTCACAGATTGCAAGGACCTTGACAGCTTACAACCTTTTTTTTCATGCCTATAGCACCTGGTTTTCCTAGATGGTCTCCCATCCAAGTACTAACCAGGCCTGACCCTGCTTAGCTTCTGAGATCAGACAGGATCAAGCTTATTTAGGGTAGCATGGCGGTAGACCCCCTTTTTTTTTAATGGTAAACTTTGTTATGTATATTTTACCACAGTAACAGATATTTTAAAATAGAAATTAATGTTTTCCCCACCCCCATTCTCATCTGTCATTATTTGAATAAAGCAGCGCACCTCCTAAGAAACCACCTCCCCCAACGGAATAGCTCTTTCTTTCTGCATCTTATATATTTTTTAAATTATTTTTTTATATATTTTATAATTTTTATATATTTTAATTAATTATATTGAAGAAATTATTTAAATTTTTCCCCTGTCTACCTCCCCCCTTCCCCCTACCCTCTGGTAATCACTAGTCCATTGTCCATGTCCATGAGTCTCTGTTTGTTTGTCCTGTTCATTTGTTGCTTTTAGGTTTATATCCCACATATAAGTGATATGTGATTTTCAACTTTTTCTGTCTGGCTTATTTTGCTTAGTATGATGTGCTAGGCCCTTTATGTACATTATTTTTTTTTTCATACCCATTTTATGATTGAGGAATCGAAAACTTAGAAAGATTCAATAACAGCCCCAGTCAGTGGTAAAACTGATCTATGAGTCCGGCATTGCATCCATAAGCTCTTGCCTGGAAGTTTCCTCACTGGCCCTCTGGCTTCCCCTGTTACTGTCCCAGGGCCAATCTACACATGCTGCCAGGACCCTTTAAAAATGTAAATCCAGTCATAACTCCCTTGCCTATCCTGCAGTGGTTCCCACCCAAGGGCACGAGATGCTTCACTATGAGTGATTCCCGGTTACTGAATACATTCAACACAGGGTTGCCTCCTGTTCACGCAGGCCATCTGAGCACTCAGAGCACTGTGGATTTTAATGTTATTTGCTAGCCTCTGAGTATGTTCCAGCTTAGGCTTTGGGAGAGCCCAGAGGACTTCTTGGACCATGGCAGTCATCAGAATTTTCACACTTCTCTTGTCTTCTCCCCCAGCCACACCCAACTTCATGTTTTCCCCTCCTCTCTCCCTCTTCAGTCTATGAAGACCCTGCAGGATTTGCTCACCAACATTCATGCTCTCAAGGTCACCACGGAAACCCTAAGGAAGGATGTGGACATGCTAAAGAACATGTTTGATAAGGTAGACCCTCCCCAGCATCCTCCAAGCTGGCCATGCCGCTCAGACCTCTGGTGGTTGGGGTGACAGGATAAATCTAGGAAGCCCATTCTTAGTCAAAGAACACAGCCCTGGGGGCAAGAAAAGGAGGCTGATGTGGCCCAGCCACTTGGTCGATCCCACTGAACTCTTGATGGTTTGCACCATGCTATACTAGTTACATAAATCTAGTTCATTCTGATGTAAGCAAAATAAGAGAATTTATTGTCTCATATACTAAGAAGTCCAGGGAGGCCTTCAGGTACAGCTAGATCATGGTGCTCACGCCACATCAACATCTCTCGTTCAGTGATCATTTTAGTTTGGGTTAGCGTCATATTCAGGCAGGTACTCCCCAAGTCTTGGTGACCCCAGGCTTATATTCCATCAACTTAGGAGAAAGAGAGCACTTCTTCCTCTTCTAGCGCTATCCCAATTGAGAAGTGGAGTAAACCTAGCATAGGCCTACATTCTGGCTCCCTCCATAGCCACAAGGACATTGACCCAGCCCATTAAAGGCTCTTTAAAGGCTCTGAGAAGTCCTACTCTACAAAAACGCATTGAATGCTTTTTAAGCCCAACATTTCCCAAATGTACATGCCCAGGGAACCCTTTCCTACCCTTTTCTCACTCTCTGAGAAACACTTGCTTTGAAATCTATTCTTCCTTCTCCAGTTCTTAGTCACCTAGAGCTAAGTCCTTGTATTTGAGTAGTGAGAAAAGCATAGCTGGGACCAGAACTTGTACCCCTGACCATGGGTTTGGCTCATTTGACAGATACGCTTGGAAAAAATAGACACTTCCTTTGAAGACTTGAAAGGGCAGAACCAGAAGATGAATAAGATGCAGCAGGACATGGTGAGGATCTCAGGCCTATCCTCTATCCCTGGTCACCTGACCTCCAGATTCAGGGGTGCTGGGGACATGGAGGGGTAAGGAGAACATGATCTGCAAAGGCTCATTAACTTGCAAGTTTGGAGGGCATTGTAGACAAGGGAGCCAGCCAAAGACATCATGCCCACCAGGTCCACACCCCTCATTCCTGACCCCCTCCCTCATCCCACAGATGACTCTTCAGAAAAAGATTCTCACCATCCCCAAAGCTGAGGACATAGTACTCTGGAGCAGCCTCCATGAGGCCATGTTCACCCCAGTAAGTGAAGGAAGATAGAGGAGAGGGAAGTAGGGGTGAGGGAGTGGGTAGGGTGAGCGCTGAGCTGGCCTGGAGCAGACCTGGCCAGCCCAGCCCCATTTTCTGCAGGGAACTTTTCCACAGGAAGCTGCTTCACTACAGCTGGAAGATTCTGAGCTGTGGCAGGTCGCAGAGCAGCTACAAGAAACTGACCTTCCCCAGACTACCACATACCTCGAGAGTGTTGATCATAGCCAGGTCCCAGAGACCATCCAACTCCCCAAGCTCCTGGAGTCCATCTGGCAATACCAGGCCCCAGGCCAACTACAGGAAGAGGAGTCTACCCAGGCAGTTCCATTCACAGGGGCCGAGGAGCTGGGCCAGCCTCAGGTGCTCGAGCCTCAGTCAGCACCCAAGCCTGGACTTGTACCTGGACCTGAGCCTGGTTCTGTGCCAGGGCCAGAGGCTGAGCCCATGTCTGCACTGGAGCCCATGCTGGAACCCAGTCTGACACCTGGGTTCACGCTAGCACCTTGGCCTGCGTTCAGACCTGGGCCTGCCCCCAGACCTGGGCCTGCATTTGGACCTGGGCCTGCATTTGGACCTGGGCCTGCATTTGGACCTGGGCCTGTGCATGGACCTGAGCTTGCCCCTGGAGCAGTCCCCAGGCCTGGGCCTGGATCAGTCCCCGAGCCTGGGCCTGCCCCACCCCCAGGCCTACAGCCCATACCAGCAGGATTCTGGCCTATGCCTCTAGGAGGCTGGCCACCTCCGGGAGGCCGGCTGCCTCCCGGAGGCCGGCCACCTCCAGGAGGCTGGCCTCCTCCCAGAAGCTGGCCGCTTCCAGGAGGCTGGCCTCCTCCCAGAGGCTTGCCCAGACCTAGCACTGGGCCTTTTAGGGGACAACGTTACTTCCAGCCTGGCCCAGGCCCATCGGGTCCCCTGTCTGCTCTGTTCCAGGGCCTCAGGGCCCCACGACCAGCCACAGAGTTTGGCTCAGCTTGGCCTCGTCAGGTACGGTTACAGTCTCACCAGCAGGCGATTCACCAGCTCCCAGCTGTCTCAGAAAATGAAGATTACGCAGAAGTCTCTCCGGACAGAGCTCCCAAGGCTGAGGCCTCCAAGGAAGCACCCCTAAAGAGTCCCCGGTCTGCCTTTCAGCAAGTAAAAACCACTGCTGCCATTGCAGCCGCCGCAGCTGCCGCCTATGCAGCTGCTGCGGCTTCAGCAGCCCAGGCAGCGGAGGCTGCCAGCAAGGTCATCAGGGATGCGCCTGCCACCAAATTGGCCTCCGTAGCAACGACCACGGCTGCATCTGGGCCCTTAGGGGTTTTGGCAGACGTCATGGGCGCAGGGTCTTTACGTGGGGCCACAACCTCCATGGCCTTCACCAGTGAAACTGAGATGGAAAACTTACAAGAGCTGGACTACGAAGACCTCACTTCTTTATATTCTTCTTATATCCCTCCTGATACGGCCCTGTCCCAGGCCATGCTAGCCGCCAAACAGGCTGTGACTCCTGAAGACAAGAAGAAAGCTGTCAGGTATTCCATGAACCACATAGCCCAGATGCCCATTAGACACGACTCCCTGAAAGAAGAATTTGCCCAGCTGTCGACCAACCTGCAACAGCGCTTGAGTTACCTAGGTAGGCCCAGCCCGGCTCTGAGAAGGGTGGCAAGGGCTCAGACCCTCCCCGTGGCCTTTAGGAAGCACCCCCTTTCCTTTGTTTAGCTGCCCCAACAAAATCTACATTCAACCATTTGCCATTTATTCCTTTAGTGTAAGCATCAGCCTCTTATTATTCTAGTCTATTCTTTACAATGAAAGTACAGCAAGGTCTTATCTTAGGGGAGAAGCATATAGAGTCAGAATTACTCTTCAAAATCTCCCTTTCAATAGCCCATAAAACACAGTACCACGCGACAGTGCTTTGATAAGTCTGGATCCACCAGCATGCCCAGCAGCGCTGAACAGACCCCAGATGATGTGATCAATTGGGAATTAAAAAAACTGTCAGGCAAACATGCAAATCCTTAAAGACCACAGTCAGTTCCGAGTAGCAGTGGGACCCCTAGATTTGTGTTCCTATTTCATGCCCATGATGCTTATATGCTGACTGAGGATATAACTCGGGTGGTTCTCAACCTTGAGCTCACCTCAGCACTCCATACCCCTCAGGGGCTTGGTGGAGCACAGACTGGGGGGCCCACCTACAGAGTTATGTGCATTTCTAATGCTTCCTGGGGAAAGGCTGCTGCCTGCTGCTGGCCTAGGAACCCACTGTGAGATCCACTGCCCCACCCTGTCTTAATCATTCATTCATTATCTTGCCGTTTTTTGCTCCGTGCCCAATACAATAGTTGCATTAACATAAGTCACACCCATGTTCAGTGCCACCCCTGATGGACAGTGCTGTCCCACAACTCTTGAAAAGAGCAAGTAGAACTTCACATAGCTACAAAGAACCACATTGATATCAGTGAATACTGGGGCACAGCTAAGAATCTGATAGTCATGAATTTAAATTTAAAACATAAAGCCATAATAGCCCAAATTCTACCTCTGACCAGCTGCCATTTTTGTTAAGAAAACTGTGGTTATTTTGTAAATGTATCTTGGCTGTGATTTTTTATACTCTCCTAGCTCTGTCTTGCATATTACTTTTTGGCCTCTTGTCCAGACTGGATATAGTTTCCCTTTTTTTAACTCCTCTCCTTTTTTGTTAAATCTTTCTTTCTATTTTGTGATGGGATAATATACTTATAAATAAGGTACTTTAAAGTTTTGTTCGGGGTTATTTTGTGGAGGGGAGTAAATTTTGGAGACTTTTCCCTAGGCCTGTTCAGTCTAATATGATAACCAAGAGACACTCGTGGCTGTTGAGCACTTGAAATAGGGCAAGTTCAAGTTCAAATGTGCTCTAAGTGGGAAGTGCACAGTGGATATTGAAGGCTTAGTATGGAAACAAGAATATAAAATGGCTCATTAATAATTTTTTGATTACATGTTTGAATGATACTATTTTAGATATATTGGGTTAAATAAACTTTTATTAAAATTAATGTCACCTGCTTTTTAGATTTTTTTTTTTTTTAATATGACTACTAGAAAATTTTAAATGACCTCAAAGGCCCCCAAGTTCACAATAGCTCTCTGCTGGACAGTGTTGCCTCAGACATCTCGTAACAAAAGCAGATGGGGCTCTAGACAAAGCATATGCTCCCATCCCTGCCACTAACATCTGCCTGCTCCTTTGCTTTCAGCTAATATGGGAATCTCTTCCAAGCTTGGGACAGCAGTGGACTCATTGCAAGAAAAGGTTGTCAGCCTCCAGAAATCCAGGATGCAGGTCAGTGTCTCAGGCAGAAAGAGCTTTTATTAAGAAGACCATGCCATGAGGCAAGCTGACGGCAGACTCCATGACCCAGAACCAGATGAAGCATTTGTCTTTTAGCTGAAAGGAGGCCTGGGGCAGTGGGAAGGCAGCTGCTCCCCTGTGGAGGCGAGGCGAACTGCTCCATCTGTGGTCCCAGAGGGTGGGTGAGTGTCCTAGATGGCCAGTTGGAGATATCCTGGTCTGGCACACACTTTTCAAGCCCCATCCTGGCCATGGTGACGTCAGAAGTAGAGACCTTGGGTATCTGTCTCCCCCTTTTAGGAGGAGGAACTCGAGAGAGTTTGGGGCCACCAAATAGCGATGATGAAGGATCACTACATCGTGCTGGACAGGACAGTGGATAAGATCCAGATTCGCCTGGATGAGTTAAAGGTTTGAAGGGCTGGGTGGGCTCAGGAAGGACACTGAAGGGATAATTCCTCTTTGGGATATTCAGACTCTCTGCAAGGTTTCACAGATGTCCTGAAGGCAGGGAAAAGTTAGTGGACAGTTTTACTGGCAATTGCTTGTATGTAAATTACAATTCGGTTAGAAACAAACAAACCCCGCCCCCCACAACAAGCAGCACACACATATTCAAACAGAAAAGCCTGAACGGTGTCCATCTTGTTGACCACTGGGTCACCTGCCCTTAGAAGGGTGCCTGGTCAGAGTGAAGGCTGAAGATGTGCTGAATGAATCAATGAATGAATAAGAGGATTTCTTGTGCCAACTGTTAGGTTTATAACGTTTCTCCTAAACTGGCTTGTTTCTGAGCAGTCAGCGCCACGGAGCCTTTCCAGAACAGCAGAGTTGCTGACATGAGAGGTATGGAGATGGATACAGAGCATCTGCCAGGGGCTCATTCCAACAGACACCTCCCATGAGCCTGAGGGGTTCTGACTTGCTGAGCTGGATCTCAGGACCAGTCCAGTCTGTGCCTTGTCCTGGAGGTGTCCCAGACCTTCGGAGAAGGGATCAAGGTCATTCCCAGTAGGAGATGACCTTCCCCCAAAATAGAAAGAGACAAAATCTCAAACCAAACCACCTGAGTTGGTTTCCATGGGGTCTTCTGATTCCCAGTGAGGGGGCTGTTGGTGGGATACATTAGAGTATGGAGAGCGAAGGGGAGGACCAAGACAAGCCCTTGGCATATCTCGCCTCCAAAGATGGTCACACAGAGTAATCAGGCCAGGACCCACACAGGGCAACTCGGACAGGAAAAGAACTGCAAAGCAAACCAGTTCCCAGCCTAAGCACAGGGGAAAGGGAGATCTCCTGGACTGTGTGGGCGGAAGAGACGCATGATTCAAGCTCAGACCTTTGTGAGTGCCGAGATAGGAATGACATCTTCTGGCAACTCTGGGCTCTCTTTTAGTCACTGCTTCAAAAAACCGGATTGCCATGTCCTAGGAATATATTGGTGCCCTTCCTGGGTGGAAACTGGAGCTAGTCCATTCAGCACAGGGCAGGCGGGGTGACAGAATCTGCCTCTAAGTAGTCATCACCCCTTGAGAGAAGCTTGAGAGGATGAGGCCCGACCAAACAATGTTAAATGGAGCAAGGCAGCCTTTGTCCCGACTTCCTTCCTGCCCCTCATGCCAACAAGAATTAATTACCTATAAAAGTTAACCCTGGAAGGACCTGGAACGGGGTTTTGTATATAACACATGTTTCGTTAAATATTTCTTCAATGAACATGTGCAACAGATCAGCAGCCCCATCTAGTCCTTCCAGTAGAGAAATGAGGGCATGCAGACACATCTGGAATAGCTGTTACTGCTTTACCTGGCTGTCTGTGAGAATGTAACAGGTGATGCAAAGAATCCGCTTATTCATTCATTGAGTCATTCAGTCAATGTTATTGCACCTTCACCCTGCACCTTCTTAAGGCCTGGTGATACAGCAGTCAACAGGACAGACACTGTCCGGGGTCTTCTGTGTTTGGGGGTAAGCAGTGGTACTTGTGTATTTAATTGAACTATAATTTATGCACAGTGAAATGCCCAAGTCCTAGTATAAGAGGTGGATTAATTTTTGCCTATTCATACACCCATGTCACCACCATCCAAGCAAGATGGAAACATCCATCACCTTAGAGTGCTTCTCTTCAAGTGTCTCCCACTCAGAACACAGCAGGAAAATAAATGAGGACAGAACTCTTTCTTAATGACTGTGGGAAACATTATTTTCCTTTCACAAGTGGATGTGATGGAGCTTTGCATTAATGAGAATTAGGTTCAACTTTGAATAACATAAACTGCCAAATAACTGACTGAAACTATGTAACTCAGAGAAACAAAGTCAGAGATGGTCGGTCTAGAGCTGGTCTAGTATTCCATGGTCTGTGACTTCCTTTCATAAGGTCACCTCAAGGCTCTAGTCATTAACTCTAAATTCAAGCCAGCAGCAAGGAAGATACCTACCTACTTGCGTTTACACCCCAGTGGTCACACCGGGCCGTAAGGAAGGCTGTGAAATATAGTCATGATTCTGGGAGGTCAAATGCCCTCTAAAAATTGGGCGTTCTGTTGCTAAGGATGAGAGGGAGACCAGGTATGAAGGGAGAAGTAGAAGACTATTTTCAGCTTTGGAAGAAAAGTGACCTCACCCTTTGGGGACATGGCCCAGAGGATGTGAGGCTCTTCCCAAGCAGGTTAGCTGTTGCTGCTGTCATAGGAAGAGTCTAGTAAGGGGAGAGAGGGTAGAATTAATGGAGGGAGCTGATTCTTTGTGGAGATATGGGAGTGAGATATGAGGGTTGTTCCCTGACAGTGGCATAAGTGTGAGTGGCATGTGAGTGCTTGGCTGATAAACAGACTGCAGTTCTTCCGGGACCCCGTTACAGATCAGAAGAGGTGAACTTGCCTTAAACATCTAGGAAGCCATTTGTTGATCAATGTCACCCCAATAATTTTAAATTAAAAAAAAAAATCTAGAGAGCCAAAGCATCAGCATTGATTTGTGTTTTCCTTTCTCAGGTCTGCCTTCCTGTGCAGCAAAGTTCCCATGATGCCACTTCCAAGAGGACAGCTTGTCCCAAGTCCCACGTTCCCTTATTTCTGATCTGGACACCTGGAGTTCCGGAGCCCAAGCTTTCCCATGTGCCCACCCTACCTGCTGTCCTCCTGGCCTCATTGTCCCTTCTTGGCACATGGCAAGGGTGGAGGTGGGAGGCAGACATTACCCTCGGGGCTTCCAAGGGTGGTTGACATGCCCTTTGCTTCTGTTCTTAGGCTCTCCATGCACAAATAAAAAGCCTAGAAATGCAGAAGGCAGACAAAAGTATGATAGAGCAGGAATTGAGAGAGGTGAGTGAGCAGATTCCTCTCCTCTTGCTCCCCCATCCTGAGCCCCAGCTCTCCGGCCCAGAGAAATGGAATCATCCAGCCCCAAGACAAAACCTGGCAGAGAGACTTCAGAGTCTCCTTCCACTTTTATTTGTATAGAAAAGCTGGGAAAGCTGCTCAAAAGTTGTCCCATCAACTCTTATTTTCAGTGACTCAGAATTAATGACAATTTGTTATATGAACTTAAAAATCATGTCCCAACTTCTCTGTCACAGAAAACTTTGGCTTTGATCTGATGACTGTGTTTGAGCCAACTTGGAGCCCAGAGTTGAATTTAAGCCAAGGCTAGATGTCCAAGGTTCCAAAACTAGACAAAATTGACCAAAGTGGTCTGATCTCCGCCAGCTTCCTCCTGCTCCCACCCCAGCAGCCCTGACTCCCTGAGTCCCTTCTCTCTCTAGAAAGCTGACAGGAGCACTCTGGCAGGCAAGGCAAACCGAGCCGACCTGGAGACGGTGGCAATGGAGCTGAACGAGATGATTCAGGGCATGCTGGGCAAGGTCATGTCCCATGAGGATGACTGGAGGAAGGCTGTGAAGCAGCTCAACAAGGACCTGGGCACCAAGGTGAGTTCCTATGTATTGTTTAGCACTTGCCACATAACAAATTACCCTATAATTTAGCAGCTTAAAACAACAAACATTCAGTCTCTGAGGGTCAAGAATTTGGGAGTGGCTTAGCCGGGGGGCTTAGGGTCTCTCATGAAGTTGCAGTCAAGAAAACATCTGGGGCTGGAGGAGCCACTTCCAAGATGATGTCCGTCCTCACATGGCTTGGACAAGATCCCTCACTCCCTGATCACACGGGCTCCTTCATAGGGCAGCTGATTTCCTCCAGAGTGAGTGACCCAAAAGAGCAAGACAGACGTAGCTTCTACATTTATCACCTAGAAATCTGTAAAGAAGAGCTGTTCCTCATCAGCTTGAGGTGATTACCCGGAAATATGGTTCGTTGAGGAAAGGCAGGAACAATGATGAAGTATTTCCTTTAATGACCAGTTTTCAGGGTAAGATATTGGTAGAATAGCCATATCCAGTACATAGTAGCAAATGAAGGTTTCTATTTTTATTTATTGATTTCTTTTTCGTGAGTGTCACCATAAATCATGGATTTTTGTATATTCAGTTTGTTCAATCAATTACGTTACTACTTATTTTGTCATTCCCATGGTCTCATCATTGGCCTGAGAGCTGGCTTGTGAACCCTTCAACTTGACCCTTTGTCATCAGAAAAATGTCTTGTTTTCTTAAGTGACAAGATGTTCCAGGCTTACTGTCAACAGTACCTTCCTCAGACCTGAATTGGCCACATCTCTGGAGTTCTGGTTCCTTTTAGTGGGGAGTTATGTTTAGAGACCAAAATTTGGAAACCATTTAAAAATTCAGAAGTCCCACCGTGAAAACAGTCTGGTAGTTTCTCAAAAAGACCAACAGAATTACCACAGTACCCAGCATTTCCACTCCTAGGTATATATATGCCCAAGAGAAATGAAAAATTATGTCCACATAAAAACTCATACAAAGTGTTCATGGTAGCATTATCATAATAGCCTGATGTCCATCAACTGGTAAATGGACAAACAAAATAGTCTAGCTGTAAAATAAATTATTCATTCCATAAAAAGGAATGAATGCTATAACCTGGATAAACCTTGAAAACATATTCAATGAAAGAAGCCAGGCACAAAAGGCCATAGATTGTCTGCTTCCATTTATATGAAATGATTGGAATAGGCAGAGACAGAAAGTAGATTAGTGGTTGCCTACACCTGATGGCGCTTGGGGGGACATGCGGGGTGACCGCTAATGGGTATGAGGTTTCTTTTGGGAGTGAGGAACATGTGGTGATGGTTGTACAACTATACTAAAAGTCGTATACTTTTACACTCAGTATTTACTGAATGTATACTTTACACTCAATATATGTGTTGGATGTGTGAATGTAAGGTGTCTAGGGACCATTGGGAGAGATGTTTCTCAGGCCCACAGGTGTGCAGTTGAGCATAGGGATTGATTGTTTGGGGGCAGTAACTAACGAAGGGTATTTCTTCCCTTGGCTGCAGGGAAGCTCACTGGGCAGCTACCCCTAGCAATAGCATGCATTAGGGGTACGAACCTTAACCCAAGCTTTGTTGGTTCTTTCTCTGTAACCACCTCACTTTCTCTGTTCAGTCTGGTTATACTCTGTGTAACTTTGCAGGTTACTGCAAATCCTTTTCTGGAGCGATGCAGAGTGTGAATTAAAATTGAACAAATAATCTCCCCTTTGGTTGTTCCAGCTGGCCCGCAGGGATTTGGACAATCTAAAGAAAGACATTGAGGAGATCTGGCAAATAGTCAGGAAGCTGCTGATAGAAGGCCTCCGATTCGACCCCGACAGCGCTGCCGGCTTTAGAAAGTGAGCCCCTCACTGAGGCCAGGAGGCCCTCTCTGAGGAGGAGACAAGAGGGGGATCCCAGAGGATTCTGGGAGCAAGAATTCCAGACCTGCGGACATGGGGAGAGAAGGCTGGGCTTCCCAGCTGGGTGTGGAAAGGGGTCGGGATGAGCTGAGAGCACAGGCATTCAGAGGTGGGCTACCCTGGCCCGGGCTGACAGAGGGGGCTCCAGGAGCCCATCTGCCCCAAAGCCCTTTTGCCACAAATGAGGAAACCAAGGCTCAGAGAGGGAAGGGGCCATGCAGATGGCAGCCTGGGGGGATCTGTGACCAGAGCCATGCCCCTTACCCACATCCAGACAGCACCCCAGGCAGAGGGACTCTGTTTCTGGGGGCTCCTATCCTTAAATTACCCCTCACGCCCCACTGTCCACCGTGAAGGGGGTTTCCAGAAGGTCCCTGGTTTTAAAGATCTCCATTTGTTTGAAGCGGGGAGATAAACTACACACACTTTGATTCCCCACCTCTGCTCCAGGAAGCTGCAGATAGTAGTCAGCAGGGACCAGCAAAGCTGAGCCGCGTTGGGCCAGGCCAGTGGGTATAGGATAATGGGAGGAAGTCCTGGCCCTGAGGCAGAGACAGACCTGCAGCCTCCCCTAAACACTACCTGGGGGAGTGAGCAGCCTCACAGACCCTGGCTGGGGCACCACAGCTAACCACTGCATGTCTCCCAGGAAACTGTTTGAGCGGGTGAAATGCATTTCCTGCGACCGGCCTGTGGAGATGATGACTGGCCCGTAAGTAGAACCACCAGGGGGCACCCTCTCTCTTCAGGATGCATGTGAGAGCCCACAGACACACACACCCCAACCCTATGTGTCCACGAGGTTCAAGAATCATTGATATGCACATCCCCTTTCTGTAAATGTCATTTCATTTGTTCCCTGTCCCTGGGTGGGCCACCGTCATTCCTTTTTCCACCAGGCCTTGTCTGGTGCCCACTGTCCCAGGGAATGGGTCAACTCTAAAAGAAAAGGGATAGAAGGAAACTGTGGGGGAAAGCAGGACTTTGTGAGACTTTTTTAATATGTATTTTTATAGTCTATTTTTGGAGGTGAAATTCACATAACATAAAACTAACCATTTTAAAGTCAATGATTCAGTGGCATTTAATTTATTTACCATGATGTAAATAAATTCTCTAATTCCAAAACATTTTTTTTTTTGTCCCCAAAGGAAACCCCAGACCCATTAAGCAGTCACTCCCATTGCCCCCTCCTTGAATCTACTTTCTGTCTGTAGATTTGCCTGTTCTGGACATTTCATAGAAACGAAATTATACAATACGTCGTCTCTTGCATCTGAGCATAATGTTTTTGAGGCTCATCCATGTTGTAGCCTGTGTCAGTGCTTCATTCCTTTTTATGGCTGCATAATATCACCTTGTATGGATGGACTACATTTTGTTGATCCATCAATAATGTTGATGGACATTTGGGTTGTTTCCACCTTTTGGCCTTTGTGAATAGTGCTGCTACGAACATATATTTGTTTGAACACCTATTTCCAATTCTTTTGGGGTATAAACCCAACTGTGGAAGTGCTGAGTCATATGGTTAGCTTTCTGAGGCGCTGCCAAGCAATACTCTAATAGGGTTTAAGAGCTGGATCTTGTAATACCCACACTCTGTATGGTGCGAGCCTGGCCCTGCTGACCCGTGAAGCTCATCAGCGCCCCCATGCCAGTCCATGTTTATGGAGGGGCTTTGGAGCTATACCAGAATTTTCTTTCAAACAACAGATCTCTAGTTGCGGCATTATTAATAATAGTAAAAAATAAAATAAAATAAAGAAAAGAAAAGAAACAAACTGAAGTGGTAAATGAGTTACCGTACGTACGTTCACATCAGCCAAAACAGATCATAGGAGAATACCATACAATGGAACCTTGTGAGATGCGGAAATGTTCTATAGCCGTGATGCCCAGTGTAGTAGCCACTGGCCACGTGTAGCTGTTGAGTGCTTGAAATGTGGCTAGTGCAACTGAGAAAGTGAATTTGAAATTTTATTTAAATTTAGTTAATTCAAATGTAAATTTAAATAGTCACCTGTGGCCAGTGGCTGCCATATTGATAGCGTAGTCCTGGAAGAATATTAACAACCTCGAAAAATGTTGGCAATAAGTTAAATGAGAAAATCACATCGCAGGTGTGTTATGAGCCTATTTTTGTTAAAAAAGAAATACATAAACATGGAAAAATACTGGAAGGACACGTATCAAAATATTTGTCATATGGTTATCATACTTTATTTATTTGTGCTTTTCTATACTTCCTAAAATGCTGGCAATCAATGTGTATTACTTTTTTTAAATTTTATAAATTTTATTGTGGCTTAAACACAGAAAGAATATCAATGTTTACTGTCCAGCTCGATGGGTTTTTACCCACGTGTCCACCTTTGTAGCTACCACTCAGATCAAGATGTAGAACAGTTCCAGCTCCTCAGAAGGCTGAGGTTTTACTTTATTTTTGGTTGAGGAAAATGCACATAACGTAAATTAACCATTTTAAGCAAGTGGTTTAGTGGTATTTTATATATTGACAAGAGCTGTGAGCCACCACCTCTAGTGTGCTAGAACGTTTTCATCACCCCAGAAGGAAACCCCTTACCCATTAGCTGTCACTCCCGTTCCCTTTCTCCTCCGGGTGCTGGCCAGTCTGTGTCCTGTTTCTAGGATTTACCTATTGCGGTTTTTAATTTTATAGTCGAAACAGTTGTTTTTATAACTTACAAAGATTATTGGGGCTCCCCAGAGCAGCCTCGTTTCAGGTCACAATTGAGGGTGTCTTCCTGGAGGAAATGGGAGCCCGACACCCAGTGTTAGCCATATATGCCTCCCACTGAGCTCTTGTCCTCCAACAGGCATCTCATCACCATCCGCAAAGCCCACCTGCTGCCACGGCGGCGGCCAGCCAGTGCCAACAGCTATGAGTACCTGCAGCGGCAGCAGATGAGGTAAGCAGGCTGGGGGCCTGCCCCATGAAGGTCACTCAGGACCCAGAAGCCCTGCAGAGACGTCAAGTCCAGTCCCAGGATCCAAAGATAGTCCCAGCCATCTGCAGGAGAGACAGATGTTCTGGGAGGTGGCCGGGGCAGCAGACAGGTGCATGAGATGATCATGGAGGAGAGGAATGGACATGTTTTTTGAGCATCTGTTATGGGGCAAGGACCGTTAGGGGAGAGTTTCTCATTTAAATCTCACGACCTCCTACAAGATAGGATTAATACTGATCGCCACTGGAGGATGTAGGTAATGACCGTGAGTCCTCGGCGAGGCTTGCTATGGCCAGACAGACATTGCACTAAGCACTTTGACAGCTCATTAAATCCTTACACCTGCCCTTTGTGGTGTATTCTATTATCCCATTTCACAGTTGAAATTAAGGCTCATAGAACTTAAGTGACCTGCTCAAGGTCAAAGGTAGTGAGTGGCAGAGCTGGTACCTAAACCTGAGGATTTCCGATGGACCTAGCTGGCACCCTGGGTCCCAGCTTTGCCTCTCACCCTCCTGACACCCCACCACTTCATGGTGCTTCCAGCCCCAGACCTGTGGGTATGTCTAGCCAGGTGAGGGGAAAACAGCCTCTTGATCTCCAGAAAGAGTCATGCAAGGGAAGTGAGGACAGTGGGAACGGGGCTCCCATGTCCCATCCCCCACTTTGTATGGCCATGGTTACCATTTAGCTAAGAGCATGCACCTGGCAGGCCAGACCAGGCCTGATGGCTATGGTCTGGGGGAGGGGGAATGCAGAGCTCGATTTTTTTCCCTTTGCCCCAACCGTGCCTAACTCTATCCACCTACCAGGCCCCAGGCCTGCCCACCTGTATCACCCAAACAGCTGGAGGAAATTCCAGTCTTCCCTCCCTGCTGGCCAGGTCCTCAGGGCCCATCTTGAGGCTCCTCGGGGGCAGAGGGGTCTCCAGGTGGCTGCTGACCCCACTGCCCTGCCCCAGGGAACAGCATCATCTCCAGCAGCTCCAGGACCTTGGAGACCACGAGGACTGGAGTGATGGCCCTGGGAACGATGCCAAGCTCAAGTCATATAACTTGTCGACACTCTACCCCTATGGGGACCCTGAACTGATGGACTATGACACTGTGAGTCAGTCTGCAGCCTGGGCAGTGGGTGACCCCAGGGAGACCATGCTCTGTCTGCTGGGCCTCTGTGTGTACTAGGGAGGCTCAAGGACACTCCCTGACTTGGGGCCTGGGCTGTCCAACAGGCCGAAGTGGACATCCTTGGAGTGGACGGGATCCTGTACAAGGGCCGAATGAACAACCAGGACAGGGCACGGCCACTGACTGGTGTGGAGGAGCTGGCTGGTGAGGGGCGTCAGGCCTTCCTGGGCACCACTGCCCGGTGTCCTGGCTTCGCTGGGCAGTGTGAGGGGGGATGCAGGCAGGGCCCACAGCTGGCACCATTTCTGACTGAGGGGGTCTTCACACAGCCACTTGCAAAAATGGGGTCCTACTGTATGCCAGGCACTGTGCCAGGTGTCAGGGAGAGAGAGGAGAGTAAAAAATATGAGCTGTTCTCCTGAGGTCTCCACAGGAGTGGGAGAGGCAAACTGTAAGCAGATAACCAAAGGTGAGGATAAATAGCTGACCTGGAGGGCTTGGTACAAGAACAGCTTGTTGCAAAGGACACGGGCCTAGGGAGGGGTGCTGCTGCCCCCCAAAGATGAGAGTCCACCTGCAGTGCAGAGATTAATCCAGGATGATCTCATCTCAAGATTCTTCACTTAATTACATCTGCAAAGACCTTTTCTCCAAATAAGGCTACATTCACAGGTTCCGGGGGACATGTCTTTTTGGGGGCCACCATTCAACCCACTACAGGTTCTCCCCCTGGGCCAGGATGGCAGGACACCACCTGGAACCCTGCATTCCCCCTGGGGTGAGAATTCCTCTCCAGGCCCCCCGGCGGTGGATGCTGTTGGAAGGGGACCCAGGCTGGGTTTCAGGGACCACCAGGCCGGATAATAACAATGGTGGCTAATATTTAATGAAGCCGACTTCTTGCCAGGCCCTACAGCAACCTGGCGAGGCCTTACAGTAAATGAGGTAAGGGCATCCTTGGCGGAGGGGCCAGGATGATCTTAATACACCTGGCCTTTATTCCCAGTCATTCACCAGGCAGCACCCCTCTCCCCACAGAGGGAAGGGCTTTTCTCCCCACGGCTCATTCATTCTCAAGACCTCCAAGCAGTAGAGCAGGACTGAATCCTGACACCTCGACTGCTTTATCCTGCTTAGGGGCAACAAAGTCTAGCATTAGAAACCAGTTACCTGTGGCCAGATTTTTTGACCAGTATGCTCTTAGCACTCATTTGTTTACTCAAAAGAACATTCTAATCCAAAACAATCACTATCTAAACCTAAACTAGCTATGTGAGCCCCACCCAGGTCCAGCTTGGTCCCAGCTGCATTTATCTGTTCATCCTACTGTGTCCACTCGGTACTGCGGTGCATCCAGCCCTTTGCCAGCACCACGGGGTCACAGAGGGGTGTCCGTCCAGCCCCTGGTCTCCAGATGCCTGTACTGTGGTCAGGAGCTCCAGCCAAGGCAGAAGAACACTTGATCCCCAGTGAGCGATGCCCCCAGCAGGAGTCAGGTGGACAGTTGCTGAGGCAGGCTGTCGGAGACTCTCCATGGAAGGAAGGCTAAGTACAGACAGGACTCAGGAGGAGGCAGCAGGGGTGCTGAGGCAGCTGCGGTGCATCCAGCCCTTTGCCAGCACCACGGGGGTCACACAGGGGTGTCCGTCCAGCCAATGGTCTCCAGATGCCTGTACTGTGGTCAGGAGCTCTAGCCAGGGCAGAAGAACACTTGATCCCCAGTGAGCAAGCCCCCAGCAGGGGTCAGTTGGACGGTTGCTGAGGCGGGCTGTCAGCAGGCTAGACTTTCAGAGACTCCATGGAAGGAAGGCTAAGTACGGGCAGGACTCAGGAGGAGGCGGCAGGGGCGCTGAGGCAGAAGGCAGAACCGAGGGAGTAGGAGATGCTTCTTTAGCCTCTGCGGTCCCCACCAGCTCTGCATGAACTGCCTAAAACACGCCCCTGACCCGGCCCTTCCCTAGTTCAGAACCTGTCGGCTTTCTGTGGCTGCTGTAAGGAATTACCACAAACTGAGTGGCTTAAAACAACCCAGACATACTTTGTCTTAGTTCTGGAGGACAGAAATCTGAAATGAGGCTTACGGGCTAAAGTGGAGGTGTCAGCAGGGCTGATTCCTTCTGAGGCTCTAGGAGAATCCGTTTCCTTGCCAGTTCCACCTTCCAGAGGCCTCCTGCATTCCTTTGTGGCCCCTTCCTCTGTCTTCAAAAGGCATCACTCTGACTTCAGCTTCCATCCTCACATCTCTTTCTCTGACTCTGACCCTCCAGCCTCCCTCATAAGGACCCTGTGATTACATCAGGCACAGCTGGATAATCATTAATCAAATCACATCTGCAAAGTATCCTTTGCCACGTAAGGTGACATTCACAGGTTCTGGAGATTAGGACACAGACATCTTGGGGGGCATTGCCCTCAGAGTCTGGACCCCTTGGTTGATCTGAAGATCCACTTGGCCACTGGCCTCATCTGGACCCCTTGGTTGATCTGAAGATCCACTTGGCCACTGGTCTCCTCCCTTCAGCCTCATGGAACTGCTCGCTCACTCTCTCTCAATGAGCCAGGCTGTTTCTCACCCCTGGGCCTCTGCACATGCTGTGTGCTCAGCCTGGAGCCTCTGGAGAATCTTTCCCATCTGCCAGGGCTCAGGTATCTCCTCTGACTGGGAGTCTCCTGGCTTATATAGAGGCAGGAAAGTTCAGAAGAGAGACCAAGAGGAACAGGTTTTGAGGTCAGGTGGCGAATTCAAGTTTGGACATGTAGAGTCCAAGGTCGTGGGGGATGTCAGAGAGTGCTGGGTCAGCAGTTGGGCTTCCAGGCCTTGGTGGGTCTTTGAACTTGTACCCTGAACTTACCTCCCTTACTTTGAAAGGAAGCAATGTGATAGTCTCACTGGTCAGCTGGTTGGCAGGTTCTGCCTCTGACCTGTGGACGGATCCAGGTGCCAACTGGGGATCAGAGTGGGGTCCAGGGAGCACCCCTCAGCCAGGCATTTGCATAGAACCCATAAAGCACATGGGTGGTGGTTCTTAACTCAGGTTCGAGGAACATGACCCCCGGCTATCTGGATCCCAGAGGCTTGTGGGGAATCTAGGTGGTCTCAGTTGGGTCCTTGAGGTCATAGACCCTGCAACAGAGTTAGGAATGCAGGAGGTTTGGATAGGGAGGACATTAACAAAGAGGAGGAGGAAAGGGAGGGAGGAAGCAGAGACCTGCAGACAGTGCACAGACTGGATAAGGTCCCGAGCAGCCCGGGGGGAGCTTCCGGGCAATGCTGCCCAACAGATGCCCAGGCCTCGTGCCCCTATCATTGGTAGGATGTGCTAACAGACTCCAGGTGCTACCAGGTGGAGGCCGTCAGCTCCCTGCGCTTTCTGCAGCTGAATGAGTTTTGAAGGGAGATCCTTGAGGCACTTTCTGCTGCCACATGGCCCTGATCATTCCTGAGCCCTTGTTGGTGTCAGGTTTGATTTGGAAGTCACTGGGGAAAACCCAATGTAATCAACGTTACTGCTTCGTTAGAGTTTTTACTCCGTAGGATGGTGAAATGTAAATAAGTTCAGCAAGTGAATAAGATGAAACATGGAAATGGAGAGAATGACCAGGGAGAGGTCAATCTCCGATGTCCCTTCTCATTCTCATAGAAAGGTTATTTGAGGCAGGACTCATCAGGAGACAGCCAGGGAAGGACAGAGCCATCCACGCAGAAGAAACAGTTGGTGTCCTGCATGGGAAGGAGCTTGGCGACCCTGTAACTTGTGCTGGTGCCAAGCTTGGGCCCTCACCTTCAGACCCCTGTGCCCAGCTCAGCCACCTGTGAGTCCCTCCCCTCTCGTGCCTTTGGTCTAGGTGGCCAGTCATGGTTCTTCTTGGCTGGATAGCAAGAAGGGAATATCCAGGACGGGCAAATGACAGAGACAGAAGGCAGATTAGTGATTGCCAGGAGTTGGGGGGAGGGGAGACCGAGGACCGACTGCCTCATGGGGTAATGAAAATGTCCTAGAACTAGATGGAGATGATGGTTGCATAACCTTGCGAATGAACTTAATGCCACTGAATTACTCACTTTAAATGGTTAATTTTATGTTATGTGAATTTTATGTCAAAAAAATGCACACAAAAGATGAAGGAATGGAAGACGGAAGTGGGGCACTGTGGTGGTCTGGCCCCCAACAGGAAGATCTAAAGACCTGCCAGACAGCTAACCTGTGACTAGTCCCGTCAGCATTTTGTCTGTATCGTATGCTAAAATACGGTCTCCTCCTTGGCCTTGAGTTACTTTCAAAAAGCCTTTTTTTTAATATCTTAGCTTTAAGAAGCTCGAGAAGGTAGAAAGGGAAGAGAAGGTACTTCCACACACAAATGGGGAGGGTTGGATGTTTTTTGGGGGGAAGCCTGGGAAACAGAGCTGGAGCAGGGGTCCCCAACCCCCTGTCTGTGGCCTATTAGGAACCAGCTGCAGGTGAGCAAGCAAAGCTTCATCTGTTTTTGCAGCTGCCCCCTCAGAGCACTGGTTGGTCCCTGGTGCCCCCTCAGCTCTACCTCAGAGCACTGGTTGGTCCCTGGTGCCAGAAAGGCTGGGGACTGCTGAGCCAGAAGACAGGTTGGGGGGCAGGGCCTCCGGGGAGGAGCCAAACTCTGGAAGAGCCCCCACCATTCCTGCCTCTTCCCCTCTCTTTTCCACTAAGCCGCGAAGGTTCCGCATCCCCCGACTCGAAACCTGTACACGCGTTTTGGTGCCATCCACCCCTGTGAGTACCTGCCCCTTAGCTCCCTGGCCCAGCTGGGATCCTAGCTAGGTCGCACAATCCCAGCTTGGGGCCCACCACATCTATCTCGCACCTGCTATGACTGTGCCAGGGCCCCCACCCAGCTCCCCAGCCAGGCCTCCAGCTGTTCTGGGCTCCTGTTTCACCCTTTAGCCAGGCTTCCTGGCCCATGTGCCGTCCCAGGGACCCAGGCCTGGTGTCTGTCCCCAGGTGTCCAGTTAGCTGCAGGGGTGGGATAAGGGAGCTCGTTCATTCCCCTGGGCCTCTTTGCCAGGGGCCCCATGAGCCAGGCTGGGGGGACTGAGCTCACCTGATATTGCTATGTGCCAGGCATCCATGGGTGCTTTACAGTGTGCAGAGCTCTCTCCCTTCTCATCCCATCCAGTCCTTAACCCGGTTGGGGGAGGTGAGGACTGCCAGCCCATTTGAAAGAGGAGAGACTGAGGCACAGCGACCTTGGGCTGGGGAATGTGCTTTATCTTGGGTCGCCCTCTCCCCTGACAGGAAGTTTAAGGTGCCAGAGACTAGATGAGCCACAGTGAAGCACTTCCATCTTGGGGCTTCTGTCCTTAGTGGGGATGAACCTGTCAGGCCAGCCTCTACCCAGAATGTTCTTGGGACAAATCACAGGTCTCTCTTGCCCCTCCCAGCCCTACACCCCCATGCCGGCATCTACTCAGCCCCCTCAGGCCCCCGCCCGATGACACCAGCTCGCCCTCCATCTCTGCCGCCCTTGCCACTGCTGCCACCGCTGATGCCATCCCTGCAGGAACCCCAGCAGGCCCCAGGGCCCACCAGGCACTCAAGGCCTCAGCGCCTCGTGTCACGAGCCAGCACGCAGCCTGCCTAGGAGACCACCTGTGAGCCCTGTGCCCTGCACCCCCATCGTCCCCTCCACTACCCTCAGTAGCTGAGACCAAGCCCTGATTCTGGCCTAGGGAAGGTGCAGGGACTCTGGACATAGGGGAGGGGTCTCCACAAGGGACTCATTTTGACCCAGTGGCTGTTTTCACTCTCTGCATATAAAACCACATTACACGATCCTCCTCATCCTACAGTTCATGGAGAACACAGCTTTCTAGATTGAATTTTCTTCTAAGTCAATTTAATTCCTTGACCAATCTTCAATACAATGCAGTTAAATGAGTTTTAAAAACAGTCACTTTCCTTTTTATTTTGTTGAAATGATTTTATCAGAATCAGTTCCAGTTCTAGCTCCTGCAGATGTCCATTTTCTTTGGGGGGCCATTATTTCTACTAGGACCAACTTTCTTATGGGAACCAAATTCTACTGTGTGCATTTTTAAAAAATGAGTTATTTCCACCAGAAATTACTGTTGTGAATTGGATATTTAAAGAAGCTGATTGTTTATATTTACTTCTGGCTAATCCCTGAGGAACTCTGGGCGATGCCCCTGCAATACATCAGGACTGCTCCATCCCACCCAGGGCTGGGGTCCTGTGACCTGTCTGTTTCCTGGGCTAACTGCCCATTTGCCTGGTGGAACAGAGTAGCACAGAGCAGAGCTCACCTGCAGTCCAGCATCCTGCATGCCCAGCTTGATTTCTTCCCCTTGGGTGGTACATCCATCCCTCCCTCTTCACTCTCCCTCCCCCTTTCCACTCCCTAGTTTGTTCAGTTGTGCTCTCTGTCTTTTGTGTACTTCTGACACTTCTGTCACATTTCACAAAGACTAAATTTGTGAAATTTCCCTCTGTGCAGTTTTGGGGCGTGACCCCCCCCAACGTCCACTAGAGGCCCCTGGGATCGCAGAGTGAGTCAGAAAGAAGGGTGGGGGGAAAGTTGCCTGGGAGTCTGACCTGGGGGAGGACTGGGGGCTCCAGGCTCTGCCATGGAACTAGCATGGAACCTGGTGGCCGCTGGAATCCAGGGACGCTATGTGCCCACCCACTTCCTAATGGTCCCTCAGCCCCTCCCCCAGCTCCTTACCCCCCAACCACTCCCAGCCCCGACTTCTCTTTTCTTTCTCCAGGGACTGTGTCCAAACGAGGCCAAGCTCTTCCTGACCCAGGTCCATGCTGCCTTGGTGCCGCCTCGGTGGGCACTGGCGGTACAGCCCCAGTCTCCAGCCCTATGTCACAGATGAGTATTTTTGCAACTTTTCCCCAGAATAAAATCTTTCATCTTTCATTTTTCTGACTGTGGATGAGGGTGACTGGCCCAGTGTCCTCTGTGGAGGGTGGCCTTGCCTACCCCACGTGGGTGGGTGCACCTGCTGGTCCCTCCTTGGGCCAGCACCCCAGGGTCAGCCTCTCAGAACCACCATGGCTGATCCTGAGCAGAGAACTGCGACCACCCTCCCCTCCTCCGACATACTTCCCACTGTGGCCAGCTGCCCTGAGCTGCCCCAGGCCTGTGTGGTGGGCAGGTCAGAGGGGTTCTGTGAGCGGGGCGGGGGTGTGGCTTGCCAGGGTCGCACAGTGAGGCCTCAGCACTCCGGCCCCCGCATCAGGAAGGCCACACTTGTCAGGTGCTGTACCAGGTATGAAGGCCCAACTTCCATCATGTCTCCAGAGGCAGGAAAGGGAGTTGTGGCCTGAGCTCAGGCAAACAGGGAGCTTGGGGCTCCCGGGGAAGCACCCCATGCCAGCACTGTTCCCTGCAGCCCGGCATTTGGGCACCCACAGGCACCAGAGTGTGACTCAGCCCCTCAGAGCTGCCCTCCCAGCCATTTCAGAGTTTACATCAGAATCGATGCTTGAGTTAGTTCCTGTAGCCAAGGGAGTGAGGAGTGAGGCCCAGGTAGGTCACTGTGTAACTGTTTGCAGTCTGATAAGCCCTTTCGGCGTTCTGGAAGATGGGGAACCACAGTCCCAAGTGCAGGCAATCAGGAGTAGGTCCTGTCCCCTGTGGGGGTGGGGAAGCTGACCTTTGGCCTGGTCCCAGGTGGAGCTTCAGACAGAATCCTTGCCAAGGACAGTGGCAGAACTCCCCCTCCCAGACCTAAAGGCCTTAGAAACTAGGAAGGCAATGTTGTGCTCATTCCCACGGCATCTGCCTCCTGGAAGGTGGCTTACCCAATCCTGGCAGGGGGAGGGGCTTAGGGAGTGGACAGAACCAGGGATAGAGTCAATGGAGTGGGCATTTTGGAAGGTTCTGGATCCAAACTCCTCCTCTGTAAAGGGCACTAAAGGTCCTGATCTGGGACACAGCGGCAGGGCCAGGCTGGCAGGGAGTAGTGTGACCAACTATCCTGGTCCTCCTGGGAGTGAGGGAGTCCCTGGAACTTTCAGTTTTAAGATAGAAATGAATTGGTCATATGGGGAGGGAGGCATGTGGGCTGGCTGGGTGTGTGGGGCTGTATGAATGAGCTGAACAGCAAGGGGAGGGAGTTACCACTTGCAAAGCAGAGGGTCCTACCTCGAGGTGCTGCTAGAATGGAGGTGCTGTGTGGTGACCACCCTGCACCCCCAAACCCAGCTCCACAACCTACCGATGCAAGTCACAGGGTCTCTGAACATTTTCTCTTTCAGTGACCACAAACTCATTAACCCTAAGGTAAAAACAACCAAAACCAGTAAACGTGTCCCAAACAAGATGATCTGCATTGGAAAAAGGCACCCCAGTTCCCAAAACAGGCCGCCAGAAGGTGGCAGTTGCACTGGAGGGAGAGCCTTCTGTGCAGGGACTTCTTAGGGACACTGAAATCAGCACACACTGGTCCCCCTGTGCCCATCACCACCATCTTGGCTTGCTCGACCTCTAACTTTGCATGAATTTAGGACTCGAGGCAGAGACCCTCCAAACCCCACACAGTTGCCAGAGGGGGACTTCTCTTCTCTCTCCCCCTCCTCCTCTTGCTCATGGCTCCATCACGATGTGGAGGAAATATCCCCACCAGTGTTTGCAGCTGTTATTCCCCAGATGAGAAATGGCCCCAGAAAGCAGGGCAGAACTCTGCCAACAGGCTCCAAGCACGTCGTGCTGTGCCACTGACAAGGCCTTGGCCGCCCTGGAAGTGGGCCCAGCACCACCCCAAACCCCAAAAGAGCAGTGTTCTTTTAAGGTTCATTTGAAACACATATATTGCCCAGACACAAGCTGTGCCTAAGCAACCAGAGACCTTTACAAATGCAGGAATTGGAAATAGCTTTGCCTCAAAAGATCTTTTGGCCAGTCCAGTTGGCCTCCCCAACACTGACAGTGGGAAGTAACTGGAGTCAAAGCCTGTCTGTCCTGATTTGAGTCTTGCTATGAAAAGCTCCTCAGAGACCTCCAGGGCCACAGCAGCTGCCCCACCTCGCTTACCACCAGGTTTGCGGACCAGCCTTAGGAACAACATGGTTTTCTGCAACCGGCACAATGTGTTCTCAGAGAACCTGGAAAGACCCTAGGGACCCTGAGCAATCCTAGGAGCATTTCTGTCATCCAGAGAATCTCGCGAAACAAGCCCATCTTTTTAAAGCTGTCTGAAAGAGGAGCCCAGCCTGCCCGCAGAAAGCATTACAGAGTCGCCATTCATCACCAGTTGCCCCTCCCCCATGGAGCAGAGTATTTACTTTTAAAGATCCTCCTGGGAAAGCAAAATCCCCTTTAGAGATTCCAGCTGATTCTGAGACTGGAGTTGGACACACACACATCCGTGGTGACCAGTGGAGTGGGCTGTCTGGCCAGGGGAAGGCTGGCTGTGTCCCTACCGTGATGGTTGTCTTCAGCCAGTTGAGGGAACTTGGGCAATATTGCAAATTTCCAAGATGAGCCAGAAGTGAGGCTTCTCATGTAAACTTTCCTGATTTGAACATGTTGCCAAATCAAAAAGTGTAAAGGACCATGAAAGCCAAATGGCACACAGCAGGATTGTGAGTTTGCAACTCTCACTCCCCCAAGATAACCGTGCCCTGATCTTTTAACAGACCAAAGGTCACAGCCACTGCACGTCACCTCTGGAGGCAAGACCTTCATTCCCATGTGCTGCTCTATACCTTCTTCAGAAATGAGACATGCAGAACTCAAATCACAATCACATTCTTTTAAGCAAATGGTGTCTTTTAGAGGGGAATTTTGAGCTCCAGTCAGGTCTGGCAGGCAGGTAGGAGGTGACCAAGCCCAGAAGAGGCTGGACTTTGAGGTAACAAGGCCAATTTTCCCAGAAGATGCCCAAGGATGAAGGCCAGCTAAGCCTGGCTTTAAATTGAGTCTGTTCCATTTGTACACCAGCACCTTATTTTAGCCAGTTTACACTTGACTGTGTAGTAGGTGGTTATTTACACCTTCAGTTTTACTCCTAAGCTTCCAGGCTTGGGGAAGTTAAAGTTCCAGGTTCTGTGTCATACTCAATTTGAGGGCACGTGGTGTCTGTGTGGGCACACCTCTCGTTCCCTTCCCAAGTTTGTCCAGCCCACTTCTGCAGCCATTCCCTTGCTGTGAGAGGTTCAGACATGGGGCCCCCAGCATACCTGACAGGGCCTCTGCATTGCTGGAAAGTACTTGAGACCCCAGGCCGATCTCTAGCCCTGCCCTCTACAACTACAAAGTCCATCCTTTTAAAGTATGGAATTGAATGGTTTTAGTTTGTTCACAAGTCCATCACTTGGGTGTGTTTATACTGTCAAGGCCTTCTCCCAGAGATTCTGACACTGTGGGCCCAGGAATCTAGGGGTGCTTGTCTTTTTGTGGATCCTCCAGGAAGCTATACTGTGCAGCCAGCTATGGGACCATGGTCTTGACCAGGGGCTCTTCCTGGGAGTGGGGGGTTATTTTGCACCCAGGGACATTTTGCCACGTCTGGACATTTTTGGTTGTCACAACTGTGGGAGCTACTGGCATCTAGTGGGTAGAGGCTGGGATGCTGGCCAACATCCCCCAGTGCACAGGATTTTGCATGGCAGTGATCTGGCCCGTGTTCATTGCCCAGGTTGGGAAAACTGTACCTACAGGAGCCTCAAGTCCCTTCCAGCCTAATATGGCCCCCTTGGACCTCCAGGCCCAGCCTACAGGGCCCCAGAAAAAGAAATGGGCCTTACCTCCAACAGATCAGCACTTAAAAGGGACATTCCTCAAACTGGGGCCTGAGGTCCCATCTCTAACAAGCTCTGGGTGATGCTGCTGGTCTGGGGACCACACTTTGAGCAGTGAGGGTATATAATGCCTGTACAGGCCACCCACGGACCTGCCCGGGGTTGAGTCCCCATTGCCTCTAGGAATGCAAATTCTAGACAGTGCACCATCTCCTGTGGTTCCAAAACAGCCACCTAGTAACCAGCTCGCTGGGGGATCTCAGGCACACTCACTCCGCATGGCTAATAACCCAGAACACTTGCTTTGCTCTTGGGGGGGGGGGGTGCCAGTTTCCTGAGAATTTTCTTCCATCTAAAATAATGGAGCAGCAGTGAAGATTCAGGAAGCCTGAGATGTCCCTTCCTCACCTCCTCACATGTACCCCCCAGCAGAGCCATGACCTCCCTGGACTCCAAGAGGCCTTTGGAAGGTGGGTTTCAAGGTGAGGATACACTTCTAGGATGTAACCAACAGCTTAAGCAGGGGCCCAGTGGGCAGTCTTCAGTGACAACCAGAGAGTAAAGTTATCATGGGCTTCATCAAGAGCCTGTCCAGGTTTCAGTAGGGTGGAGACAAAGCTGGGCCGTAGCATCCTTGTCATAAAGTAAAGCTCCATTCCTGGGAGCAAGGGCAGACTGTTGGTGAGTGCCAAGATGTGTCAGGCAGGAGACCTTCCAAAATAGAAGAAATTCTCCAACCCAGTTGCCATCCACAGAGGGCTTAAAGTGCCAACTGAGGTAGGGCTGGGTCCTGGGTGCTCTCTACTGGCAAGGAACTGCAGAGGCCCTGGTCTCAGTCATTCCCAGGTCCTGGCTTGTCACAAGGGGTGTAAGGCTGAGGCTGTCTTCTCCCAAAGCTGCCCCAGGGAACCCTTCCCCCCCCAGCATGGGCAGCCAAGGGCAGTGTGGGGCCTCCGGCTTCTCCCTTGGGGCTAGAGTGGGTGCCTGCCCCAGCCCAGCTCAGCGGCAGCTTGGATCCACTGCCTGTTGCCTCTGGGTAGCCTGTCTCCTTAGTGACTAATGGTTTGAGCACCAGTTGGACTCTGCCCTGGCCTAGTCCTATCCTTCACCAGCCCCCACTGGTTCTGCATTCAAGCCTTCTGACTATAGGAATTGTGGTCTGTGCTTTCCCAGGGGAGGGCCCTGTCCCACCCAGCACATTTGCTGGAGGTTGGGCTTGCAGGGTCCAGCCTGTAGCCAGCCACTGGGGACTGGGACAGGAAGAAAGGTCCTTATGTGAAACCCAGGCAGACCGGAAGGCAGTTGTTAGCTCTGGAGGTCGGGATGCGTCCAGCCAGGCAGGGGGAAGGGTAGGCAGACAGAGGCTGGGATTCTGGGAACACAGGCCAGAAGCTAACTTCATGGGAAAAGCCTCGGGTGGGCAGGAAGATTCCAGAGCATGTTGTGGTTGAAAAGACAGCGACAGACAGGAGCAGTTTGGAGCCAGGCAGGACTGGGGGATATAGCCCTATGTTCCGGGCTCTGTCGGCACCCTCCCCCTCCACATGGAGCCAGCTGGCAGCAAAGCTTAGGATACGAGGCAAGACCACAGAGCCTGGTGGTGGTTTGGAACTCTTTCTTCTCCTTAGTTAAAAGGGGGAAAGGAAATGGGTATAGGGTACCCCTGGGCTCTGGGGGAGGCATGCAGACAACCCCAGCAGGCAGGCGCTGGGGGATAGGTGGGAAGAGTCCTGGAGTTTCCCACAATTCTTTTCTCTGCAGGGAACAGCAAGGCTGGCTGCTGAGGTGAGGGGAGGGGTGGGCCCTGGGGAGAGGGGTGGCGGGCAAGGGTATGGGGGGGCTCACTCTAACATGCAAAGTCTAGCTTCCCCATAAACTAGATTGTTTCTTGAAGAGTGACATACGTATAAATACACAGACACAGATACACGCACACATGCGGAGAAGGCTTTGCATTCCCAAGGGTGGGGATCTAGGCCTGCTGGCCCCAGAGCTCCAAGGCAGGAGCCAGCCAAGTCTCCGCAGCCCCCTGGGGTGCGGTGAGTCCTCTGGGGAAGTTGCTTGGTCTCTGAAGTTCTGTCCACCAGCACCCAGACAACTCTGAACCAAATCCATGCAAGTTGGGTGCCGCGTGCCTGCGCTTCTGTGTGTGCACCGACAGCCTATGTGCTGGCACGGGGGTCCTGGCTCTCCCCTCCAGGGTTCCAGGGAATGGGGTGCAGACAGAGGAGGGTGAAGGGGGCCCGTGGAGATGTCCTCTCCCCCACCCCACGGGGTCCTGGCCTCCGGGAGGGGGGAGGGGCCTCCCTTATCTCTCGGCCTCCATGGTAGGGTGGGCCCTTGGTTCTGAGGCAGCCTGTTGGGGGGCCAGGGGTGGCCAGTCTGACGCCGGGGAAGGGGGTGCCGGAGTCCACAGGGGTGGCTGCTGCAGCTGGTGGTGCTGTGGCCCCCCAGGAGGTGAGGCCACCGTCGGCCAACTGGGTGCTGCAAAGCTGCTGGTGGCGGCGTGGGGGAAGTGTGGTGGGGGCGACGTGGCCGTTGCGGCCATCGGGCTGCCACTGCCACCACTGTGGAAGCTCTCGGAGGCCTTGAGACGAGAGAACATGGTGAGGGCATCAGGGAAGTTAGGGGGCGTGGCAGGGGTGTTGGCAGGAGTGCACATCTGTGGAGGGGAGAGCAGAGGGGGTAAGGTAAGCACCCTTTCTGGGAGGACCCCAGCCTCCCACCGGCTCCTAGTTGGGGAAACTGCCCAGCCTCTGTTGGAAGCTTTCGTGCCCCTCCCTTGGGTGCACCCAGCCCCTCCCACAGTCTACCAGCCAGGGGCTCCTTGAGGAAAGGTGGAGGCTGAGAAGGGCTGATGGCTCCAAGGAGGTACCATCCCAGCAGCCCCTCCATGGCCGAGAGCCACCACAGCTTGAACGGGAGACCCCTGCACAGCTGCCCGAGGCTGAAGAGGACACTTACCATCTGGTGGTGGTGGTGGCTGTAGGGAATGTTAGTCTCCTGGAAAAAGGCGCTGAGGGCCGTCTGCAGGAAGAAAAGCCCAAGCTTACTCTCAGCACCCTGTCTGACCCTGCCAGGCGCCCCCTTCCCAGGCTCTCTGAGACTTGGTACAGCCTGGGCCTGGCTATCGAGTGGGAGAGGTGAGATGAGGCAGCATGCCTGTCACCACTCAACCCTCACCATTGCCCCAGGAGGCACCCTGGACCCCCAGGCAGGTCTGGTGGGTGATGAAGACCACTACGGCACTGCCTGCCACCTAGACACCAGGTGCCTCCAGTTCGCACATATCTGATGTCATCACTGAGACCTGGGGGACAGGTAAGCACCCTAGCCAGTCTCACAGGGAAAGGCCTCCAGCAGACCTTAGCCCATCACCAACGCCATAGGTGCTAAGTCCCTACTCTTCTCTGAGCCTCAGTTTCGCCATCTTGGAGCCAGGGGATGGTAAAGGCTCCCACATGTCAAGTCTGTGACTCACCTGCCCCTCTTCTTGGCTAACCAAGGGACTCTGCCCTGGTCTGGGCCTCAGTTTCTCTATCTACACCATAAAGGAACTGAACTAGGTGGCTTCTAGGTCGCCCCCATTCGCAGTAGTGACCTCCTAAAAGCCATGTTCCAGCTGAGAGAACGGAAATGAAGTAGGATGGTCTGGGTCTTGCACTCACTGCCCCGCTCACCTGAGCCTCCTGCGGAATGTTCTCAAGGTGGAGGAGCAGGAGAATGGTAGAGGTGAGTTCTGCACCCAGAACTATGAGGAACTGGGACGAGAGCTGGCCTGGGTCAGACCAGCTCATCTGGAGGCCTTGGGGGACTGGGGCAAGGGAATAGGTGGGGGGTAGGGGGCGCTCCAGGACAGCCTCTGGGAGCCCCCAGGGATGCACTGGCACTTGGTGTGTCCTGGCTCAGGCCCTGTAGGAGGGCGTCAATGAAAATAAGGGAACTGGCTGCTCTTGCGCAAGTGCTGGGTGAGGGAACCCATGAAGTGTGTTAAGGGTCCGCCCGGCCCTGCCAAGTCCCAGGCCCAGCTCCAAGCAGCCCCTGCCACTCTGCCCACCATCACCAACCCCTCAGGCTGGCCCCCCACAGCCCTGCACTGCCTAATCCCCGCCCCAACATACTCAGAAAACCAGCCTAGCTTCCAGAGCTTCTCAGGGGTTTTATAATTTTCTTAAAGTAAAATCAAATGAATTATTCTGAGAATTTGCTGCTGAAGACACCCTAACCCGATGTCCCCAAACAGGGGTATGGGAGATGAGGGGCCGCTGGTCTTTAAGCACCTTGTGATCCCTTTACCCCCGGAGGCCCAGGGATACACCCAAACCATTCCTGTACCAAGAGCAGCTCCAAACGCCACTGACTGTGAGGACTCCAGGGAGAACCATCTGCCCCACCCATTAAAGCAGACAGCGGTCCCCCTCCCCCTTCAGCCTCTGTCCCCATTAACACCTGAATCAGAGAATATGACCCAAAAAGAGGCCTTCAGCTGGGTAGGTCAGCCCTCAGCCAGTGTGCTGCTAGGTGGGGGTAGGAGAGTGGAGGGCAGAGAAAGGTTAGCCATAAGAAACCCCTTATTTACTCCCACACAGAGATCTAAGTTTTGGGGGTTCATGACCCATTTTCACCTTAAGTGAACCTCTCTAGTATCCATATCCCCATTTTACAGATGAGGAGACTGAGACTCAGCAAGCCTGGGGCACAGGGCTCTTACCCCTGGGGGCCATCAGTCGCCCCAGTCTGCAAGTTGCTCCTGTCCCTGCTGGGATCAGTCTTTCCCCAGGTATTTCAATCCTCAAAGCTACATTTTCAATTCCTGTCATCTAGAGACACCAACCCACACTGCCTGAGTGACCGCCCAGCTGGTGCCAGTCTCTGTGGGCTGGGCTGAGAGTGCCTGCCCACCAGACACCTGCCTGCCCAGCCTCAGGCAGGGAGGGAGCCTTGTACGCAGATGTGGGACTCAAGCAAACTGCCATGAATGTGGTTTTGCAAGTTTAGCCACATCTAGCCCCAGAGACAAATGGGCTGATTAGGGAGCTTCCTGAAGGGTGGGGCTGCCAGCCCTGGGGGTAGGAGGGGCATTCACTCCTTAGAGATCCACTCACACCCCCAAGGTAAAGAGGAAACTGAGGCCAGGGAAGGAAAGGGACCTGACCTGCCCAGAGAGCACCCTCCCATCTCCACACAGTATCACCAGATCTCTGGTAAGAAGTAAGTGGGCAAAGATCCTTTGGGTGAATAGACCACTGCCTCCCCACACTGTCCTAGGCTTTAGGTGGGAATTCTGATCCCTTCCAACCCGCAGAAAGCTCCCTTGGCTCTTGGTCCCTCTTGCAAGCCCAAACACTTTCCCTGGCCTGACTCCCCATCTGGAAACCAGGCTCTCGGGTCCCCGATGGGCACTACAACCAGCTGGGTCTGTGACCTAACACTTGTGAGGAATGGAGCTCAAGGGCCTCTGGCCTTATCCCTAGATAACACCCTGGGGCGGCTGAGTTAGGGAAGGCTAGGTGACTTCTTGGCAGCACATGCAGTGGGGACCGGTGCTCTATGGGTCAGGGAGGCCTGGGGGATGGGGGCCAGACTGAGGCAACTCTACCTCCTGCCCAGCTGATTGAAAGCTCCTGAACTGTACACCAGGTCTGCAACTTGCAGGTAGATTCCCCTGCCAGAACAGAGGCGGGCCCCAACACATCACAGTACACTCGGGTGTACACGCGTGGGTACCATTAGCCAAACAGCGACATGTATGTACACGAAGCACACACCCGGCACCCAAACCCCAGGTGGACTGCGTGTTTACACACGCCAACATGCCCACATGCTGCTTGGCACGTGCGTAAATACAAACGCACATGTACGTGGACACGCGCGCCGCGGGACTGCCCGGCACACCTGCAGATCCACACATGCGGGGCGGCTCTGTCCCTGGACCCCAAGGCTCTCCTGCCCCTACTCCGCCGCTCCGGTGGATGGGGGGGGGGGCGGGGGCAGGGCTTATCCAGCTATGCCCAGGCCCGGGTGTCCTCTTTCCGGCCCGCCGCCTGACCGTCCGGGCCGCGAAGCTGCCCCGCCCTGGCCGCTGCCCAAACAGAAGTGTGAGCCCCGACATCCCCACCGCCCAGGGACTTCGGGCGGGGATTCGGGTCCCCAGTGGGGGCAGACCACCCCTCCCGCTCACCCCGCGCGGGAGGTGTTTCCGGGGGCCGCGTAGACGCGGTCGCGCCGCTGGGCCCGACCCGCACGCCGCGTGTACGCGCTGGAACCCGGCCCCGGGCGCGCGACCGCTGGACACCCAGTCCAGTGCGCGGGCCCGGCCCCGGCCCAGCCAAGACGGAG
Source organism: Pteropus alecto (assembly GCF_000325575.1). Taxonomy (NCBI): domain Eukaryota; kingdom Metazoa; phylum Chordata; class Mammalia; order Chiroptera; family Pteropodidae; genus Pteropus; species Pteropus alecto. Next base: position 3,447,615 of record NW_006436812.1, on the reverse strand, counting down.
CGCGCACCCGCACGTGTCCACACCGCACACGCTCCGTGGCACGCGCAGCCACGCGGGAGCGGCCCCCACCCCCGCTTCCCCGGTGGCCGCACACCTCGAACTGCCAGTGGGCCGCCTGCAGCAGCTGCTTCGCCTGGTCGGCCGCGCAGCCCGCCGTCAGCACGAACTGGTTGATCATGACCTGGTGCTTAAGCTCGTCCATGTTCACGGACATGGCGCCGCCACCGCCGCCGCCGCCGCCGCGCTGCCCGCTCCGTCCTCCCGCCGCCACGCGCTCCTCCGCTTCACGCGTCCACCATTAGCGAGCCGGCTCCGACTAATACAAATATTTACTGTGCGGCTCTGACTCACCGAGCCTCGCCTCGCTCCGGGGCCGCGGGGGGCATGCTGGGAGATGTAGTCCGCGCCGCTCCCGCCCGCGCTCCAGAGGGGGCTGCGGGCCGCGCTGTCGCGGGCCGGGCACCTACTCTGTGCAGAGGCGGACCGTGATGACAGCTGGGCATCCACGCCCCTGCCCTGGCACTAATGGGGGTCAGCAGGCGTAGGCCACAGGGATCTTTGTCAAGACCCCGGACCCCGATATGGTTGGCATTCCTCTGTGTTGAGACTCACGGGTGAGGGGGCTAGCAATTTTGGCACAAATCGGCAGTACTAGGCCTCAAGTCCCCAAACGTCCTGCACAATGTAGGCACCTATATATAGTCAGTGAATGAATGAATCTGTCTTTTAGGGCTCTGCTTCAAGTCACCGCCTCCAGGAAGCCTTCCGAGTCTCCTCAATGTTCCCAAGGGACACTTGGGAAACAGGTCCCTTCCCAGCCTAGGTCCAAGGATTAGGGTCGGCGCTGATACAGGTAGGCAAGGCCACCAGCTTCTAGTGCTTCGGGGTTCCCACCCCGCTGTGCTCCCACTTTCCCACGCAAAATCTCGTGCGCTTTGACGGAAATCTCGGCCTTAAGCCTGCTGGCGCCAGGACCGCGAAGAGCCAATTTCGGGAAGGTCCCGAACTCCTATTCCCAGAATGCCCCAGTTTATTTGCACCGTACCGTCCTGGGTGACGTCAAGTGAGTGAGGCCGCGCCTTGGCCAATGGGAGGCCGCGGGGTGTTAGGACCTGGCCATATAAGGTAAACAAAGCTGCGCCCAATGA
>NW_006436812.1:3440103-3446428 GCF_000325575.1 Pteropus alecto | reverse complement strand
GGCGTGTCACATGGCGGGCGGGGGTGGGGCGTTGCGGGCTGTGTTTACAGCTTCGCACGCGCTGCTTCCGTTTGACGTCGGGGGTCTGGCGTGCCGGGCCTGGGGTGGTAGAAGGTCTCTCGCTTGGGGTCCGGCGGGGAAGTCGGGGAAAAGTCCCGAGCAGTGGTCTGGCTGAGTCACCTGCGTTCTGAGTGACCTTGTCCCGATTCTTCAGGCTCTCAGGACCCCAGTTTCATTAGTTGAGCTACTGTTTATTGGGCCCTTACTCTGTGCGCTGCTTTGTCCCGGTCCAGGTACAGCGGATAGCAAACCGAGACTGGTGGCTGGACGAGGTGGAGACGTGTGTCAAAAATCCCAAAGACATGTAGAATTGCAAATGTGAAAAGTGCTCTCAGGAAGCAGACACGGGCCTTGGGGGGAGTGGGTTAAAGGCCATTGAGGGGTTTTAATAGGTGTGAACCATTGTCCACATCAGAATCCCTGGCTGTAGGAGTGTGGGGACCCGTTGGTGGTGGAGAGAGCCAGTTCAGACAATGTTATGGGTGTGTCTGGTTTCGGGGGAGTCCGCCCCTGACCAGGGCTTTTCCTGCAGAATTGGATTGAATGGAGGGAACTGTCCCACACTGGTTGGGGTAGGGACCTGCAATGCCTCTGGGGAGCTTTCGGATCCTCAACTCTTCAGGTGTTCTGGTTTTGACTAGTGGGAGGAGGATGGGGAAGTGTGGACCGGTCCTGAAAGATGATCTCAGGGTTTTGAGGGATAAGGGGAAGTTGGGGCACCTGAATAGGTGGGGGAGGGGATGGAGCCGGGCTAGAGTTGGGAGCTTGGCCCATTGGCAGATAAAGGACTCAGTGTCCCCTTCCCATGGGCACTTCAGCCCTGGCTGAAGTCACCTGTTCACTTGGGAAATAAGATTTCATCCTCTCTTTTGCCTTGTGGGGATCACTCAGTGTTCACCATTTTTTGCAAACCCTGATGCTGCCAGATTTCGCTCTTACTGAGAATGGTCCCTCACCTTTGCAAAGCATGATAAACATGAATTATGTGGGCAAAGTTGCTCAGTACAGGGTTGGCAGCTCTGAATATGATTACTGTTACCACTGTGGACAGCAACATGGCATGATGGAAGGTGAGCGGGGTCTGGAGCCAGACACACCTGGATGTCAGTGTTGACTTTGCTACTTAATGTCTGATATTGGGCCACGTATTCGGCTCTGAGCCTCAGTCTCATTTGTAGAACCCAAGTCATCCAGGAGTGCTGTGGAAGATTAATGCCAGTGAGGTGTCCAGCATGGGCCTGGCTCTCGGTGCACCATTTCTAGCACTCACCTCTTTGCTTCCATCTGGACCACTCGAGATCCTAAGCCCCATTTTACAGATAGGGAAATAGACTGGAATCCTGGCCTCCTTACACTCTTGCCAGTGAAGAAGAGCAGGCACCCAGTGGGCCAGCAGGGTGTGTTTCTGGCAAGGGGTGGAGAAGGGCACAAGGCAGGGCCCACTGGGAGCTTTTCTTGCTCAGGGAGCAGGAAGTACGTTCGCCCTTCCTCCACTCTCATCCAGGCACCACTCTGGTACCTGCTCAGGCTTGCCCAGCCCCAGCTCTTCCAGGCCAGCGGGCTAGCTGGGGTGCAGCAGGTGGGACAGGCAGGAGCAAAGGTCACCCTTCTGGCCCCCAAGCTCCCCTCCCCTCCCCGCCAGATTGTTTTCCCAGGAGCTGCAGGGAAAGAAAAAACAACTTTGTTTTCAGTCAGGATCAGCCTGACTAGAAAGTGGACTTTGGATTTTTTAGTGGGCTCAAATGGGGCCTGACAGCTGGGGCCAGTAGATGGGGGAGGGGGGAATAAAAGGCATTTCCGTCAGGGCCATTATCTTACCTGAGGTACAGAGAGGTTGAGGGCCTTGACAAAGTTAGCATAGCCAGTCCATGGAGGCTCTGGGTCCCGGCCTTCTCAGCATCCTCTGGCCTCCTCCCCACCTCCATTCTTTTAATCACTCCACAAATGTGAGTGTTTATCAGACATATACCGGGTGCCTAGCTCTGAGAGCACAAGAGTGAATAGGTGAGGATCCTGCCCCCTCAAGATGCTGGAAAAGAAGTATAAATTTGAGGGACTCACACCAGGAGACCATGAACTGTGCCTAGGGTCTTTTTTTGTTTCAAATGACCCAAGGTTGGCTGACTGAAGGGGCTTTGAGGTCTGGCCACAGCCTGGGTCCTAATCTCCAGTCCCATACTCTTCCCCTTGATTCTAGCTACACTGGCCTTTGAGTTCCTGGATCATACTCATCTCTTTGATGCCTCAGGGCTTTTGTACATGCTTGTTCTCCCTGCCTGGAACTTGGCCTACCACCTCAGAGTTTGCCTGGGTGGCTTTTACTTATATTTCAACTCCTGGCTTAAATGTCATCTCAGTGACATCTTCCCTAACTTCCTGATCAACAGTAGGTCTCGTCTATTATTTCATTGCGCCTCAATCCATTCCCCCATAGTACCCACCACATCTTGTGTTTATAACCTTTTTCAGTGTCTGTTTCCTCATCAGCCTGGAGGCTCTATGTCTGGTAGTTCCTCTATTTGATCCCATTGCCTGGCTCTTTATCTGGGTTGTGGGACATTTAATCAGGCTTTCCCAAGACATGGCCTCTTTATCTGGCTCTTTGCCTGTTACATAGTAGCTGCATGATAAATATTTGTTGATTAAATAAATGAGTCAGTCAAGATGTTGATAGTGGAACTAGTACCAAATCAGAAATGGCCTGTCTCCCATCGGGGCATGGATAAACACAGAAAAATATACTACAAGTCCAAAGCTCTATTAACTGGAAATATTTAATTAATCAAACATCTAGCCCATGGAAATGACTACCCTGGCCCAGGATCCATAGGGAGGACATGCTCTCAGGTTTATTTTTCAGTGGAAACATCAGGGTCCTCAGTATTCTCCCTTCCTCCCGGCAAAGAGAGAGGCTGGTAAATTGAATGCAGTGTGTGTATATGTATATATACATACATACAAGTGTTATGTGATTTAAGAGAAATTTAAAATAAGGGAACGAAGATCACATGGGGCAGGGTGTCTTCAGGCCCATCTGGGGGCAAGAGATATGAAATCTGGCACATTAGGGTGGCAGGAGAGTGCGGTGGTAGGAGTGGCCTGGTTCAAATTCCAGCTTTACCATTTATCTACTATGTAACCTGAGTAGGGTATTTCACCTTTCCCAGCCTTACTTTCCTTTTCTGTAAATTGGGAATGAAAAATAGAACCAATATCAGAGAATTAAATGAGAATATTTGCGCAGCCCTCAACACAATGCCTGGCACATAGTAGGTGCTCAGTAAATAGGGATCTTGGTTGCGGGACATTTAATCAGGCTCTCCCAAGACATGGCCTCTCCCTCATAGGTGTATGTCCTTCACTTTATTAGCTTAGGCTTTCTGGTTCCTTGACAATAGAAGATATTCTGGATTTCAGCCTCTAGGAAGGTATAAAACTAATTTTATTGTGGACCGTGGCGAATTTACCTTTTGAAATTCTTAGCTAGCCAGTGCCTTCCCTAGCTGCTTTCTTGATACAGCGGGCTCGACTTGGGAAGTCACTTTCTTCTAGGAACTCCAGTTTCTCAACTAAAAAGTAGATGAAAACAGATCCCCATGGGGCCTGCTTATGGTTTTGTGTAAGTCAAAATCCAGGAAGGTTCATTGCAACCTATGAGGCTTTGATTTCTTTATCTATAAAATGGGGAGAGGTCTATTACCTCTGTGGGGGACTGTAAAATTATGCCTTCAAAGTAATTGTCCTAGATGTGGAGCCGGAGAGATGCCTTGAATTTCAGAAGGCTAAAGCAAACGCTTTGCTTGGAACACTGCTCCAAATAAGTTTGGACTCCACCCCAGCTCTTTTCGGGAGGCAGGTGAATGTGTGCCCTCTGCTGGCCAGGGCAGGAGATAAACCCTGGGAAGTGGGGCGAACCATGGTGTCTCAGGGAGGTATTTCAGAGAGGGGGTAAATAGAAGTGGGTATATAGAAGGGTCTATATATGAACAGATTACTAGAAGGCTAAAGAGTTACAATGTTAATGCTGTGCTTGGAATAAAGAGAGAAGAACGATTTGCAGTGCGGTTGATGATTCCACGCGTCTAGATTCAGGTCCATTGGGTTTGTCCCCGAGCGCTTGTCAACAACTTTAGAGGGCCCTGCCGATGTGCATCCCGGGAATTGTAGTTCTTAGGCAGGTTTCCCTCGCCGTAGCCCGGCGCCGTCCGCGGCGAGGGGACTACATTTTCCGACGAGCCTTGGATCCCGAGGGGGGAGGGCCGTTGTGGTGTCGAGCCCCGGGGCCGAGCCGGGGGTGGGGGCTCGGAGGCCAGGCTTCCGCAGCGGTGGGCAAGCGTCCGTGCGGCCTGGTTCGGGCCATGTCCGCGTGAGGACGCCGCTGCTGCTGTCCGCGTCCCACCCCGGCCCCGGCCCGGCCTGCTGCGCACCATGGGCTCGATCCTGAGCCGCCGCATTGCTGGTGTGGAGGACATTGACATCCAGGCGAACTCGGCCTATCGCTACCCACCGAAGTCCGGTGAGTGTCCGTCCCCGGGTGCGCTCTGCGAGACGCGGACTTGGAGGCGGGCGGGGCGGGCAGGGCGCTCCAGCTCGGCACCCTCTGCGCAGGAGTCGGGTTGGGGAACTCTGCTCCGCGCGCAGCCCTCCCTGCGGCCTCCCTGCCCGGAGATTCTCGCGCCCTCGACCCGGACCCCAGGGCCTGCGTGGGGCCGTGGGGTGACCGCTTCGTCCAGGCTGGGTGACCTTGGGTCAACCACTTCTCCCCTGAGCTCTTAAGCTCCCTCGTCTGCACACTGGGGAGATTCTCGGGAAACTCCTAGGCCCGGGGTGAGATTCCGGGCGCGATGCTGGAGAGGGGTTAGCATGGTGCTCCGTGCTTCGTTTGTGCTTACAAAGTGGTCATTGTCATAATGATTGACATCACTCCATCGTCGGTTTGGGCTTTCTTTGGTGGCTTGGTGTGAAGATCCAGTCAGTGGTTCTGGGCACTCTCCATCCCGTCTGGACCGAGGTTTAGCTTTCCCAGTGATCACCTAGCACCTGTGTGTGTCTGTGTGCGTGGTGGGGGAAGTGGGGCTGGGCCCAAGGAGATGATTATAATCAATGGGGGAGAGGCTGGGAGTCCTTGCTGGGGAACAGGAAGATGGTTGGAGGAGACTACTAGGTTTTCTGGTCTCCTTTTTTGTGTCGGAGAGACCTGAGTCACCAGGGAGGAAGTGACTTTCCCAGGGTCTCATAGAGTTGGATGGTAGCACATCTTGGACCAGGAGCAGGAGTCCGACTCAGAGCCGAGTTCTCACTCCGTTATGTTGTCTCTACATTGAGTGTGGCCTGACCCAGGACTTTAGCTCCAGTTCCTCACTCTCTATCTCATCTGGTCATTTGCCCTGGAAAGGAGAGAAGAAAGAGGACATGGAGTTTGGACATCATGGAGACCTTCAGATTGGGTCTTCTGATCCTGGCTTCTGAAGCATCTGATCCGATGTGGTCTTCTAGGTCTCACACTTGGCTCGTGGGCATCCACCAGACCAGGTTTCTTGAGTGTGGTTCAGGACCACCTGCTACCACCAGTGGGGAAGCTTGTGAAACATTGCATTTCCTAGGTCCTGCCTCAGACCTGTTGGGGGCCTAGGAAGTTGCATTTAAAACCCACTCCCCAGGTGAGTCTCGTGTCCGCTCAAGTTTGAGAACTGCTCTGCTCTGATTTTGGAAGGTGAAAGAAGGGGAATGCCTGGGGCTACTGGAAATAAAGGGGGTGGAGATGGTTTTAGTGTAATCGGAAGGGGATGTAGTCAGAACTGCCTACTAATTTGGGAGATCTCCATGCCTACTGTGCCCTAGGCACAAGGGCAGCCCAGCCTGGCATGGGGATCCCCTGGAGGATCTGTGGGCTGACTTCCCCAGATCTGATGGAGCAGTTGTTTGAAGCCAGCTTCTTCCATCGCTGATATTCTTCCAGCTTGTCTTTGGCTGAGTGACTTGGCAAGTTGCTTAGTCCCCTGGGTCACAGTTTCCTCATCAGTAAAATGGGCTGATCTTTGTACAGTGCCCAGAATAGTGCCTAGCACCTAAGAGGTCCTCAAAAAGTATTAGCTGCTAATAGGAAATCAGGTGACCAACTCAGACCCTAAAAGCAGTTAGTGGTATCGCAGCAATATCAAAAAATTTAATGTGTCACCTCCTGTCACCTGGGACCAGAGCAAACTTGATGTCCCCTCACTTGGGCCTTGGGACAATACAAGGCATTTATTTACAGCACCTATTT
>NW_006436812.1:3419119-3440071 GCF_000325575.1 Pteropus alecto | reverse complement strand
TTCCCACTGAGCCTGGACTTGGTTTCAGAATCCACCAACGAACACCCCAGTCAGCCACGACTAATCGATTGGAGCTGGCACCCAGGTGAATGCCAAGGGCCACCTGGGTTTTGCTGCCAGCAACAGCAGTGTTTGGGCTTGTCCAGTCCAAAGGTTGTCCTTTCTGCTTCCTTGTCCCTTGGGCCGCCTTGCTGAGAGAGGATCAGCTGGAGGCAGAAGGGACCTTAGCAGTTTTAAAAATTGTATTGGTTGTCCAGCGGGGGACTGGGGACCACAGGGGAGTTTGAGACGATTTTAGGGGTGCCCCCATGGACCATTCAGTTGTTTTTATGAGAAAGTTATCTTTTTAGGTCTCTGTCAGTTTTGTTGATTATATCAAGGAGAAAGAATCCTTAGATGCTAATGTTTTATTAACACCTAACACTGTCCAATTTTCCCTTCAGCTTGAGATACAGTTGACACATAATATTGTGTAAGTTTAAGGTCTATAGTGTAATGATTTGATACATGTATATATTGGGAAATGATCACCACAATAAGATTAGGTAACACATCCATCACCTCACAGTTTGTGTACGTGTGCGTGCGTGCGTGCGTGTGTGTGTGTGGGTGTGTGTGTGGTGAGAAATTTTGAGATCTCTTGTCCAATTTTCTTTCGGCGTGCGTGCGTGCGTGTGTGTGTGTGTGTGTGGTGAGAACTTTTGAGATCTCTTGTCCAATTTTCTTTCACTTCGAGACTTTCAGCATGCACTGGAATGGTACTTAAGTTGAGTTTAATAGCATTTGCTTTGTTTTCATTATATTTATTTTACTTTCAGTAACTTTATTGAGGTATAATTTGTGTGCCATATAGCTCATCTGTTGTAAACATAGGGTTTGGTAATTTTTTTTTAGTAAATTTATGGAATTGTACAAACATCACCACAGTCAGTTTTGGACATTTCCATCACCCTCAAAGTTTTCTCGTACCTCTTTGTAGTCAGCCCTTATCCCCACCCTATCACTAATATGCTGTCTGTCTTTAAAACTTGCCTTTTCTGGACTTTTCACGTAAATAGAATCATACATTTAGTCTTTTTTGTGTCTGGCCTCTTAGCGTAATGTTTTTGAGCTTTATCCATATTGTAATGTGTGTGTACTTTATTGTACAGGTATAGTACATTTTATCTCTTCAATTAATGAACATTTGGGTTGTTTCTTCTTTTTGGCTGTTAATGAATAAAGCTGCTCTGAACATTTGTGGGGCCCTGTTCATTTCTTTTGGGTAGATACCTGGGAGTGGAATTGCTGAATCAGGATAACTCTACTGTTTAACCTTTTGAGGAACTGTCAGACTGTTTTCTATAGTGTCTGCTCCACTTTACATTTATTCCCATCAGCAGTGTATGAGGGTTCCAGTTTCTTCACATTCTTGTCAACACTTGTTATTGTCTCCCTTTTGAATTATAGCCATCCTAGTGGGTGTGAAGTGGTATCATTGTGGCTTTGATTTGCATTTCTCTGATGACTGATGATGTTGAGCATTTTTTCGTGTGTGTTTTAGCCATTAGTATATCTGTGTGTGAAAGGTCTGTCTTAGTCTTTTATTCGGTTTTTAAAAATTGGATTGTCTTTTTATTGAGTTATGTATTTTAGATACGATGATACAATTTCTTATTCAGCTCTGTGATTTGCAAATATTTTCTCCCTGTTCGTGGCTTGTCTTTTCATTTTCTTAATGGTGTCTTTTGAGGAACATAAGTTTTAAATCTTGGTGAAGTTCAATTTATCAACTTTTTAAAATGATTAATGTTTTTGGAATTATATCGAAGAGATCTTTGCCTAGCTCGAGGTCGCAAAGATTTTGTCCTTTTTTTTCCTTAGAAGTTGTATCGTTTTTCGGATCATACATTTAGGTCTGTGATTCATTTGGAGTCAATGTTTTTCATGTATGGTTGAAATAAAGATCTAAGGTCATTTTTTTGCATATGGCTATTCAGTTATTTCAACATTATTTGTTGAAAAGAATATTCTTTTCCCATCAAATTGCCTTTGCACCTTTGTCAAAAATCAGTTGACCATAAATGTGAGAATTTATTTCTGCACTCCTTTGCCCTTGTGCCAGTCACACCTGGTCCCTAGCCAAGGGTCACAACCTAGCACTTACAAGGTTGTGTCCGATATGCAGAAGCTTGGAATGCAGTAGCTACCCACAAGGAGTGCCTGGCAGTGGGCTGCTGCTGCCACAGTTATTTCTCCTACCCTGTTGTTACTGTTAATTGTGCATCTCAGAGCCATGCCTGCTGCCCTGCCCTGGTATTTAAGGGAGGTCATGCCACCCTAGAGACAGGCCACCCTAGACAAGTATAAGAAGGAGGGGCGATCAGCCCTGTGACCCACCAGCCCCAGGGCAGGGGTGGGGATATGCCCTAGACCTAAACCTTTTGTATATCAGGTGTGTGTACTTTAAGATTATTTCACCTTCATTATCTTATTGGAGCTTTGCCATATCCTCGTGACACCAGACTTTTGTCCTCTTTGATGGGGGAACTAGAAATCAGAACGAGCCCTTTGTCGACCAGCACCCGGGCGTTGCACACTGTAGGCATTTAATAAATGCTGTGCAGCGTTATTATTGCAGAAGGCGACCCCCATCTCCCTAGTGTGCAAGCCGATCAGACTGGGCTGCGCCTTACCTCATGGGGGCCGAGGACTCCTGGGTCTCTGCCGTGTGATGGAGGAGCCCAAGGTGTGTGTGCTGTGTGCCTTTGTGTTGAGGGCAGTCTAGAAGCATCTGCTTGAGAATGATGTTGGTGACCACGCTTCATGCTGGTGTTGGATTTATCCTTTCCGGAGTAGAGCCTTGCAGAGGCAGGTGTTCTAGCAAAGGGAGAATGTTCTGTGTCACCAAGGGTGTCCTCTGTCACTGGGGTCATTCGGGGTCCATGGGCCATCACTGTCCCAAGGAGGCAAGCTTGTACTCTGAGACCCATGCATCAGTAGCAGTGGGATGGGGGTGGGAAGAAGCGGCTTCACCTGCACACGGGGTTTCACCTCCCTGCTCAAAGACCTAACCTGCACCATCATCGCCAGCACCGTGAGCAGACATTTTCCTTCCCCAGTTGTCGCCTGTGCCATTCACATAAGAACCAGTTCTGTGCTTCTGCTCGTTCAGTTTGGTTTGGAGTTTATTGTTGTAAGAGCTATTTCCTGAGCTTCAGCTATTTTATTTATATACATACACACATACATATATATATAGTTTTTTAAAATTTTTACTTATTTATGTATCCTTATGGTGACATTGGTTAACGAAATCCAATAAGTTTCAGCTGTAAGCTGTTATATTCTAGGTAAAAACAGCAGCAACAAAAAACTTTTAAGTTGACCATAGGGGTGGGTAGGCATCTGTTTCCCTGAAGAAGAAGCAGTGGGTAGCCTGGGTTTAGAAGCCTGCCTTTGGCACCCGAGCCCTTTGGCTCAGGACTGAGATTTGTTGGATCTTGATGTTGAAGTGTCTCCCACCCTCCAGGCTTTGAGAGGGCACTGGAGCTCTGCCCGTTTGTCTCTGAGGTCCGGCATCCTTCTCTCAGTTCCGTGCATGCCCCAGCGGACCTTTCATAGTTTCTCTGGGATTTTTTGAGAAACCAGCACTTCCCATTGACTCTAAAATAACCTGGCCTTATGTCAGCTCTTGCCAGCCTCGCCCTCCCTGGGCTTTGTTGAATTTTCACATTGACCCCACCATATGTTTCATCCTGGTACATAACAAAACCTTTCTTGGCCCTTTGAAATTGTGCTCTCTGAAGGTCTGCACAGCCTGGCAAAGCCAGAGCCGGTGCTGTTCTGGCCGGATAGCCAAGGGGCCTTTTATCCCATGCCATGAAGGTGGCTGCTGCCATCCATAGTTGGCTGAGGCTCTGAGGGCCTATCTGCCCAGGATAAAAGGGGTGTGTGTGTGTTCGTTCTTCACAGTTGGGTTGGCCTTTACTGTATTTATAGCACACTCTTCCACAAACATGGCTGGGTATGGTGGCAGAAGCACTGGATTCCAAGTCCTGAGGCAGTCACTTGCTCTCAGGACCGGTCTCCAACTCACCCACTTAACCTCTGGCTCCCCAGGCCTCTTTCAGTTCTGATTCTGAGACTCCACGTGAGACGGCAGGGTGGAACCAAGCCCCAGCCCAGCCAGCTTGTGTTTTCCAGTAGGCCTGAAAGTTTCATGGGGCATGTCCTGCACTTCCTGGATGACACAGCAGCGGGCAGTGCCCATTGCCATCTCCTAAACCCAGTGCTGCCTAGGTCAGACTTTGCTTAGGGCCATGTTCCATTTGGCATGTATAGTGATCCAGCCTCACATTTCTGTGTTGTCCCATAAAATGAAGGGCACATGGTGTCACATACACTTCCCCTGCAGCGCCTAACTCAAGGGCTCAGTAAGTAACGTAGAATTATTCAGTTCTGCCAGTTGCCTCTGCATCTGCCCGGCTCCTCAGAGCTGGGCAAACCAGGCTCAGCCCTAGCCTGTGCCACCAGGACGGGATTGGAACAGGAGTGAGGCCCAGTCCTTGCAGAAAGCCACTGTCACGGAACAGCATGGGAGAAGGGCCAGTAGCTGTCTCACAAAAGTCAGCTAGCTCACTTTCTCATATAACTAGATGAGGAAGTGAGAGGCTGGAGTGTTTCTGACTTTGGAACATCTGTCCACTTCTGTGTCTAAAAGAAGGCCTGAGGCAGGTTAGAAAGAATACCATTTTCTCAGGCTTTTCATCCTATCGACTTGGGCCCTCCCTCTTGGTCCTGGGTGCTCCTGAGCCGATTTCTCGAGGTGGGCAGACCTCTGTGCTGGCCCCCTCCAGTTTGCCCTGGGGTCCTTCCTTTTTTCTGATAACTGCAGCTTTCTGCTATCCAGATCTCCTGCTCCATGGAACTCATGGTCACTGCCATGTTCCTGAGTGATCAGACTCCCCAGGGAGCCTTTAGGGAGAATATTTCAGTGCTTTAAAAAATGTTTGTGTCATTTGCATCGATTGTCTATTTTTTCTATGAATAATAATGGAAATAAATTTAACTTAAACCTTGTACATTAGGTAATACTAGTTTCTGGAGTCTTTTTCAATTGAAAAATTGTGTCTGGTATACTAGGTGGCTTTAGGTAAACACTGTTAAAGTATAACATGCCATTTGGATTTTTTTTCTGTCAACAGGAAGGATGATATTCTTGAAATAAGATATCTCAAACCAAAAAAGTGTATATATACATATATATTTAAAATCAAAGTGTAACATGTATGGAAGATGTATAAATCATAAGCACACTTCATGAATGATCATGAAGTGAACGTGTTGAAGAAATAGAATAGTAGCAGCCCCCAGAAGCCCCTGGCAGTTGCCTTCTCCCTGGGAAACCCCCTCCTGATCCCTGTGGAGATGAGTTTTGCCTGTTTTTGAACTTGATATAAATGGAACCAGACACTCTTTTCCTCTACATTCGGTGATGCGAGGCCCTGGCATGGTTCATGGAGCACAGTGGTCGGTTTCCTTTCTGTGCTGCATGATATTCCAGCATCTGTTGATGCCCGTGTGTTCATCTGTTCATGCCGAGGGGCACCGGGGGAACTTCCGGTTCGGGCTCTTAGGCAAATCCTGCCATGGACACTCTTGTGACTGACTGGCTTTGGTGTCCATGAATCTGATTTCTTTGGGTTTATTTATTTTTTCTTTTAGGGTTGTTAATTGTGGTAAAATACACATAACATAATAATTACTATCTTAACCATTTTTAAGTGCACAGCTCGGGTATTACATACATTCACATTGTTGTGCAGCCATTAGCACTATCATCCCCTTGACTCTTCATCTTGTGAAACAGACTCTGTCCCCATTAAATACTAACTCCCCATCCTCCCTTCCCCAGCCCCTGGCAACCACCACTCTCCTTTCTGACTCTGTGATTTTGACTCCTTGAGTTACTCACCTCTTTGGGTTCATTTTCATACCTGGGAGTGGGTGCGGGGCCCTCGGGTGCACGTGTGCAGCATCAGCAAGTTTCACACTTTTGTGGAGCAGTTGAACCAATTCACACCCCCACCGGCCAAACGTGAGAGTTCCGTTCACTGTGCCTTTTCACCAACACTGGCTAGTGTTGGGTGTGTGTTTTATTTGTTGCTTTTCTCTTTCATTTGCCAGGGAAATCTGTTGTAGTTGTAATTTACTTTCCCTTAATGACCAATGGGGTTGGGCACCTTGTATGTAGATTTCCATTCATTTCTCATTCTCTTTTTATGAGGGGCCTGGTGACATTTTTGGCGTATTTTTAATATTGGAGTGTCTCTTTTTACTCCCTGATTTACAGGAGTTTTTTCTTAAGTGCTTTTTATTACATGTTGAATTCTTTGGAAATTGGCCATCACTATGGCATTTGTGGAAACTATCTTAGGCAAGAAATAGAATGCACTGGAAGGTTGGGGAACCAAGAAGTAGACACTGTCAGAGTGCACAACCATTGTTCTGCTCTGGCTTTGGGGTCATGGTGCTGTGACATGGGTAAAGACGACTGCCGCCCACCAGGGGCCCTCAAGGACCAAGTCCTGTGATCCCCAGTTCCACAAGGGAGAGAATCTGGTTTTTGTCCCAGAATCTGGTTTTTGTCCCAAGGTGGACAGTCAGAAGCCCACCTTGACCAACTAGCTATGTCCAGGGAGCGGGAGCTACACATTCTGGGGGTAGCTGCCCCCTCACCACCCCGCCCCACCGCAAAAGGTGGCTACAACTATTTAAGGGAACTCACTGAACTAGAATCTTTGCTTAATTTTCCCTTCTTGCTGGGGGCCGAGAGCTTTTAAGATGGGCCTGCTGTAATGAGTAAGGCTTTCACATTAGAAGGAGGCTGGGAAACAAAGGGTTATCAAGTGTCTTTTCACCTGTGCAAGGCTCCCTTGCATAACTGGCTCCTTTTATCCTTAGGTCATCCTGAGCTGCCCTCTAATCTCATCTGCAGCCAGAGTGCAGGTTGAATCTCTCATGTTACAGATGGGAACACTGAGCCCCAGAGAGGTTAGGGGCTCCCAGACACCTGCCTGAGTGTGGCAAGCAGAGAATGCTATTCTGTGCACATGTGTGACCTTAGCCGAGGGGAAATCTGAGCAGGGAGACTAGAGGTGGGTGGGACCCCTCCGGGGCAGTCTCTTTCACTGTTTGGAAACAGGCTCACAGGCTGTGGGGCTGCTGGCCTTCCCCCTGGCAGGGTGTTCTCAAGGGCCTGGAGATGCTTTTCTGAGATCTGTACTCTGTGGTGACTTGCAATGTTCTGATCTTGAGCTGGTCAGGCCCAGCTGGGGCTTAGCGGCAGCAGATTTCAGGAAGCTGGTCACTGGGAACATCTCTCCCGTTGCAGAATGAGAGCAGTTTTCAGCTGTTGAAATCAATGAACTGTTCCCAGCCTTTACGGATGCCTTGTCACCTTTCCGTTGGAGCACGAATGATGACTAGGGCAGCTAAGCAAAATCCACACCAGTGTCCCAGGTTCCAGGGCCAGTTCTGTTTCTTAGGAGGGGAGCACGGAGGGTGTCTTTATTGATGTCATGGTTTACCTGGCAGGGATATTGTGATTTATAATAAAATAATATATGTTTGGTCTTCATTCATTTCTGGCACAGAGCTTCTAAAACCCTTGAAATTTCCTAAGTGATAAAAGATAAAAGTGAAATGGGTGTTTTAGATATCTCTTTTAACTACACCAGAGTTTATGTCAACGAGACGATTTTTGAAAAGCACCTGAGAATAGGTGCTGATTGCCAGGGGAGCCAACTGTGTGATTAGAGGACTGGAGATTGAGATGATCACCAAGGGACAGTGATTTAATCAGTCATGCCCACATAATGAAGCCTCCATAAAAACTCAAAGGGCGGGTTTTGGAGATCTTTTAGGTTGGTGAACACACCGAGATTCTGGGAGGGTGGCATGCTGAGAGAGAGCACGGGAGCTCTGCGTTTCTTCCCTATACGTCACCCTCTGCATCTTTCATCTGGCTGTTGCCAGATTGGATCTTTTTATAATAAACTAGTAATCTGGTAAGTGAACTGTTTTCCTGAGTTTTGTGAGCTCCTCTAGCAAATAATGAACCTAAGGGGGAAGTCATGGGAACCTCTGATCTATAGCCAATTGGTCAGAAACATAGGTGACAACTTGTGATTGGCATGTGAAGGGGGGCAGTTGTATGAGACTAAACCCTTAACCTGTAGGATCTGATGATCTGCAGGTAGATAGTGGCAGAATTGAGCTAAATTTGTAGGCCTCTGGGTCAGCATCTGCTGAGAATTGGAGGATTGGTGGTGTTGAAAAAAACACATTGGATTGGCATCGTTGAGAATGATGGGCTCTTGGATCAGCATGGGTTTTTCAGTTTGGATCTCACTGGTGTGTGGCTTGAAGCGGGTTACTTGATCTCTGTGCCTCAGTTTCCTCAGCTATCAAATAGTAATAACAGTGTCATCTACTTTCATTTATCTGATGAATTTTTGTCATGCTCCTACTGTGCAGTCCCTAGTGCTGGCCACCGGAAATATGGGACAACGAACATAGGACCCCTGGTCTTGGTAAGGGGAGAACAGAGTATAAACAACCAACAAACAAGGAAAAATAGGATTTACTGAAGAGTGGGCAGATGGCCTGCAGGGAGGAGGTCATGGGAGGCCTCGCTCTGGAGTCGAAAGGTGGGGGCAGCCCTTTGGGCCAGAGAGAATGAAGAAAGCTCCAGGATCCTGGTAAATGGGCTGGAAAGGTGGCACGAGGCCAGGTGGGTAGTGCGGAGCACAATCTCTAGTTGCAGTGTGGCTGGTGGGCACCCAGCCCTCAGGTGGAGGCATGGTGAGGTTCGTGTTGAGGATAGCATTAGCATGGGGATAGCATCTGGTGTATGAGCGAGGCTGGTTGCCAAGAACCTCCCTGGAAAGGACATCAGATTGGGCACGTGGAGCCCATATTCTCCAGGCAGGCAGCCCTCAGGAGTCACAGTGAGGTGGGCATCCTGTGACCAAGATGCACAGCCCTGCTCCGCAGATCAGGGTGAGGTGAGGGTCCCATTCATCAGAGCTCCACCCTCATGACCTAATCACCCCAAGACCTCACCTCCAAACACCATCACATTGGGGGTTAGGTTTTCAACATGCGAATGGGGCGGGGGCACAAACCTTCAGTCTGTAGCAGGATCCCAAACTCTGGTTTCTTGATAAAGTTGCGTTTAAAAAAAAAAAAATCTCAAGCAGGGCAGGTGTTTTCGGGGAGAATGTGGAGGTCCCCACTTTATTCTTCCCAGCCTTCTCCCTGCCTTCTCAGAGGTTCCTGCCAGCAATTTGGTGAGGATCCTTCGAGACCCTTCTTTTAGTGGAATCTAGCTGTGCTCTCCGTGCTGACCTGTGCTTTGCCTTCAGTCTGATCCCTTGCAGATCTTTGCACGTCCTGGTGCCTCCCCGCTTAGCAGGGTTGGTTCATTTAAGTAATTTAGAATGTTTTCATTTTTCCGATGTAAATGATGGTCATTGCACACACGTGTACGATACACACATTTGAAAGCGGAAAGGACAAAACAAAAGGAAACCCCAGAAGTCCACTTGGCTGGCTCTGTGGCCCATGAGGAACGGAAGGCACCTGCTCACCTCCTTCAGCTGTCACCGAGACAGCCGCTCACCGGCAGCCTCATGGCTTTGATTTTCCTCATCTGTAGAAGATGATGAACACGTGTCCTTCCGCACCTGCTGTGTACGAAGGAAAATGGGGCCATGTGTGAGAATGCCGGGAGGCCTCCCAGCAGGACGCTCTTGGTCTTTGTCAGCCAGGTCACCTGGACACCTTTAAGTAGGGCAGAGTATGAATCCCTGGCACAGAGAAGAGGCGAACTGTTTGAGCTCCTGTGCCCCTTGACCAGTGACAGGAAGGAGGAGACAGGAGCATGAGTTTATTTTAGCCATCATGTTCGAGGACAGCCCCGCTGAGGCTCTGAGGCTGCATGTACCTGGAGCATGTTCGTGTCACGTAGCTGGGGCTCTATGCTGAAATCGTGGCCTCTGGCAGGCCCTCGGAGTGTGGCCATAGAAGGATTTTCTGATCGGAAGGCCTTTGTATGTGGGGATAGCTACCCTTCGTGACCGGAGATGACACCACTGACCATTTGCTGCCGTCGCTGTGCTGTGGGAGGGGAGGCGTCGGGCGTGGTGCTGAGACACAGTGCGCTGGGAGTCGTCCGGTTTGAGCCGGGCCCCACCACCAGCTTGGTGATCCCAGAGTGCAGTTTCCTGCTTGGAAAGTGGGGGCAGGATCTGTTCCCTGGGAAAACCAGGCTAGGGTGCTGCCTCGGGGATGTGGAGGAAGAGCTGGTGGAGTGGTAGTGGCGTCTGTTCTCTTTTCACCCTCATGTCTTCCTTCTGTTCCTCTCCTCAATTACCTTTTCTTCTTTCTCTTCCTGCCTCTTCATAGCTCCGTCTACACCTCTAGGTCCTAAAGTGTGCACGCACACAGATGTATAATATATACGTAACACACACACACCGTGTACACATACGGTTGTGCACACACAAGCACAACGTACATACTATCCATCTGTATACACATGTATGTACACATCTGCATCCATGCACAATACAGCATCCGCACGCACACACTTATACACATGCACACACACCTGGGAGCTGCTACCAGTGCCCTCTGGTGCACACATTCCTCCTTTAAACGTTCCTTTTAAAAAAAATGTGAGCATTTTAAAAAACAGGAAAGTACGGAGAGTAACAGTGAATGCCCTCATTTAGAATTCATGGTTAGCATTTTTCATATCGTTGTCTCTTTCACACTTCTGCCCCATGTTGGACCTGGGCGCTTACTCCCCACGTCTGGTTCATTCTTTTCCACGTGTAGGTGTTCCCCATCTGAGCTGCAAGGCTTCTCTGTGATGTGTTTCACACTCCTCTGTGTGAGTCGTGTTCGCTTTGCGACTGCGCCGTGCTGACAGGTGGAGACTTGGCTCACTCCTTTTAACTACTGTGGTCCCATCTTGTCACTGCCGTAGTGACTTGTCTTGTTGCCGTTTGTCCGTTTCCTTGTTGAGGAACATGGAAGGTGGTTTCAACTTTGTATGCTGAAAGTCTTATTCATGACCATATTGTATGTTTCTACAACCAAAATATGTACATGAATTGAAATGAGAATTTTAAAAGTGAGAATTTTTCTTCTGGTCTGTGTGGGCATTATAAGTAAATTGATCCAAACAACATAAACATTTCAGTTTTTATAAATAACAAATACTAAGAAGCATTGCGCATGTATCTCTTAACTGGATGGGTTGCTTTTTTTCTCCCAGTTAATTCATGTACTCACAGTTGAATAAAACCTATTAATAGAGGCAAGTCAGCGTCAGTTCTTGTTCTGTTTTTCACTTTTAAGTCAAGAAACCTTGTTCACATAAATCAATAGATAGGAATTAACAGAGGTTTGATATAGCAGTAGCAGCTAATTTTAAGTTATTTGCAAAACAAAGTAAGGATCACATAAAGATCTAATACAAAACAAAATCGTTGATGATCTACCAGCTGACAATTTGATCAAGCAAGTTCTTCTGGTTCCTAATAACAGCTTTATTGTGATATATTCACATACTATGAAGTTCACCCTTTTAAAATGTACAGGTCAGTGGTTTTTCCAGAATGTGGTTCCAGTTTTGTGGTATTACAACCACTGCTGTAACACACGTCACCAATCTTTTTAAAATAATTTTTTTGTTTTAATACAGATTAATTATAGAAAGTCTATAAAATACAGTTAAAGCCCCCACCCCCCGCCAAAAAGGAATATTCATCCATTGTCTCTCAATCCAGAGGTTTTAGTCTGTAGCATTTATACTGTGAAGTTATTGAGGCCTAAAACCTGCAGTAAGGTGTGGGGGCCTCCTGTGTATGGTACGTCAAGTTGTAGAAAGTGCTCTGGAGAAGAATAAAACAGAGGAGAATGGAGGAGGTTAGCAAGGAGGGCGGAGGGGTTGTTAATGTAAAAAAGAAAGGATCAGAAAAGGCCTTGCTGAGAAGGGAACGTGAGGCGAAGGATCAAGGCAGAGCTCTTGGGGAGGAGCTTCCTAAGCAGCGGAAACAGCAGTGCCAAGGCCCTGGGGTGTGAATGGGGTGGGCAGCGTCTGCATGGTGGAGGGCCTGGCAGGCCATGGGGAGGAGTTTGAGACTTACTCTAGTGTGATTAGGAGGTCATCAGAAGTTTGTGAGTAGCGGGATGTGGGAAGCAGACTTTGGGGCTAAGTGAGAGAGGGGCGACTGGCGGAGTGGATTACAGTAATCCAGGCAGGAGTTGCTGATGGCTTTGACCAGAGTGGTGGCCACGGAAGCATGTTAGAATCAGGAACCCAAGAGGATAAAGAGGAGGGAAGCCCATTGTGTTATCTCTTGCTAAGTAACAAATTAAAAATTTAACTGTTTATAACAATAAATGCTTGTTATTTCAGTTCCTGTGGGTCAGGAATTTGGGAGTGGCTTAGCTGGTGGCTGTGGCTCAGGGTCTCCCATGAGGTTGCAGTCAAGCTGTTGGCTGGGCTGCGAGATCTGCTTCCCAGGTGGCTCCCTCACAGGGCTGGCAAGTTGGTGCCAGCTGGTGTCTGGAGGCCTCGGTTCCTTGCTGTGTGGACCTCTCCATAGAGCTGATTGAGTGTCCTCAGAACACAGAGGCTGGCCTCCGCCTGAGCCTGTAAGTCCTGCTCCATCCTTTCCACAGTGTCCTGCTGGTTACACAGGTCAGCCCTGTCCACTGTAGAAAAAGTCTGTCCAGAGACGTGAATGCGAGGAGGTCATCCCATGCGGGCCTTCTTGGAGGAGGGTTACCTCACCCGTTTTCTGCCTGCAGAGAGGGAATTGTGGGAACTTGTGGGACATGATGTGGTTGGGCCTTGCAGGTCTCCAGGAGGAGGTTGGAGCAGGAGGTTCAGAGCCAGGGACCTGTCTCTCACTTCGAAGGCCTTGCAGGGACGGCCTGGCTCCTGTGCCTGATTCAGCCTTTTCCCAATCCTTCCTTCCAGACCAGTTCCAGCCTCAGTCCTCAAAGGAGAAGTCAGATATGAATGAAATGATAATTCAAATCCAACAGTTTTAAACTATGGTCACTGCTAAGGCAAAAAAGTACTCGGGTCTCGAATTTGGGGTCGGGGGAGCTGACTTAGTCTGGGGTCAGGAAACATGTATAGTCTGCTAGGGCTGTCATAACAAAGTGCCACAAACTGGGTGGCTTAAAACAACAGAATTTATTCTCCCAGTTTTGGAAGTCCAAAATCAGTGTATCGACAGGGTTGATTCGTTCTGGGGGCTTCAGGGGAGGCTTCTTCCTTGATTCTTCCAGATTCTGGTGGCTCCAGGTATTCCTTGGCTTGTAGCCACGTCACTACAGTGTCTGCCTCCATTGTCACACTTCCTCCTTCCCTCTGTATGTGTCTCTATGTCCAAATCTCCCAGGTTCTTTTATGAAGACTGGGCACTGGATTTAGGGCCCACCCCAATCTAGTCTCACCTCTTGATTCTATCTGCAAAGACCCTGTTTCTAAATAAGGTCACGTGCACAGATACAGGAGGTTAGGACTGGAACATGTCCTCGTGGGGGACACAACTCACCCTGCTACAGAAGGAAATGGTGTTAGAGTTAAGATTGGATGAGTTCCTGAGCAGCGGGGAGAAGTCCAAGAGAGGGAAGGGTGTTGGGGTGGGCGCAGAGGTGGAACCGGCATGGTGGAAGGGCTGAGGCCTGTTTCTGGAACGAGAGTGGAAGCCATGGCCTGTGCTGGTTTCTCTCAGAGTAGAGCCTTTCCCAGGGCTGAGCCTCTCTGGCCATTAGATGCTCCCACGGGATTGTATCAACTCTTAATCTACAATTGTTGTTGTTTTTTTAAACCAGGAAACTACTTTGCTTCGCACTTTTTCATGGGAGGTGAGAAATTTGACACCCCCCACCCTGAAGGTTACCTCTTTGGAGAGAACATGGATCTGAACTTCCTGGGCAATCGCCCAGTCCAGGTCGGTCTCAACAGAGCTGGGCACGTGAGTGGACCCTGCCCTCAGTGTCCCAGGTGCAAGGATGAATGGGCACTGAGTCACCCCAAACAGGGCAGATCCGCAAGCTGGGTGTGTGCACATGACATGTGCTTGAGGCATGTCCTGGTGATACCCCCTTAGAGGCTGGGTGACCCAGGGTGGGTCACTGGGGGACAGAGCAGCTGCTACTGAACCTGGTGCATCCAGGCTTTGGGGTTATAGAAGATTATGGTTTTGATCTCAGGCCTCTTGGACAACTTTCTTTAAAAAGAAAAAAGAACATATATGGTCCATGGAATAGTGGGTAAAAGATGTGATCCACAGGAGAAACGCAAACAGCTGGTGAACAGTTTTTACAGGTTCACCTTCACCAGTCACCAGAGAAGCCCATGTTTGTGCACTGCTGTCCATTCATTCATTCAATGCACATTTGGAACTGTCTGTGTGCCCAGGACCCTTCCAGGGGCCTAGGGCAGAGGACAGATCCTGCCCTGTTCCTTAGGGTGGTACAGACAGTAAAGAAGAGAACATTTGACAGATAGGGACTGAAAAGAGAGGAATGAGAGAGGGCTCTTGAGGGGGAACTCCGAGTCCAGTATTGGATCCCCAGTGTGGATGAGGGGCCAGGCGGGAGGCCGTCTCCCTCAAGAGACACTGGATTCCGTCCCCTAAGGCTGCTGAGTCAGGGGGCTGGCTTAGGGTGAGGGGTCCTCTGGACCAGGGGTCTCCATGACTGTTTTAGACATGACGCAGCTGGTTGACATAAAATCTTGATCTTTTAATGGGTGGGAGGTGAGAGGCTGGGGCTGAGAGTGTTGCGGGGCCAGGCGGGAGGCCGTCTCCCTCAAGAGACACTGGATTCCGTCCCCTAAGGCTGCTGAGTCAGGGGGCTGGCTTGGGGTGAGGGGTCCTCTGGACCAGGGGTCTCCATGACTGTTTTAGACATGACGCAGCTGGTTGACATAAAATCTTGATCTTTTAATGGGCGGGAGGTGAGAGGCTGGGGCTGAGAGTGTCCCCCACCTGAGGGACCAGTGGGGCCTCCGACACCCTCCCAAGTCTATGAGGGTGAGGCTAGACCCTCGCCTTCCACATGTTCAGAGCATCGTCTTAGACCCAGGGCCTGGCTCGTACAGGCTTCTCGTTAATCTGTTGGTTTTTTTCAACTTTTACTTGGACAGCACTGTAGATTCACCTGCAATTGTAGGACATAACGCAGAGAGACCCCCATATGTCATTCACCTGGTTTTCCCCAGGGATGGCGTCTTGTAAAACTCCAGAGCCCTATCACAAGCGGGAAACTGACATTGACCATCCACATGTTCCAGATGCTGCCACTTTTACAGCACTCCTGTGTGCACGTGTCCCTTCCGGAATCTTTACTGTCCATCATCCTTGTATGGGAAGCCCGCCTTGTCCAGAGCAGCAGATGTTGGGTCCCACTCCAGAAATGAGCCCAACCCTAATCGCTGCCCCCCAGACCCCTCAGGCTAGGTTGTGTTTCCCGAGAGCCCTTCCTGGAATTGGGGGACCATGACCGCATGACCGGAATCTTTCAGAATGGTCTGGTCCCATCTCTCCCACGTGCTGATCATGTTGTCCACAGTTTCCTTTGATGTGAATGAAAATAATATCATCCAGTGGTCAGCATGAGGGCCCTGGAGCACCAGGAGGGGATGTGACCAGTGCTCTGATTATCCCTGTTTTCTGTACCCTGCCACACCAGGGAGTCACCTGGGTTTTTGGGTTTTTCCTTCCTAGTTTCCCTACGTCACCCCTGCCCCCCATGAGCCGGTGAAGACGCTGAGGAGCCTGGTGAATATCCGAAAGGACTCACTCCGGCTCGTGAGGTAATCTTGACTCCTCCTTGCTCTTTAAACTTGGGGTTCTCAAGGTGACTGTACCCCAGGGATGTTGTGTCTGGAGATATTTTTAGTTGTCACAACTGGAGGGGTTGGTGCTCCTGGCATCTGGCAGGCAGGGACCAGGGAGGCTGTTAAACACCCCACAGTGCACAGGATGCCTCTACAGCCAAGAATGACCCAGTCCAGACTGTCAGGGCTGAGGAACTGCTTTAACCCTGGAAGACCCGATGCGTCTGGGGCCATCTCTAAACCGAGAGAACTTATCTCCCTTTCTATGAGCAGGAGGCAAGGGAAGGAGAACCCTGCATTATTGGGCCTTGTTGTCCAACAGGGACTGGGTCTCCATGTTTCTAGAAAGGTGGGACGCAGCCAGGCAGCTGACTCAGGGACCCCTCTGGGGACAGTGCGTGCTCAGCAGGGGAGGCACGCTCCTGCAGGCTTGACCTATGACCTGCTACCTGTCCCTCTGCCTTCCTGGCAGGTACAAAGATGGTGCCGACAGCCCCACCGAGGACAGCGAGAAGCCCCGCGTCCTCTACAGCCTGGAGTTCACCTTTGATGCTGATGCCCGGGTGGCCATCACCATCTACTGCCAGGCGGCGGAGGAGTTTCTGAACGGGATGGCTGTGTGAGTCTGGGGTGCTAGGTACACTGAGGAGGTGGGTCAGGGCCCCAGCAGCTCTGCTTCTGTCTGAATTATATATTTGAACTTTCAGAGGTTTTATTTGAAATAGGGTCTTATGGGCCCCCATACTTTGAAATCTACAACTTCACCATGACCTTGTCATGCCTGCCTCCAGTCCGTGGGGCCGTACCTGGACGGGACAGGCAGAAATGCACTGGCTTCCATCTTGTGGGAGAAAACTGCTCGGAGGCCGGATTTAATCTGGGGATAGAGCGGTGGTTGGGAGCTTAGGCTTTGAGTCTGCTCACAGGCCACACCCCCAACCCCAGTGCCAGTTTCTCAGGCCAGGTGTGTCAAAGCCCTCGAGAGTGTCCTTTGACCTAGAGACTGAGAGAGGGGCCCCAAGGACAGCAGGTGTGGGATGGGGCAGAGTGGGATGAGTGACGGATGTGTGTTGGATTCCTGAATGGGAAGATGCTAGAGTTTATCAGAATTGAAAATGTGTATACTCTTTGACCTGCCATTCCTTTTCTGGGAATTTATGTTGGAGATATGCTTGCATGCATGGCTAAGATGTGTGCAGAAGAGGGTCCTGGAAGCATTGTTTGGAAAAGCAAGGTGCTAGAGACCACCCAGTGTCTACCAGTGGGGGCCCGATTGAATCAGAGTACAGCTTCAGTGGAGCCAATACAGTGTTCAGAGAACATGACACCCATGTATATGGTGGTTACGGGACACCTTCGGGGTGCATGAGGAATGGTGGAGCGGAGTGTAGGTGGGCTGCTAGTTGAATATTAAAGAATAGACACCTACACATACAGATGTGACTATGCTTTAATTCTTTCGGGAGTGATACCTGGGTTGTGGATGGGCAGAGAAGCAGGTGGCTGGGAGCAAAGATAGAGTGCGGGTTCAGGGCTGGGGGAGAGGGCACTTTGCACTGTGTACATTTTTGTACCATGTTTTTTCAAAAAGTCAACAAACTGTAAAAACCAATGGAAAGGCATAGCCATATCTGGAAAGGTAGCCAAGTTAACCAGCAGGCGTGCCTGCTGGCCTCTGCCTCAGGTCGTGTGGCAGTGGGGATCACCCTGAGAAAGGGATGTGGCAGAGCGTTTGCTCCTGGCAGAGTCTCACCATCCTTTCTCGGCTGCCTCTTCAGGTACAGTCCCAAGAGTCCCGCCCTGCAGTCCGAGACGGTCCACTATAAGAGGGGGGTGAGCCAGCAGTTCTCCCTGCCCTCCTTCAAGATCGACTTCTCAGAGTGGAAGGATGATGAGGTAACCTCCTGCGCCTTTCCTGAGTTCCTTCCCCTTTGTGGGGGACAAGAATAAGAGGCTCGTTTGCTCAGATTCCTCACATGGTCAATAAGCATCGGAAGTGGCTACCAACCAAGACCTTTGCTCAGTCAGGCATGCACTGGACTGTGGGGTGTTGCTCGGTCCAGGTGTTGGCTGGACTGAATGATGGAGGTGGGATGGAACAGCAGCAGTTAGAGGCTCTGGGCACCATGCTTTGCGGGGCCGTGAGACTGCAGTGTGGCAGGATGCCTTTCACCTAGCAGTTCCACAGCTAAGGACGTTAATTTACAGGACCCAAAGGGTGTTCATTGCAGCTCTGTCTGTAATAGTGACAATTGGAAACAACCTACATGCCCACCATGAGGGGATTACTTAGTTCACTAATGTTACAGGAACCACCCATATATATAACATGGGCACTCTAGTTCATGTCCATTATGGATGCTGGGCAGACTTAAAGCAGATGAAAGAGATCTGTGAATACTGTACATGCTGATGTGGAAAGCCCCTCTGGATTCAGAGAAGAGTAAGTTGCAAACAAATATAGTATAATCTCGTGTATGTAGCAACCACAAAAATGCACAAAACCATTTCTGCAGGTACATGGATGTGTATATAAGTCTTGAGGAAAACTCGGAAAAGATGCCCATCAAGCCGAAGACAGTGGTTGTTTCTGCAGAGGGTCTTGGATAAGGAAGAAGGTTATATAATACACACTATACGTGTATAGTTGGCCCTCTACAGCTGCAGGTTCTTTGGTGGTGGGGGGGAACATATCCTATTCGATTAGGCCTATGCTGGGATGGTTGCTTCTGTGCTGAATATGTACAGACTTTACTTTCTGGTCGTTATTACCTAAATAATACAGGACGACAACTATTTCCATAGCATTTATATTGTATTAGTCATTGTAAGTAATCTAGAGACTGTTAAAAGCAAATAAAAAAAAATGAGAAGATGTGTGTAGGTTATATACAGATTCTACACCCTTTTATATAAGAGACACGAGCATCCCAGGATTTTGGTATCTGGGGTGGTTCTGGAATCAGTCCCTTGCAGATGCCAAAGGATAGACCATACAGCGTGAGTGTTGACACTATATACCGTTCTGAATTATTTAATTTTTTTTTACTGGTTTATTAAGGTATAATTTATGTACTATAAAATTCACCCATTTTAAGTGTTAAATTCAGTGGTTTTTAGGAAATCTATGATCCCAACCATCACTACAGTCCAGTTTTAGAATGTTTTCATCCTCCCGATAGGTTCCCTCACGCCCATCTACAGTTAACCCCTGTTTCTCCCCCTGTCCCAGCCTCTGGCAACCACTAACATGCTTTCCTCACGCCCATCTACAGTTAACCCCTGTTTCTCCCCCCCGTCCCAGCCTCTGGCAACCACTAACCTGCTTTCTGTCTCTGTGGATTTGCCTATTCTGGACATTTCACATAAATGGGATCATATAATATGTGGTCTTTGGTGTCTGGCTTCTTTCACTTAGCTGAATTCTCTAGAAGGTAGTCGTGTCTTATGTTACTAAAATACAGAAGGGGAAAGAAACGGAGGCAGCAGGGCTTGCTGTAGTTTAGGAAGTGGCTAGGAATGTTCTAGATCATGGGGTACATCAGCCGATGAAGGCCCTGCTGTTTGTTCCTGGCCATGTGTGCTTGCTAGTCAGGGTGCTTTGACTGCAAGCAACAGAAGTCACCTCTGCATCACTTGTGTGAGAAGGACAGGTCTTCTGAAGGAAGGACGGGGTGGTTGAAGTCAGAGGAAAAGCTGAACAGCAGATCCCTGGGGGCCCCCCTGCACAAAACCATGCCATCTGCTGCTTCCATTCCTGTGGGTGCACACTCCCAGCAGGTGCATCTGGTCCTGCCCACCCTCCCGTGAATGGCGGAAGAGCAGCTTCCCACAGGTAAAGGAGTTGGGATTGCAGAAAGGAGCTGGGCAGACAAGTGGTGCTTCTGCCCTGGAGTGGCTTATGTGGTACCTGGGCCGGGGCTACACCTCAGTTTGGTGACTTCTGTCCCTTGGCATTTTGGCCAAGCAAAATGGGTTCTAGACTCCCCGTGAGGTCACTTCTCCTGGGGCACACCTGGGTCATAAACCAGTCTCGAGTACCATGTAAAGGCATCCCCTTTTTCTCCCTCGGGGTATCAGGGATCCTGCATCCCCAACTTGTCAGCGTGTGGTGAGGTGGGTGTGGTGGTGGGGGCACGATGGGTGGCAACTCTGGGCTTGTCCAGTGTTGAGTTATATCTCAGGACCCTGTCCTTGTCTTTGCCTTCTCTGATTATCACACATTATAATGTGTTCTTCTCAAAATCAACTCAGTTTTTCTTACATGTATTTTTTACTGTGATAGAATACTCATAAAATTTATTATTAGTGACAATTAGTACATTCACAATGTTGTGCACCGTATGCAGTTTTAGAACATCTTCGTCACCCTAAAAGGAGATCCTGTACCCTTTAAGCAGTCACTCCATCCCACCTACCCCGTTACATGTATTTTTAAATAGAAACTTTATTAGCCATTGCAGTAGCTGGGAAACTACTAAGCTTGCCATAAATAGAAAGTTTCAGAGGTTAAGCTTTATGGAGAACAAAACAGTGTTATTACATCCTAGCATGATGTCATTGCCTCCTGAAGGGGATGTTGGCAGATGTTAGAGATGTGACACTCTGGCATCAAACTCAGATTTCTCCTTTACACCAGGCTTTCTCAGCCGATGCTGTTGACATTTGGGGCCTGGGTCATTCTCCGTGATGGGGACTGTCCTGTGCACTGTAGGATGTTGAGCAGCATCTCCGGTGGCAGGAATACCCCTCTCTGCAGTTGTGACAATCAAAGATGTCTCCAGACATGGCCAAGGTGTCCTCTTGGCTTTAGGCATCATGCCATTAGAGGCTTGGCCATCCACCTTTTTTTAGTCATTTCCTGCAGGTTTGCCTATTTAAAGATTAAAACAATAATGTATATATATTGTAAAATTTGCAAATTACACAATTTATAAAGCAAAACACTCCCTAATGAGTCTCTTCCTTCAGAGGTGACCACTTCTGACCATTTGGGGCGTGTATTCCAGACATTTTTCCTGTGTGCATTTGCT
>NW_006436812.1:3411289-3419069 GCF_000325575.1 Pteropus alecto | reverse complement strand
TTTTTTAGCTTATTTTAAAAAAAGAAAGCTCATTGAAATATAGTTCACATACCATGCAAGTCAGCCTTTTAAAGTGGACAATTTGGTGGTATTTACTAGACTCACAGAGTTGTGTAAACATTTTCATCACCCCCAAAAAGAAACTCCTTACCCATTAGTAGTTACCCACCCCCCTCAATCCCTCACCCCCAGCCCCTCATCTCCTTTCTGTGCATTTGCCTATTCTGGACATTTCATATAAACAGACTCACACTATGTGACCTTTTGTGTCTGGCTTCTTTCACTGAGCACCATGTCTTTTGGCTACTGGCTATTGTGAATAATGATGCTGTGAACATTTGTGTACAAGTTTTCGTGTGAATGCATGTTTTCATTTCTCTTGGCTACAATTTGCTTTAAATTTAAATTTTATCTTTTTCAGACTTTCTTTTTTTAGAGTAGTTTTAGGTTCACAGAAAAATTAAGAGGAAGGTATGGGGGAATTCCTTACCTGCCCTCCCCACCTGTATAATTTTTACTGAATCATATTGCAGACGTCTTTTCAGCTCAGTACTTACCTCCTTGCAGTTGGTGTGGCTTCTTTGCTAGTTTTCCCTACCAGTCCCCTCACGGGCTTTTGTTTATTTTGGTCAAAGCCACATCCCTCTCCTCCTCTACCCTTTGCCTTTTCCTTATTTCCTGGTATCCATCTGAGCTGGGCTTGCAAAGACCCCGTCTGAGGGGCTTCTCTGTACCAAGATAGCTCAAGAGAGAGCCTGAGGGTACCAGGGTGCGAGGCCCCCACCAAGGCAGTGTAAGGGAA
Organism: Pteropus alecto; assembly: GCF_000325575.1. Classification (NCBI taxonomy): domain Eukaryota; kingdom Metazoa; phylum Chordata; class Mammalia; order Chiroptera; family Pteropodidae; genus Pteropus; species Pteropus alecto. Next base: position 3,418,267 of record NW_006436812.1, on the reverse strand, counting down.
GAGCAAAGCGTGAGCCAGAAAGCCTAAGGGTGACTCACGCTGGCGTCAGCTGCCTGGCTCTTTCTTTCTCCTGACCTGGGGGCCTCTTCTGCCTAAGAAAGCCTTTTTTCCTGCATTAAAAATAAACGTCTCTGTCAGCCTCTCTGCAGTGGGTGGAAGCATGCTTAGTTTTGGTGTGTGCCTTGTGCGGAGCAGGCATTTTGGGGGACATGGTCCTTGCTCCCTGGGTCACTCTTCCTGGGCCTCCAGGGAGCCTTGCCCTTCTGTGTGATAGAGCTGGAATGGGGTGCTGGCTACAGATGCACAAGTGAGGTTACCAGAGGCATATGTGGGGTGGCAGCTCTGTGTGTGGAGGTTGTCCTGGCCGGGCACCGCAAGGACAGTGCAGCATCCGGGCCCTGATGGCCAGGAAGAGTTGGCGCTCCAGTCCCCACATCGTCTCCATCTCTGTCCCCTGGCCCAGCACTGGGCCAGCCAGTGTAGGTCATCCGTCGGAGTTTGTTGAGTCAGTTGAATGAAGATGTGTAGGGTGCTGCCCTGGGCTCTGTTGAGAACACGTGATTTGCAAGCTGAATGTCAGTGGGAGGTGCTGGGAAGGCTGCTGCAACAGAGCCTTCAAAGCAGTGTCTCTGTCAGGACTTTTTGCTTGTGAGTGACAGGAAAACCTCAGTCTGGTTAAAGATAATTGAGAATTTATTTGCTTAGATTTTGAAAGAGCTGGATGGCTTGCCATTTCCTCTAGAGCCTGTGTCATCAGGACAGGGTCTGCTCTGGCTGAGCCTGCCTTGCTCTCCGCCTGGCACTTTGCAGACCAGTACCCGGGTCCTAGAGTGCTTGGCTGGACCACCCCAGGCCATATGCCTCCCTCTGTTGCCCCTGTTTGAGGCAGGCATGTGCCATCCTCTGGCCAGACCACAGGGACCAGAGTAGTAGAGAGGTCATTCTCAAACTTCCCCAAGGAAGATTGGACAGCTGCCAGCCGAGAAGGGTGCTTGGATGCTGGGCAGGTGCAGCAGCTGTCTGCACATTCTCTGTGGGGTTCGGACAGGTCTGGGCAGGGGGTCAGGCTGGGTAAGAGCAGGGTCTCAAGGACAGAAGTACCAGGGTGTCTAGGGCGGCAGTGGTGGCCTATCCCATGGACTGGGAGGACACAGGTAGGCGTGGTCTGGAGGTGACCCTGGCTCTGTCACTCTCTCCATGAAACATTGGTCAAGTTATGCTCTCTATGGTTTCCCATTTGTCACCTGGAGATAGAAACAGTCTCTTGCTCTAGGGTAGCCATCAGGGTTCTATGAGGTCACGCATGCAGAGTGCTTACTTAGCTTGGGCTGTCCATCATGAGCCCTGTCTGCTGAGAGGACAGGAGGGGAGAAGGGCCAGTGTCCTTGCCTGCCCGGTTGTGGCCACCCCACACACCTCTCCATACATACTGCTGTCTGTTATTCCAGCACCAGCAAAACAGGACTGTCAGCCATGCTGAGGTGGCACTCAGCATGCATGGCAGAAAGACAGTACGGATCACTTGGTGGCTCCACAGTGCACCTAGTCAGCCACATCTACCCCGAGGATTGTGTTCCAGCAGCTGGCTGGAAGCACAGGGGGCGAAGTGCACAAAGCTCTGCTTCTATCCTGCTCTGTCACTTGAACAGCGCCCCCTCCTGGGCTTAGTTACAGCCCTTGGAAGGGCAGTACTTGTGCATCACACCCAGCATGGTCGTCACCAGGGGAACTTTGGGATGATCGTCAGCAAGGTTGTTCTCTGTGCTTTCAGGGTGGGGAGAGCAAGCAGGCTTGCAGAGGAGCCCCTGTCCCCTGGATAGCTGTGGATGACATGTAACTCCTGAGTCTTGGGTGATCACCCTCCTCCACGGTCATCTCAGAGCAAGGCAGGGGCTCAGAAAGGGGGTCCCTCCCTCCCACAAGTCCAAGTTTCTGCGGTGCAGCCCTTCTACCCTGAGGCTGCGGGGAGCGTGAGGCTTGGTGGGGTCCTGGGTGGGCCTGGACACATCCCACATGCCCCCCCACCTCCCCTCATGCAGCTGACATGCGTACATATCCCCACCAAGTCCTGCATTCCGGGGGTCCAGGCCTCTGGGAGGTCCTCCTGGGCCGCCTTGCTTGGTTCCCACTGCCTAAACACACGGAGCTTTGAGTCGCTGGTGCTCACTGTGTACTCTCCAAGACACCACGCTCAGAGCCTTTGCATGAGGCAGAGCTTTTATCCTTTTACAGATGAGGAAACGGGCCTGGGTTGTGGAGCTAGACTTGAACCTGCCATTTCTCGGTCTGACCCTGCCCTGGCACCTGGACCCCTCCTGGCCTCTCCTGTTCCCCGTGTTGCCTCCCACTGACAGCCTGTGACCCACAGGCCTCCCTTTCAGGCCTCCCCCGTGCAGCCCCTGCTGTGGGTGTCCTCAGCTGGCCACCTCTGTCCCGTGAGCTCAGCGTGACCTGACCTGAGGCCCCCACTGGTGAGCAAATACGAGACCACACCACAGTGGACTCCTGTGGGGAGGAAAGTGGCCTTCAGCCGGAGAGCAGCAAAAGCCACAAGGGGTTGGAGCTGGAGGAGAAGGAACGTGACAGGAGGTTTATCCTTGAGTTCAGACCAGCTGCGTGGTCTCCTTCACTTCCCTTCCATACTTGGTCGACGCCACTCCAGGTGCCTTTCTTTACAAGGTTAAACGCAGAGCTCCCATGGGACCCAGCACTTCCACGCCTGGTCATACCCAGGAGAACTGAAAACAGGCCCAAAGAGATGCTTGTCCAGCATTGTTCATGGCAGCACTGCTCATGACAGCTAAAGGTGTCGTCCATTGGCAAATGACGACATTTCATACAGTGAAATACTACTCAGTCTTGAAAAGGAAGGAAGCACTGACATGCTGTCAGGCGGGTGATCCTGGAACACATGCCGAGTGAAAGAAGCCAGGTACAAAAGACAAATTCTGTTGATTTCATTTCTATAAAATGTCCAGAACAGGCAAGTCCATAGACAATAAGTAGAGTGGGGATTGCCAGGGCCGAGGGAGGGGGATGGGGCCGATTGCCTAATGGGAACAGAGTTCCCGCTTGGAATGACGAAAACATTCTGGAAATGGAGGATTGTGATGGTCGCATGACCATATGAATGTACTTAATGCCACTGAATTGAATACAAATTAGCTATTTTAATCATTTTTATCTATTTTACTACACACAAAAAACACCCAAAAGGCACCGCCAGGCCTCTGTCTTTTTTGCCATTTTGTTTGTCCTCTCGAACTCAGTCTGGCTGTTCTCTCCTCTTTTCCTCAGTTGAACTTTGACCTAGACCGGGGAGTGTTTCCAGTGGTCATCCAGGCAGTGGTGGATGAAGGAGATGGTGAGTGGCCTTTCCTCTTCTGTTCTCCCATCCAGCGTGTGGACCCTGCGGGAAGAAGCCACTTCTCCCCTCAGTCAGCAGGGAGGCATTTATTCAGAAGCGATGGACGGTGTGGGCTCAGCCCACTTAGCAGGTTTAGGGCCCTGGGACTCAAGTGCTAGGCTCTCCATCTTCTCTCTAGGGCCCCCTTGTGGTAGAGCCTGGTTCTCACTGTGGTAACAGTGGCTGGAGATGCCTCTGATCTGGTGTCCACCCCACAGTGGAATGATGGAGACGGTTAGCAGAGAGCAGCAGGGAGTGGGATGGGCCTGTCTCAGGCCACGCTGATTTCCTAACCAGTCCGGCAAAGACTGCTGGGTCTCCTCGCCACTGCTGTGGGCTACACGCCCCCAGCCTAGGATGTGGATGGTGGAGCCCTGCCAGTGCAGGGCTTGTACCCAAGCCCACTTTCTCAGTTTAGCAGCACTGCCTAAAATGTTCCTCCATGTGCAGAATGAGACAGCAGGTACAGAGCCAGCCTCAGGCAGTTTGGAGTGGCTACTTTGAAGGAGGGGTGACGTGTGGGCTGGAGGGAGGCAGGGCCCCCCAGGCAGAGAACATGAGATTAGGATGAGCTCTTTGAAGGGTTCTGGACTCAGCCCATAGGAATGAAGAGGAGAAGCTGGGGCAGGGGCAGGTCAGTGCTCTAAGCTCGCTCTCCTCTCTCTCTCCGGGCAGTTGTGGAGGTGACTGGTCATGCCCACGTGCTCTTGGCCGCCTTCGAAAAGGTAAGTGCTGTCCTGCCCCTTGACCTGGGAGCGATGGGCAGAGGAGTGGTGTTTGAGACTAGAAGTCTGAACTTGGGGGTCACTCCTCGTCAGGTGGGCTTAGAGCCAGAGGCCCAGGGCAGACGGAAGGTTCCCCAGTTGTTCCAGGCTCCAGGAAGATGATGTGTTTCCAGAGGCTGGGCCTTGAGGTAGAGCGTTGCCATCAGGAAGCTTTTTAAAGGACACATAGTGTTTGGTGAGGGCATGTTCTGGGGAGACCAGCCCTCTGGGAAGTCCCAGTAACCTGCCAGCTCAGGGGCTGGGATCCCCATGTGGAGGGCTCTGGTCAGACCACCGTTCCTCTGGGATGTAGAGGGGTCATCCAGGGCTGTGGCCTTTCCCACCAGGCCCAGTGGCCTGGGTGTCTTCAGAATCTCTCAGTCCCCACCTGGTCCTCAAACATTCACAGGTGATCCTGTCCTGTCTCCAGGAGGCTGCATCTCCCGGTCCCTCGGGGCCGGGCAGACCTCCCTCCCCACTGGGACCTTGCTGACCTCCAGGCAGTTATTTGTTGCACTCACTCATCTGATGTCCATGAGGGCAGGGCTGGTCCCGTGTTTGTTATATTCTCAGCGCGAAGTAGGCACTCTGCGAATGCTGGTATTGTGGAGGAGGGTCTGCCACCTGCCTAGCACAGCCCTGGACTCTCTGTGAGTGGCAGAGGGAGGAGACACCCAGACTCTTCTGAGGGCCCTGAGCCAGGGACGCCTACAGATGAAGAGGCCGTTTACATGGAGGGAGTCACTTAATATTACCTTTAGCATTACGTGTATTCAAAACTTAGGTGTTTGCCCCTTCTTTTCACACAAACTCGAGTCCCCAGGTTCCTCAGCTGTGTGTTTTTTGGCCACGTTTACGGGGTGCAGTGGGGATATTGGCTTTGGTAGTGCAGATGGTCAACCTCACTACTGATTAGGACATTGCGGGTTCTAGGGATCGTCTTGCTCACCAGTCACTGCTGGTCATGGGGGCCAGGCAGTCCTGTGCGTCTGTCCACACAGTGATTGAGTGCCTGGCTGTGTTAGGACAGCATCCCTGCTCACTGAGACCTTTGCTGGAGGTAGTGGGGTATGTCACTTGTTTGAAAATGCCACAGCTGACATCCCCTACCCCCAGTGCTCTATGACATTGGTTGGCACTCTGCAGTTGCACAGAGTTTCCAGAGTGTCCTACGTGGATGAAGAGCAAGGATCCCTTGAGGAAACTATGCTCAGGCTGCTTGTTCTGGAATTCCCACCATGCCTGGGCACCCTGCAACCCCCAGCTTCCTCAGCCAGTTGTGTGTCTGCAGCACCGAGAGCCCTTTGTGCAGGGCCCAGCTTCTTCCTTTCATCTGGGTCTTTCCAGACACTCCAAGAGTCATTGTACCCAGGGCTGAGGCCTCCCTGGCCTATTTGTTGAGTGTTCTCCCTGGCCTCCTGGGGCTGTGGTGACGCCGAGTGCCCCAGGCAGAGTTTGGCCCGCTCCTCCTCCAGCTCTGGGCTGGCCAGCTGTGCTCCCTGAGCCTGGTCTTGTTGGAAGCAACAGTAACTATCTACCCTTCTACTTCTCTGGCCAAGACAGATGGGCCACTGATGGCAAATATTCCATTCTGTGGTTCTAGTTTAGAGCCCAGTGAGAAACTCTTTTGTTTTTTGAGTTCAGCATACTAGAAACTTCTATAGGAACCCATCGGCCTTACCAGAAAATGCCAAGTGCTGGTCTCGGTTAACTCAGAACGATAATTGGTGATGTCACAAGATCTTGTACCTAAATTAACTTCGTCAGCTCTCAGCTGTCTCTCCAAATACCACTGAATGCGCTTTGTTCTGGTTTCTTCTACAGTTTTAGAGTGTTGGACTTTCCCATGTACACATGTGTGTGCGTGTTCTTGTGCCGTCTTTGAGAGTAGACCAAGCCCTTCGAGGGCTGCAATTGGTGTCTAATTCTTGCCATCCACGTACTGCTTCTTGACGTTGGGGAGGCTCTTGTCCATCATCAGAACCTGGCTGATGATTGTAAATTTGAGTGTGCTTAAGAAACTACCTGGGGCCAGTTGGGCTTTGCAAATCAGGATGAAATCCCAGAGGCGGTATCTTTAGAAGGTGCTCAGGGTAGTGCTGAGGCCAAGTCAGAGGCCACATTTGAGAAACCCCGGCTTGGCTCTTTAGTCTTCACACAGCCCCTCCTTTTCCAGCGATGAACGTGGAATGACCGAGGAAGACCTTCAGCAGGCCGAGCAGTGCCCGTGTGGTCGAGTTAACCTTTGTGTCTTTCTCCCTGCAGCATGTCGATGGCAGCTTCTCTGTGAAGCCGTTAAAGCAGAAGCAAATTGTAAGTCTGTCAGAGGAAACGCGAGCCCTCTCGATTTAAAAGACACGTGTATACGTACAATCTAGTAGTCTTGGTGGATTATTTTCCCTGCCCACCATGGTAGCTGTTGAGGTAGCTGGTGACAGGTCTGTTGACGTTTTTGTCATTGCTCTGGGCTCTGGGAAGTCAGGGTCAGGGTCATCGGGTACGTGCATGTATACTGCATACCCACCATGTACCAGCATTGACTGTTGTAGCCTTGAGTCTTATCCAGCATGAACATAGCAAGCTTTCGGTAAATGTTTGCTGAACGAATGAATGGATGGAGGTAGGAAGGAAACAGGAAACTAAGACTGCAGCCTCCCTTCTCCTCCTCCTCACAAATTACGGAGTATACCTCAGTATTGGGCAAAGATGATGGACTTAATCAATTTTGAGAGGAAAAATGGAATACCTGGGAATAAATGGGAGCTACAGGATAGTACAGCTTTTCTTTGGGGTCAGTAATTCCATGTT
>NW_006436812.1:3403968-3411257 GCF_000325575.1 Pteropus alecto | reverse complement strand
CTCCGACACTGAGAATTTAGAGGATGGGGTCCCCTGAGCTGCACCACGTTGGATTTTGATATTGAGACTGATTTCAACGATGACCATAGTGGGATCTGTTTCTAAAGCCAGGGTTAAGATTATCCTTGTATGTAGCCGCTCAAGTGCATAAGCCACAACCCGGGAGTGATGTCGGTTAGTTTTTTAAACCAGGGAGTAGGGAGAACTGGCAGATCCAGCCCCTGAAGGTGGCAGGACAGCCAGAGACTCCAGTGATGGTCAGAGCACTTGTCCTGGGAGAGCTGACCAGCAGGACTGTGGCTCTCAGGAGGGGTGTTTATGGCCCTTGGAACTGTGGGAAACAGCAGTTTAGACCACTTTTGAATGTGGCTAACATGAGGCCTGACCCTGGTCACACTTTGGGGCTGGTGACAGGTGAGTTCAAAATGATCTTTTCTCCAGATTAGGGATGGTAAGATGGACAAAGGGTGTGATTGCTGGGCCCATGTAGGGTGTGGCTCCAGGTCCTCTGTGGTGGGCAGAACCACTGGGCCCCCCATCCTGCTGCCCTCCTGGGCTAAGCAGGTAGCAGGTTCTCCCTATCCCTCTCCTGGCGTTGGATCCACTCCCCAGGGGTGGGACTGGACAGAATTCCCAACTGTATCTGATCCCGGGACCCGAGCCTGGCATCTGGGAGGCGGTATTAGGCCAGGTGGATGCAGAGGAGCCCTTGAGTGGAACCGGCAAGTGCCCAGATGCCTTTCTGCTCTCCAGGTGGACCGGGTCAGCTACCTGCTGCAGGAGATCTATGGTATCGAGAACAAGAACAACCAGGAGACAAAGGTATGTGCTGGTGGTGAGCATGCACTGGGCCTCCAGGCCAGCCTCACTCCCCAGCTTCCTTGCCACGTGAATGGAAGCAGGCTCATGGGAGTGGTTTGCCTGGGGTCCCCCAGCCATGGCCAGAGCCCCGCAGGTAGTTTGGTCGATAAGCCAGTTCCCTTCCACACTTTCTCCTGGGGGCCCCAGACTCCATCATTTTTTATGGAATTTTTAAGAGTTAACAGAGTCTACAGGACATTTTGTTCTTTTTCCAGCAAATTCACTGACTTGTTACCATCACTGGGCTGCTGGCCATCACGTCAGCCAGGGCAGCCTGGGCCCGCGGGGTCCCCTCTTCCCTGATCGGGCTTACCCAATATTGCCTTGGCCTTTCTATTCTCACAATCAGCAGTTCACTGCCTCCTGCTGGCTTTCTCCTCCCCAGATCAAGCCTCTGCGGTTATGCGCAGGGAGGGATGCGCCTTCCTATGACTGTGACAGAAGCAGGGTGTCCGACAGCTGGATCTGGCACAGCCAGGGAAGGGTAGCAGAGAACTGTGCCTTCGTCAATGTTTTTAAAGGCACACTGGCACAGATGAAACTGCTGCTGCTTTTTAAATCTCCAGAAGTTTCACACCAGCTGGAACAAGCCAGAAGCAGGAGGACAGGGCCGTTTGGCCAGGCCCCGAGCCTCAGAGGAGCAGTCTGCCCAGTTTGTGTGTTTTACACAGGCTGGCAGACTTTCTGTAAAGCGTCAGATAGTGAATATTTTTGACTTTACTGGCTCTGAGGGTGTCTGCCACATCTATTCGACACTGCCATTGTAGCATAGAAGCAGCTGCAGGCATTATGGAAGCAAGTGGGCAAGGCCATGTTTCAATAAAACTTTATTTACAGAAATAGGCAGCAGACTGTAGCTTGCTGATCCCTGTTTTAGAATGTTGCTGTCTCTTGATCCAGATACTATTTTTGTATTCCAGAAATTGCCATTACTGGATGAAAATATTTCAAGCAAGTTAGACTTGTCTGATTTGATTTTGTTTTTTGTTTTAACCAAATAAATGGGTACTTTCTGGAAGACATGTTCCATAATGTGGCATCTTTTCCACATTTTGTCTTTGATTCTGAGGAATAGAAAGACACCTGAATTCCTTGAGTTGGGGAGTGGGGGTGGGGCCACAGAGTCTCCTCTTTGCTGTGGGGTGGGCACGGGCTGCCTCTGAGCCTGGCCCAGCAAGTGAGACTCTGGGCCACGTCTCCTTGGTGACCTTCCTCTGCCCTCTTGGGCTTCCTTTTGCCACAGCATCCCCCTGAGGAAGTGGGGTATGGCCAATGAGGTGGCCAGGGACAGGAACGCCCCCTTCCTGCCCCTTAGCTGGCCCCCAGTCCCTAGCTCTCGGGAGGCCGCTGACCCTTGGGTCCTCGATGTCCCTGCAGCCCTCAGACGAGGAGAACAGTGACAACAGCAACGAGTGCGTGGTGTGCCTGTCGGACCTGCGGGACACGCTGATCCTGCCTTGCCGCCACCTGTGCCTGTGCAACTCCTGCGCTGACACGCTGCGCTACCAGGCCAGCAACTGCCCCATCTGCCGGCTGCGTGAGTGGGGACTGCCGCACCAGGGCAGCCGGGGGGCTGAGAATGACAGAGGCCGTCAGCCTCCCACTGGGTGTACGGCAAATTGGAACTTGGTGGTTAACTTAGGTAGTTACTACCCACAGCAACTACATGGGCATATGGATGAATCAGATCCCCCCAAATCTGCCTCCAGAAAGTTAGACTTCCAGAACAGATGGCCAGGGCAGGTGTTTACAGTGAAATTGGAACTGGACAGAAATTGATCAGTGAATTAAATCCTTATTTTAAAGGTTATGTGGGAAATAATAGAAAATTAGAGTGAAATGGGGAGGGTGCTATTCAAGGAATTAAATCTGGTTTCCTGGAGCACTCCAGATATTTTTTTTTTAGTCAAAAGCCATCATGTTGGGTATAATTCTGAATAAAATACTTGTTTTCCAATAGAAAGAATCTAAACGTTCTTGGGATACAGGTCCCACTGGGTCAACATGAACATTAAGTGGGTGGGAGAGCACCTGCCTGGAGGGTCTGTGGGACATTTTCATTTAGTAGGTAAGTGGTGGCTTTTTAGAATACGGCTTTTCTGCAGTTTTACTCCTCAGCTACTGAGGCTCCACTCCTGAGCTCTGAGCCAGGACACCTGGTGTCATGCTTGCCCTGTCACTATCTTCGGACTCAGAAAGAACCTGCCCGAGGTTGTGGCTAACAAGGGGCAGAGGTAGGATTTAAACTAGGGTCCGGCCCAGAGCCCACACTCTTGCCCCCGCTGACCGGAACTGGCTGCACCAGGGGTGTGCCTGCACAAGGACCGTAGGGCAGGTTGGCCATGCGGAAGTGGAGGACGAGGCCACGTGGCCATGTGGTCTGAGAGGTCCAGTGCCTGGAAGGAAGCCCCAGCCTTGACGGGACTTGGAGGCTGTGCACTGGGCCCAGAGAGATGGGCAGCGGGGCTCTGCCCAGCTCAGTCAGTACAGCATGGAGGGCAGTGGCCTCTCCTGTCTGGGGGACAGGCTGGGAGCAGAGAGGCAGGGAGTAGGGAGTAGGGGCAGGGGGGCCGGGGTGGTGGCAGGATCCTGAGCTGGTGCTGAATTGCAGCCTCCCCGGCTCGCTCCAGCCTCCTGGGCATTCTCGGTGCAGCAGCGGCCCCAGGGCTGGTGTTTGTAACACTTGGGCTGGCAAGATGGGCCAGGGCCTGAGGCCTGAGCCAGAGGTGACTGCTGTCAACCCTGGGGACTCAGTCGTTGCTCATCTTTTGAGAGGGTGCAGCTGATAACGTTTGTGACTCTTACGTGTGTGCCCTGCACTTTTTATTTAACTGCGTCTCACGAATGTTATCCTTTTGTGAGTGGAACTGACACTACAGGGTGACCGGTAGCCTGTGTCCCAGCTTATTTTCCCAGCTCCCTGTGCTGTTTCTAGTTTTCCCCAGTGTAGATAAACATTGTGCTGTCGTGAATGTCCGTGTACACACGCCGGCCTCCTGCCCGTTGGTTGCTTCTTCCTTGGTATAGCTTCCAGGAAGAGACCTGTGGTGTCCAGGAAGCACCGTGTGCTTCCAGCTGGTTGGCATTTGTAACTCGCAGCCACGTTCACTGTCTAATGTACAGTACAGAGTGTAGCGGGTGAGAGGCCGGCTACGCCATGCTTGCTGCCCCTGAAAACTCTGTCCGAGCGGAGACAGGCCATCCTGGCCTCTTTTCCTGTTGGGGATATTTCGTTGTGACTCTGTTCACCTGATTTGGAAACTTGGCTTGTCCCAGGACTGTTGTGGCGTGGGCGGGTGGTCCCTGGAGTTTGGAGGGTCTTGGTGGTGCTGGAACCAGCCCTTGCCTGACACCAGCCCTTGCTTTCCTTCCTTTCTGCCACAGCTTTCCGGGCCCTTCTGCAGATCCGGGCAGTGAGGAAGAAGCCAGGCGCCCTGTCCCCTGTCTCCTTTAGCCCTGTTCTGGCCCAGAGTATGGACCACGATGAGCACTCTGTAAGTGCCTCTTTCTCCCTGCATTGGAGGGTGTTGTGGCGGAGAGAAGAGGGGGTCTGGAGGAAGCCCCTGCCCACTCTCCAGGGCCTGACAGGTGTCCAGATGCTTCCAGGGCCTGCCTTTGTGTCTGGCTCCCGGTTGGACTGGGTTGATCAGGCAGGCCAGAAGGAGACCACCTGGGCACCCTTGGGGCAGTCAGTACCCAGGCAGGACCCAGACTGTCTAGATAGCACCTTCACCTGCTGGCTCTGTGGTCCTCTGTCCTCATCTGCCCAGCGTGGCCCCACAGGTGGCTGTGAGGCCGAGTGGGGTGATACAGGCTGGGCCGGTGAGCTCCAGTTGCAAGGATTGCTGGCAATGGCAGGTGCCCCTTCACTGAGCTTGAGCCATGGTGTCTGTCACCGTTGCTCTAACAGGTGAGACAGCTGGGGTACTCTGTGGGTCTTGGGAAGTGAGGTGGCCTTCAAAGAGTGGCTCTTAGATGCCCTCCGTGCGTTCCCTGCCCACCCTTCCCCAGCCTGGGCGCATAGGAGGGCACCTCAGCAACTGGCCACCGCCCTTGCTCCCTGAGAAACTGTGAGGTGGACCTTGCTGCAGGCAGACGAGGGGAGTCAGACTCTGGCTTTGGGGACCTCTCGAGAGAGATGGGCAGAGACATGAAGAGAGAGAGACACACAGAAAAACAGAGAGATATATGGGCAGAGACAGGTGCCGACCCAGATGGGCAGAGACATGTGGAGACATGGAAATGCAGAGAGAAGGGGAGAGATACCACACAGAAAAACAGAGAGATATATGGGCAGAGACATGTGAAGACATGGAAATGCAGAGAGAAGAGGAGAGATATAGAGAGAAAGGGGGAGAGACAGACAAAGGGACAGAGTGATACAGAGACAGAAAAGAGACACAGCAGGGAAGAGAGTGAAAGGGAGCTACTTGGAGATGGACAGACAGGGAGAAAGATGGAAAGAGACATGAAGAGTGACAGAGACAGGGATAGGGCAGAAAAGAGGGCAGATGGGGGAGGAAGGACCAGGGAGCAGGTTGGGACAGGCCCGGGTCCCGAGTTCCCAGATCCCAGGAGGCTGCGAGTGTTGTCTGCTGCGAGTCTGTTTCTTGGCTCTCGACTGAGGTTGTTTGGACTCAGCGATTCTTAGAGAATCACTGAGAAAAGGACCCAAACCCTCTGATTGGCACCCTCCAGGGTGGGCTCCTGCACTGGGCTTGTGGGTGTGATGTGTTTGACCCACACAGTGTTTCTGAAAATTGGGCCAATATTTAAAAGTCTGGAAATTTCCCTGAAAACTCAGATTTCTGGCTTCTCTTTCAAAGTCTGAAGGTGTGGTCTTGCAGCTGGCACAGAGGCAAGGCTGCCCCTGGGGACAGGTCCCCGTCGCCCCTCTTTCTCTGGGGGTAGCCACACTGTTTTACCTGTGGACCCTGTCAGCACAGGGCCAAGGACTCGGAAACTAAGCCCTCCACTGTAACGTTGGACTCGATTACGATGCTGCACTTTTTCTCCAACAACGTATTTTTGGGGGAAAGAGGAATAGCACTTAGGCATGTTTTGCCCCTGGGAAGAGAGGACTCTGGCTATTTCGCAGAGGAGCAGCTGCTCAGGTGGTGGGGTTTTATTGTCGTTTGTGTGTTGTCCTCCCGGTTTTTGCCCCAGTGTCTGAGGGTCAGGCTGGATCCTCCTGTGTTTGTTCCCCTTTATCCTGAGAGCCATGGTGCTGTCCATGGTGCAGGTGGGCTGGGGCTCAGGTGGTGACCCAGCACCTTCTTCTCTGGAGGTTAAGATCTCCAAATAAATGGGTTCTTCTTCTCTGCTGCATCTCCTGTACAGGCCATTTCCACATAGTACCACAGAGAGCCCGAATTAGGCATTTTCTTCATGGAGTCCATTAAGATCATCGCAGAGTGGGTGATTTGGGGCTGATTTTTCTCCCTAGCCTCTGTTAGGACTTAGATATAGGTGATAAGTTTATGAGGCCGGGCCAAGCCTCATGGAGGCACCTGGGGCCTGGGAGTCCCTTCTCCATGCCCAGCCAGGCCCACTTGTGAGGAGCAGCCGGCCACTGTCACACCTCCCTACCCTGGACTTGCTGCTCAGGGAGACCCAGACCGTGGGCGGGCATTAGGGATGGGATCAGGCTCTAACTGCAGCACGGCTCCTGGAGCTTCATGGATGTGCAGGCCCAGCCCAGACCTGCGTTTGCAGGGCCCCCGCAATTCACTTGCATGTAAAGTTTGCAGAGCACTGGGTCAGTGGCGCTTGTGGAAGCCAGCAGATGAGACAGACCCCACCCAGCTCCAGGGCCATACGGGGGGGTGCTAGTTGTAAAATGTATGATTTTTATCTTGACAGTGTCCCTTTAAAAAATCAAAGTCGCACCCCGCCTCACTGGCCAGCAAGAAACCTAAAAGGGAAACTGTAAGTGTGTTTGGCCCTGTGGCCACATCTCTGCCCCTCACCCTGATTATTAAGCCAATGACAAGTACAGGAAGTCATTTTCACCCCCGGCTGACGTGTTTGGTTAATTTAATCTGTCAAATCCACTCTCCCCAGTCCCGGCGTCCCTGCCCAGGAAGGGAGTTTTGTGGAACAAGCAAAGCTCAAGGTCTGTTGGCAAAAAAACCAGTCTCGTGGGTCCTCGCTGCCCGGCGACATACCGGCCTCAGGCCACCCCTTCCCGCCAGCTCTGCTTCCGCCCGTGGTCCCCATTGCCCTTGTTTCCCTTTTTTTTCTTGCTGGCAGTGGAACGATGTTGGAGGTGGAACTAATGTGGCTGCTAAATTTTGCAAATAGCATTCCTGGCGCTTGCTTGTCATCCCGCATCCCCTGCCCTTCACCCCTTGGGTTTTAGTTCTCTGGGCCAAGGACTTGGTTTTCTTGCATTTTCCCTGCATCTCAGGAAGCAGGCTGGGGGCCAG
>NW_006436812.1:3380792-3403909 GCF_000325575.1 Pteropus alecto | reverse complement strand
AGGTGGAAGTCACTGGAGAGTCAACCTTGAGATAGGTATTTTCCTTTTTGGAGGGATGAGGGGGTTCAGAGTAACTATTTACCTTTAAATTGAGGGCACATTGGGAGCAAATGCAGGGCGCTACTGGTTCAGGTGACCCAGGGCCCCAGGAAATGCTTGCTGAGGGCAGGAGGTGCCCACCCTGACTCTCCTGCCTTCCCTGTGGTCCTAGGGTTGCTCTGCTGCCTGCCCGAAAGGCAGCCCCCACCTTCCGGTGGATCGGGCCAGTGGGAGGAGGTTCTACTTTGGAGCATTTACCTTTCACTTTATCTAATAAGAATGAGAGGAGGTGGCTGCCCCGCCCCATAGGGGCCCAGCACTGACATCCCCCAGCTGCCTTCTCCCTTCACCTTTAACCCTAAAGCGAGACTCAGCCTGTTGATGTGATCTGCTCCCCGCAAAGGGGAAACAGTGGTTCTGAACCAGGGGGCCTGTGAGAATCACCCAGAGCACACATCACCCCTTGGATGCCCGCCTGCCCCAGGTGCCTGCCCAAGGTCCACGGAGGATCTCGAGCTGGGCCAGATCCCTGTGTCGGGCAGGGCTCCCTGGGGGACCAGGTCCTCCCTGGTCTAGAACACACGTGGTTCCCACTGGTTTCTCTCGCCTCTGGCATGGCTTTGCTCTCCACCTGCTCCCGAGTTCTCCTTTCTCTCACTAACCCCTTTCTCACTCTCCATCCCTTGCCAGGCAGGAACAGAAAGCCAGGTAGGGACTGGCCAAGGCTGGGGGTGGGGTGGCTCGTCCGAATGCCCTCTCTGCCTTCATCCTGGGCATCAAGTGGGGCCTCTGGGTGTGCTGCAGCTGATGGCCGAGGGAGCCCTGGGCAGGACGTCTGCTGCTGCTCTGGAGTTCTTGGCGCCCCCCGAGGGAGGGGGGATTTAAGTCCCTGGAAGATGGTCCAGACAGGAGATGGTCAGGAAGCAGATTCTGGGGGGTAGAACAGGGCAGTAGGCAGTGGGCAAGGAGCCCGGCCAGCTTGTCCCTCACCTACTCTTGTCCCCGCAGAGCTCTGACAGCATCCCCCCTGGCTATGAGCCCATCTCCCTGCTTGAGGCACTCAACGGCCTTCGAGCTGTCTCCCCAGCCATCCCTTCGGCCCCCCTTTATGAAGAGATCACCTACTCCGGCGTCTCAGACGGCCTGTCCCAGGCCAGCTGTCCTCTTGCTGGGCTTGATCGCATCATGGAGAGCAGCCACCAGAAGGCCAAGCCTCGGAGCAAGTCCCCCGACAGGTGAGGCTGGCGCCAGGATTCCCTGTGGGGAAGGGTGTCTGGGGACCCACCCCCACTGCTCTGTGGGCCAGGGTGAGGGAGGCGTATGCTAGTGGATACAAAGCAGTTTTATTTGTAACTTTAATTAGTTTTATAACATGTTTCATTTGGTGATTTGCCAGAAAGATTCACAGGACCAGTAGTGGGTTAGGCTCATGGTCATGGCTAAGGTTGTTCACAGCAAAGGCAGCAGGGGAAAAATGTGTCCGTGGAGGCCGGGGGTGCCGGTGTCTTCCCTCTCCCAGGCTACACAGGAGCAGCACACCGCAGGAGTGTGTGCAGTGTATTGGCCCAGGGAAACCGTTTGGGTTTCAGGATTCCAGGATGTTCTGGTGGTTGGTCATCTGGTCACATCCTGCTGTGAGGCCAATGATGGCCACAGTAACCCAGCTGCAATGAAACCAGCTGCACATCCTCCACCTTGTTTATGCCGGACGAGCTGGAGGGCAGGGCTCTTGCTCCAGGCCACTAGAGTGTCATCATCACTGACATAGGGAAACTTTGAGGGCCACATGCCCAAGGGCCAGCCAGTGTGGTCCATCGTGATTCCCATCGTGATTCCTTTGAGGCTCAGATGACCAGCCTTGCCGTGTTAAGTCTTCACATGTGTACTGGGTTTTTTTTACTAGAAATGTATAAAGAAGGCACAGGTTCTGTAAAACCAGCTGCAGCTTCAGGCAGAGTCACTTCAAAGAGAAAGAAACATGGAGGTCTCTCTTGCTGCTCGCACACCTAGCCCTCCCACCCCAAGGATGTACCATCACAGTTCTCTTCTTCTGGAAGTAAAAGGCCGTATTTAGGTCTGTGCCAGCACACAGGTAGACAGCCTTCGTGTCCCGCTGGCTGGTGTCCTCCTGGCACTCTGCTGGTGTGCACCCCTCCCCAGGTTCATCTGTTCCGAGGACCCTGGCACATGTCTGCAAGCTCACCCCTCCATGGTATTAGCTTTGGCGGGGTTAGTGTTTCTTATCCACTTGTCTTCCACCCCCATCTTCTCTGCCCCCAGCACTCTGCGGTCCCCATCATCCCCCATCCATGAAGAGGATGAGGAGAAGCTCTCCCAGGTCTCGGATGCCCCTCCCCTGCCAAGCGGGGCCGGGCTGGTGCTGAGCAGCTCCCCAGAGGTGAGGTCCAGCCCCGGCTTGCCCTCCTAAGTCCTGCCTACCTGAGATCTGAGTCCCCACTGCTCACCTGTTGGCCTCCCAGACCTATGGTGTGGCATGCCCCAGGCCCACTCTGCCAGTCCCTCACTCAGTAGCCTTGGCTGGGCTGTGACTCCCTCCCAGCCTCAGTGTCCACATCTGTGGGGTGGGCATGGGCGAAGGGGCTGTATGTGAAGTACATAATAGACGCTGGCATGTCCTGGATGGGCAGCTGAGGTTCGCCCCATGCCCTCCCCGGCTGCCTGCAGTTGGGTCTCCTACAGTCAGCAGCGGTCCTGGGTCAGCACCAGAGTTCCAGGCTCGTTTTTCCTTGTTTCCTAGAGTTTCCTCACAGAGGAGATTGACGAGACTTCGTCACTTAAGCAAGGTAAGCCCTCTGTCTCCCGAGGGGCAAGGTTCTGGTACTCCCTGCCTGAGCTGGGCAGAGGCTTCCAGTTCAGCTCTCCTGGAGGTTTCTCAGAGCATTTTCCAGTGTCCTCCAGGGGACCACACACACCACTTACTACACGATGTCCCAGAAGACAGCCCGAAGCCACTCCTGGTTTTCCCTCCTGCCCTGTAGTGTTGCATAGTAGCTGTTTATTTCCCGCCTGGATCGTTCTGTACTTGGTCGCACATCCTCCTTTACAGCTGCCCAGTCTGGCCTTGGGCTGTGCCCATTCCTTGGGGTCGTCATCCTGACAGTGCCTGGAGAGACCTAGGGTCTCTGTGTGGGTCTTGGGCCTGCCACAGCCTATGGCCAGGGAGTGGGCGCAGGGCGGTGCCAGCCCCTCTGCCGGCTTGGGGAGATGCCATGCCTTTGCTGTCCCGGTTATTCCTTCCCCATATTGAACAGGTGAGGAAACTGAGGCACAAGGTTGGTGTCGGGGAGGCCAAGGCCACTTAATTTAGAGGTGACAGAGCCAGGAGGTGGCCCTGGCTGGCTCCCAAGCCAGCAGTGTGGTAAAGGCCCCCCAAATAACCTGCAGCTGCTCCTTTGCTGTGACCCCTCCTTGCCAGGGGTCCCCTGGCCAGCATTGTACTGTGGGGACCCACGTTCCACCCAGGAGCAGCCCCCCTACCACATGTGGGTGGGGCCTGTCTGTAGGCGCTGGACTGGGGCCCTTGGGCTTGGGTGTGAGTATGGGCACCGAGGGCAGGGTGCTTGGGTTAAGGGTGTCTGTCCCTGGAGGCATGGTGCCGTGCCTTCCTGCCCAACATGGCACAGGGCAAGCCCCTCGGCCTGTCGGGCCTTGGCTCCCCCACCTCTCTCAGTGTTGGCCTCTTCCTGCCTGTGCACAGTGCATGCTGGGACCGGATGGCCCCCAGCCATGCCCTGTCACAGGGTCCAGGCCCCTTTTGGCTGAGGGGACCTCCCCCATGAGGACACCCTTGGCAGCACTGAGAATAGTTTAGGTCCATGGCTGAGAGCTGATGTGTGAGTGAGCAAGCCACATGCAGAGGGTCCCCCACTGCAGTATCTGTGCAGGACCCATTGCAGGCACACGTGGGCCAAGGACTGTCACCTCACCTGCTCACCCAGAAAGATAAACAGGAGACAGTTATATCTATTACCATTTTATCTTGTTTTTTAAATGTGGACATATAATGTTTTTATGATAAAAATAAAAGCCCCATGTGGGAGGTGGGGGTGGTAGAAGGAAAGAGAGGAAGGATAGGAATGTCTATCTCTAGTCCTGGGAGAGCAGAGGGGAGTCGGGGTGGGGTCTGGGCCGGAGCCCAGGCCTACAGTGGCTGTCGTGCCCTCAGGGACAAAAGATGGGCTCTCGGGGCTCTCTGCAAGAGGGACATCCAGATCCACCCCTGCCTCTTGTGAGGCCCTGACCTGCCCCCTCTCCTGCAGGGAGCCGAGTGCCCTCCATTGAGAACGTCCTGCAAGATGGCCGCCCCGAGTCCTGTGGCCGCAGCCAGCCTGCCGACATCTACCTACCAGGTAACAGCACTCAGCCTGTGGGGTCTGGGGGCCTGCCAGGCCCGGGGGTGGTCCTGTGACTGTCCTCATGAAGCTAGGGGCCTGCTGGGCTGGGACAGTTCCGCAGCTGTCCCCATGAATCTGGGGGCTTGCTCTGACTGCTCAGGGAGAAAAACTGACCTGTGAGGAGCCTGCTCTTGTCTCACTGGCTCGGAGTCCACGCTTCTCCTATTGATCCCCAAAGTATGGCCAAGCTCAGGTTCCACAGCCAACTCCTCTTGCAGCCCTTAGCTGTTTGGTGCAAAGCCTGTGCCTGAGGCCCCTTTGCACCCCAGAGCCAGCCCATCCTCAGTAAGGCAGGAAAGGCTGTGTGTTTAAGGACATGGTTCTCCCCGTCTGTCTCCTGCTCGGGGCCAGGCAGGTCTGGTCCCACTGCCATTGCTGTGTCTTCCTTCATCCATGCCCCTGGCAGGCTTGGACCTCTGCTCAGGGGAGCTACAAACAAAACTACCTGCCTGCCCCAAGCCTGACATGGGTCACCAGCTCTCTGCCACCTGCCCGAGGTCCTGGGTGAAGCAGTGCGTCCCAGGCCAGGGTGTGGGAGGACAGGCTGGGCGCCGGGTGCCAGCAAGGCCTAAGGCAGTGCGGGGAGTCTCACTTCTCTTCCTCCCCTTTTCCGAGGCCTCTGCCGAGGACCTATGGCCACAGCTCCTCTGCTCTCTGCTCCTCTGGGCCAAGATCCTCAGCTTCAAGTCCTGGGCTCTAAAGACTGGGGATGGGAGTAGGGGGCTCTCAGGCCCTCGTGCCAGCGCCTACCAGGAGGTCATCCGAGGTTCTGGAATCATGATAAATAGTCACATTGCCCTCACAGAGCCTGGCTGCTGCCACATGCCTGGGGAACCCCTTCACCCTCTGCCTGCCCCTGGAGCCACTGTCGCCTGGTCCCCAGTGACCTAGCTTGGGCACCGGGGGCCTATGACATACTTTGGTTGGAAGGGCTTCTTGTCCCCCGCCCCAGCCTCTGTAGCAGCAGCCTCTGTAGACAGAGGGTCCCCTAGTGTGAGGAAGCAGGGTAGCCTGTAGGGACACCCACAGGCAAAAGCCACATTTAGGACAAGCACACCTTAGAGTAATACAGAATTCTAGTAAGTTTTTTCAGAGGACTTTAAGTATTATGATTCAAACTTGGGGGATGGGGACCAAGAGAGAGAGTTGTCTTCCAAGAGCCATAAGTGTGAGTCCTGATCCCACAGGGTGGCCGGCTTTAGGCCCTTGGAGCTGTGAGGGGCACGTTGTCCCCATGCAGTCTCTGCCACCCTTCGCCCTTGAGTGGCCCACAGAGTGCTCAGGGGTCTGCAGGGGCAGGACAAGCCACAGCCATTGAGCTCGGCCCACAAGTGGGACCAGGACCTGTGGCCGTCGAGCCCCCACCCCTAGGCGAGTATCTCAGGTTTCTGGCTCCACATGTGAAGTGGGAGGTAGAGCGGCTGGAGTCTGCATCCAGGGCCTGACCGGGTAAGCAAGGTGGGTGACGTCCAGCTCCTGAGCCCAGGCCCACCCTGCCTCTGCACCCTGCCCGTTCTGCAGGGCAGGGTGGCTTCTCAGAGCCTCTCAGAGCACGGAGAGGAGGTGGACACTGGTAGCATCCCACGTCTGCTGCCCCATGAGCACCTCCAGTTGCAGCCAGGGGACAGGCAGGGGTCCTCACGGGCGTGCGCATGTTTGTGAGTGCGTGTGTGTGTCGTCTGGCCATGTGCTGGCACCCTCTGTTTTGCTTCTGGCTTTTTTCAGTGGAGACCCTGAACCTTTTTTACATCTGTATTTAAGAGCATGAACACGCACACACAGGTGTCCTCATTCTTTATAACAACTGCATAGCCGTCCCCCGAATGGATGGAGCATGATTTAGTGAACCTGAATGTCCCCCAGTGATGGAGAAAAAGGACAGTGGGGGAAAGTCCATAAATGGTGAAAACCTGGATGCCTGGCCTCCCGGCAGCCCTATCGGGGAGATCTGTCCTGGGCTCTGCCTTCCCCCAGGGTTCAGCCCTGGTGGCCCCCAGCCCCGCTGTGCTCACCCGTAGGCCGAGTTCCCCTGCAGTAGAATTTGGCCCAGCACTCTGTTCTCAGGAAACATTTTTTCCGCCTGTCCCTCCTTTGTTCCAGCACATTGGTTTGTGTGGGCGTTTCATTTCCAACCCCCTAGCCCTCAGGGCAGCTCGTCCTAAAGCCAGTGCATCTGCTGTGGAATGTGCTGGTCTGTCCGAGCCTTTGCTAACCAAGCTTCCATCTCTCTCCTCCTCTGCACAGCCCGGGGGCCCGACTCCTGCTCTGTTGGTATAGAGGAGTAAGCTGGTAGGTGATCACCTTCCCGCGCGTGGCGGGTGGCTCTGAGGGGCGTCCTTGGCAGGGGGCTGGAGAGAGGACACCCCCAGCTGCTTCTCCCACTCCTGCTCCCTCTGTAGTGGTTCCTGCCCATTTTCTGGGCTTCTTCCACATCCGTGTCTTTCCCTGGGACCTGGATTCTGAATCCAGAGCCCTCCCTACACTGCTGCACCTTTGCCACGAAGAGGTGGTCCCGGGGTTCTCATGCTGGCTTCCAGGCCAGAGGTTCTTTCATTGGGACCAGGTGGCCCAGTCAGGCTCTTCCGGCCTTTTGGGTCCAGGAAACAGCACTCCACCATTTCTGAGACACGCCTCCCCCCTCCCCCCATTGCTGCTACTAACCTGTCCCCACCCACCCCTGGAACCTTCTGGAACATCAGCACACTCTGATGTCAGGAGGCCATGTAAGATTGACTCCCTCACCTGACAGGAGGTGCTCTCTACCTGGGTGACGCAAACGGACATTTTACAGAAGACACTTCTAAGAGTACCACGAAAAAATAGGCCACATGCTTTGGGGACCCCTTTCTTTTCCTTCACAATGATATTAGCCTCTGCGAAGTCTGGTGATAGAGAACCTGGTGCCTTCGGTGGCCCTGGGTTTCCCAGACGTGTGGGAGGACCAGCTGGACCCCTGGCCCATCCTGGTGGTAAGGCCCCAGCAGCCCCAGCTAGGAGACATGCCCCAGCCTGGTGTCCGGGCTGTCCTAAGCTAGGCTGCGGTGTCTGTCCACTTGTTTTGATGACTGCTCTTTTTTTTTTTTTTTAAACGCCTACAGCACCTGGTATTCCTGGGTGGTCTCCCATCCAAGTACTAATCAGGCCTGACCCTGCTTGGCTTCCGAGGTCAGACGAGATCGGGCATATTCAGGGCGGCATGGCCATAGACTTGACGACTGTTCTTATGTTCCCACACAAATTTCTCTTGTGTCCCTCACACGTTTCTTCTGACAAATCTTACCCTCTATTTAGATAGGGCCCTACACTTTTATAAAGTTGACCTCGGCCTCCACAGTGAAAGATGTTCAGTGTTGTGATTTAGGTAAAACTTCCAGAAGTAGGAAAAACAAGTCAGACAGAGCTACAGAGAACGTATTTCACCTGTGGGCTGTGTAGCGGAGCTGACTTCCTGCACATAGTTATAGCTCCTAAGAATATAATCCCCTCACCCAAGGGTCTGTGTCACAGGCGCCCAGTGGCAGAAACACTGCTTGCTTTGCTAGTTGAAGACGCCCCGTGGAGTCCGCATATGGGTGGGTGGTGGGCAGCTGTGCATTCTGCAGCCCTGAGAAGCATGCTGGTCTCTCTGCTGCTGCAGCCCCAGGCCAGGGCTCCCCACACCAGTGCCCAGGGGGCAGATCTGGGACAGAGCACCTCACGGCATTGGGGAGGTGACTATGTATGGAAAGAGCAGAGCAGGCCTCTGAGGAGGGCACACTGGACTGGGGCTACTCTGAGCACTGGCTATGTGCCCAGGGCTGAGTCCACTCACCTCTGCCCAGAGCTGACCAAGTCTCAGCCTAATCCAGTTGGGAAGCTCTGCGGACAGTGGCTGGTCACATTCCAGGAGCATGGACTGCGCAAGGGCAGGAGGCCTGGGGTCAGCAGCCGAAGGCGCCCCTTTCTGTTTCAGGGCTATGGTTCTGTTGCTGGCACCCTGGGGTGATCTGTTACTATAGGGACAGGCCTGGGTCAGTTGCCTAGGCTGGAGTCCCCAGGCCCTCTGTGTGGTCTGCCACAGACATATACAGTGGGAGTGCTGGGTGGCCCTGTTTTCTGGGTCTCATGGTTGACGTGAACCCAAAGCTTGGCCAGTGAAGGGAGCAGGTGAGACTTGGCCGAGCCTGACCCTCCTCTCTCTGCTCCTACCTGCAGGATGGTCCACCTCCATGAAGACGCCCTGAAGCCTCCTCACCACTGGTCCCACCTGGCCTCCATTTGGTGGCCCAGTCTTAACCCTGAGGCCACGATGTTGACCCCACTCTGAGATCCTGGCCAGGCTGGCAGCATGGAGCCCTGAGCTCCCCAGACTTTGCCGATGGGCCACCCGGACTCCAGTGTGACCCCTGGCCTCCTGTCTGCGTGCCCTTCGTAGCCACGACTCCAAGGGGCAGTGCAGCCCTTGATTAAAGAGCACATTGGACTGTCCCCTCTGATGAACCCCCTTTTCTATGATCACTGTATTTGTAAATGATACAAGATGAAGGACAGCCCCTTTCAGCTGTGGGCACTGAGCTCTGGCGTTTCCCCAAATGCCCTTTTGGCTGAACAGCCGAGGCTGGGGGCTGGCCACCCATGTGTTCCTGGATTGGCTTTGCCCAGCCCCTCAGCTGATAGGGAGCTGACACCCTGAAAACTCAGTGAACTGGTAGGAGATTTATTGGTGGGTGAAGTGCTGCCTTCACAGGTGGTATTATTGGGGGATTTGTCGGGAGGAAAGGAAGTGGGGTCTGAGTGACGGTCAATGAAGGAAACAGTGCCTGTCCCGTAGCCCCATGTGCGTATCCTGGCCGGCGCTGCTGCTTTGTGCTGTTTCTTCTTTCCTGCTCAGGCTCTCTGGTGCAGGGTGGATTCCCACAGCTCACAGCCTTTCCCCACGGCTCTGTCCTGGGCAGCCCAGGCATCCACATGTGAAGCCAGGGTCTGGGTCTGGGTCTGGGTCTGCCCAGGGACAGAGGTGCAGGTGCACAGCCTGTTGGCAACAGTTGGTCTAGTGGCCCCTCTCCAAGCCCTACACCTTCTCAGAGGTGGCTTCGCCCACATTCTCAGTCTCCCTCCAGGTGCAGAGGCTTCCGCTCAGCCCGAAAAGCTGCCTTTCACCAGACCAGGGAGGAACCTGAGCAACTTCTCTGCTCCCTCTTTGCCATTTAAACATCACTTTGTGTTTCTCTTTGATTTGTTCTGTCTGGGGCTCCTGTAGAGACCTGCCTGGGGGATGAGGCTCCCATCTGAGGTGATCTCATCTTTTTTATGAACAACAAAACGGCAGAGGGGGTGCTCAGCCCTTCCTGGACAACAAAACGGCAGAGGGAGTGCCCCGCCCTGGTGCAGCTGGGCACGAGCTGCCCCAGCAGGGACCTTGGCTTGGTGGGTGGGTGGATCTTTGTAGCTCCCCATGGGGGCTGATGTTTTTGGGTCTGAGGTTGGGGAGCCAGCTTTATGAGGAGCTGCCTTGGGAAAAAGTCATTCTGGGGCGGCCGGCAGCCATCCATAGAGCATCTGCACTGTGGGGGGGTTTGTCCAGTGGGTCTCCTTTCTCCAGTTGGGCCTGTGAGCAGAGTGCTTCCTTAGGCACAGCTCTTGGTCATGCTCAGGGCACCTGCCTCAGCTGCTTGGCTCTCTGCCTCACCTCCCTCCCGCCCACCGTATGCTCACGGGTGCACACATACACATACACATGCACACATACATAAGCTGGCCATCTCCTTCCCTTCGCCCCTGTCTCCTGCCAACACCCTGGCCTCTTGCCCTCGGTATTGGTGCCAGTACTCTGAAGGACGGGATGCAGACTGCCCTGTCTTGGACTTATACGTGCTATCATTTGATGTATTCTGATTGGCTAGTTTTTGTTCGTTTTTACTGTATATTTATAGTAATAAAATCATGCAGCAATATCCGTCCACTCCTTTCTCTTTGCACAGCACTGAGGGACCTTGACCGTTTCTTGGTCAGGAGGCAGGACAGCTGAGTGGCTATTGATTCTGACACCCTGACAGCAGTGTGAGCTCCAGCTAGTGACTGCAGCCTGTTTCCTTGTGTGTAAGATATTAAAGTCTAACTCCAGGAGGGAGTGAGGTCTACATGAGGAGCCATGTGTGATGCTGCTGGTTACTGTTGTGGCCATCGTGCTGATTTTTGGGTTGGAGTGAAGGATCCCTGGGCACTCGGCTCAGCCTTCTGAGTAGATGGAGGAGGAGCCCAGGGCCTCCAGGTGTGCGAGATGCAGCTGCAGTTTCCTCTGCATCACTGATTTGCCTCACAGATGTTTCCTGACCACCTACTGTGTGCCAGCAGAAGCATGACAGGCTAGGTCCAGGCCTCTGGGAAGCTTGCATTCTAGTCAGACTGCACAGGTAAATCCACATCTTCCCCAGTTTAGTTACTGTTAGAAAGAGCCAGTGACAAGATGGAGTCACAGTGCTCCTCTGAGGAGACATTTCAGCTGCGCCCTGAAGAATGTAAAGGAGCTGGCCCTGGAAGAGGGCCCCAGGCAGCTGGCACAGCAAATGCAAAGGCTGGGAGGCAAGAGTGAGCCTAATGTATCCACTGAGTGGAAAAAAGTGCAAGTGGCTGGAGCATAGGAATTGAAGAATATGGTGCAGACATTGCAAGACCTTGTAGAAGCAGTCAGAATTTTATTTTAAGAACAGAGAGGTTTTAAATCAGCTGAATGACTCACTTCAGCTGTCATGTGGAGAATGCATTGGAGGGGCAGTAGGGAAAAGCTGGTGCCCTGAATACCCACACAGTTCCAAGTTGCCTCCAGGGGCCCTTTCTTTGACTCAGGTACTCAAGAGTGGAGCCAGTGTTCTTGGCTGGTCAGTCCCTGCCCCAAGGAAGGCCTGCTACCCTTGATTATGCCTGGGTCTGGCATGGTTCCAGTGTGGGTAGAAAGGTGCTCAGTGTCAGATGAGTTCTTGTATGGGTTACACTGACTCTCCCTCTTCACATTCCTCAAATGGGCCCACATCCTTTATTAATGTTTGGTGTCAGGGAGGGGTTGGGGTGCAGGGTGTCGTTCCTCCATGACCCCTGCCCTCCACTGGCCCTAGGCTTGGGTCGTGCCCTGCAGCCTAGAGAAGGGGCCATCTCTGGATGGGCCCTTCCCCTCGCTGACCTCTCTCCTTCAGACACAGTCACCTGCCCTGGGATTTGACCAGCTGCAAGCTGCCCCTTTGAGCTTTAACCTTGGCAGAAGGCCTCAGTGGGGGAGAGAGCCTCTGTCTTTGGGTCCTTAGTCCCCATGTCTCCTGGCAGAACACACCATTGACCAAACGTGTGAGTGAGTTTCTTCACTGCCCCTTACCCGCTACTCTCCTCTCCTGTTAAGCACTGCTCAGGGCAGCCTTCTCCGTGCCACAGAACTCGCCCTCATGTCATGGCTTGCCCAAAGCTGTGCCTGGGGCACCCATCCTGACTTCCTTCACTCAGCAAATTCATGCCCACCATGGGGAGGAAAATGGAGCTTGGGTCAGCTGGCGAAGTGGCACCAAGACTTAGGGGAGCCCCAGCGACTTCCTTCTCGTGCACAAACGTGGGGTAAGTACTTTAGGTGGAAGGCAGGAGGTTTTCTGTTGAGGACACAGGGTGGGAATCTAGAGTAAGATCCTGGCTCCCTCACCAACTATGGAACGTCCTTAGTCCTGCTCCTCTGAGCCCAGGATCTTGTTATGGAAATTGGGGAGACCTCATTTCCTCCCACAGTGCCTGGCATATAGTACCTGACTTGGACAGTGCTTGGGGGGTGCTGGACTAGGAAGCTTCCTTCCCAGCCTAGGACTTAAGTCACTTCTCCCCTAACAGACTGGGTGTAGGGAGCCGCAGGGCTCATCGCCCTTCACCCCCAATCTAGGGCTCGGACTGTGGAGCAGTCGGATCTCCGCCAGGCTCTGCTTTCGTGCTCTTATGGAGTCAGGCAGACCAGCAGTGACCTTGGACTGGAGTGTTTAGCAGGTGGTAGGCGCCCAGGACTGTGGGGCTGGAGTGCGTGCAGGGGAGGGTTGTGCCCTCTGATCTCAGGGCTCAGCTGAGCCTTCCTGGGACGAGCAGGGGGCGCCCGAGCGCCCAAGAAGGCTCTAGGGGAAGGCACGCGACTCGGTCCCGCCGAGGACGACGTGATCTTGAGAATCCCGCTGCCCTCCACCGGACGCGCAGTCTGAGCCTCGACTTCGACTCTGTTCCCACCCCGCAGGCTCCGCGCGCCCGAGGCCCCAAGCCGCAGAATGCGAGCGCTGCTGGCGCGCTGCATCTTGGGCGTTGTGGTTTTCGCGGGCCATGGGCGGGGCCGCAGCTCGGAGTGCGCGGCTATTGGGTACAGGCTGGGGCGCGTGGCCTATGCACACGCCCTTTGTGCCTCTCAACGACGCGTCGGAGCGCCGCCATGGTCTCTGCCCCGATGCGCGTCAGCTATTGGCGGAGGGGTGGGGCCCCGGGGGCGCAGTTGTCCGCGCATTGGCCGGGCGCGGTGGGGGCGGGCCCGCGCATGCACTTAATTGGAGGCGCGCGGATCGCCGGGGGGCAGTGCCAAGATGTCGGCCGCGGTGCCGGAGCTGAAGCAGATCAGCCGGGTGGAGGCGATGCGCCTGGGGCCGGGCTGGAGCCACTCGTGCCACGCCATGCTGTACGCCGCCAACCCCGGGCAGCTCTTCGGCCGCATCCCCATGCGCTTCTCAGTGCTGGTGAGGACGCTAATGGGCGGGCGGGGGCCGGGGCGCCACTCGGACTCGCGCCTGTGACCCGGCGCTTCCTTGCAGATGCAGATGCGCTTCGACGGACTTCTTGGCTTCCCCGGGGGCTTCGTGGACCGGCGCTTCTGGTCGCTGGAGGACGGACTGAACCGGGTGTTGGGCCTGGGCCTAGGCTGCCTGCGCCTCACCGAGGCCGACTACCTGAGCTCGCATTTGACCGAGGGCCCGCACCGCGTCGTGGCGCACCTGTACGCGCGGCAGCTGACGCTGGAGCAGCTGCACGCCGTGGAGATTAGCGCGGTGCACTCGCGCGACCATGGCCTGGAGGTGGGGCCGCCGCCCGGGCCCTGCCCCCCACCCCGGGGTTTGGCTCTGGCCCCGCGGAAGGCACCGATGGGTAACACGTCCCCCTGAGGGTCCCCTGGCTGGGTTGGGTGGGGTGTCATTGTCTCCAGCAGCGGGGTGGGGAGAGGGACCTGGGGTGCGGGCGGGGGGCTGGTGTTCCCTCGGGGCTGTGTTCCATCTGCCTTGCTGCCTGCCATTGCCAATCCTGGGAGTGGGGAGTGGGAATGGTTGGGGGTTGGAATGGGGCGGGACCTCCTCGAGGAGCTGGGAAATTGAGCAGAAAGCGGGACTTGTAGGGCTGGAAGGGAAGGAAGTTGGTATCTCATGGCGAGGGGTTTGAAGGAACTTGCGATTTGTGGGTTTTATGGTCCGGAAGGGCCGGAGTGACACTTGATGTGTTTGGGATTCACCAGCTGGAAGGGGAGCATGAAATGTGGACTGCCAGTGGATGGGGGGCTGAGTCTTGATGCAGAAAGTGGGAAGTGCATGGGATGGTCTTGCAACTTGCTTGGGGAGGAGAGGGGCTGCACTGCCCCAAGGGAGCTTGCCGGCTTTGGTCTTACCAGATGCTGCCAGGGTCTTGTATGTCATTGGCCACCTGGCTTTTCTTCCACTGGCCTAGCAGCTCACAGGCTCCTTACCATAGTTATGCCATTGGTATGGGGGCCTGGCCCCAACCCAGGTCTCCTCTCTGTGCAGGTGCTGGGGCTTGTGCGGGTCCCACTGTATACCCAGAAGGACCGAGTTGGTGGCTTCCCCAACTTCCTGAGCAATGCCTTCATCAGCACAGCCAAGTACCAGCTCCTCTTCGCCCTCAAGGTGCTCAACATGATGCCCGAGGAGAAGCTGGCTGAGGCCGTGGCTGCAGCCACAGAGAAGCAAAAGAAGGCCCTGGAGAAGCTGCTCCCAACTTCTTCTTGAGGTTGCTCCAGTGCCGTGTGTCTGTTGCCTTCCCCCGGCTCTGTCTGTGCCCACGAATTGAAACTAGGCCCTGAATTCCTGTGGGAGTGCGTCTTCTAGCACAGCGGTCCCCAGCCTTTTTAGCACCAGGGACCCGTGCTCCTATAAGAATCTAACGCCTGATGATCTGAGGTGGAGCTGAGGCAGTGACGCTAGTGCTGGGGAATGGCTGCAAATACAGATGAAGTTTTGCTCGCTAGCTGCTCACCACCTGCTGTGCAGCTCACTTCCTAACAGACCACAGGCCTGGTGGTTGGGGACTCCATTCTAGCGTGTTTCTGTTTGTACCCCTTTCTGACTGCGTGGGACAAATTGGCATCTCATCTCCACTGCCCTGAGTAGTCACAAAGCCAGGTGGGACCCTCTCAGGACGGTCAGTGGGTAGACCTGGTTCTCCAGGCTCAGGACATTCTCACCCACCTCCAAGCTCAAACCTGCCTATGTGAAAGTCTTACGGGCTGGTGGAGGCCCAGGTACCACTGGATTTTCCAAGTGGAGAGGTGTGCGCCCACTTAGACCAGTGAGAAATCTGTTCTCATCGAGAATGCCTTTACCTGGGTTGACTCATTCTTGCATCCTGCCCTATGGTAGCCCCAGAGCCTAGAGAACTAGCTTGGGCAGGATGTTGTACTGTTAATTTTGGCTCATTAGCTTTACTTGGTTAGATTTCATTCTCTGTGGTGTGTGAACTGTGGGTAAGGCTTCAGAACAGCTTTACCCCACTGAGGCTTGGTCCCTGAGGACAGTCGGGGCCATGGGCCCAGCTGTAGGTGCGAGTTGTTGGAGAAGGAACAGTAAAATGGCTCCTCTACTACGCTGTCCTTTGATCTTGACTACAGGCCCGGGGCTGGGCATTACAGGGCATCCCCTTCTCCCACTACCTGGGGACTTAAAGACAGGGACGGGCCCAAGAGCGTTTAGAGTGGGGCTGCTGTAGGCCACCTGTCTCACGTGGTGGTGCTGTCCATCTCCCTTTGTTTACTTGTGGCACTGCCAAGCCTTGACTCTCTGGGCCATCGGCTGGTCTGGGGCTTCTGTGCTGAGACTGCCCACATGAGGCCCCTTTTGTGATCCTGGTGGCTCTGGCTGCACCTGGTCTGAGTTTGGTTCTCCTTCCTGTGCTTTGAAAGCCTCCCTTTTTCCATTCCCAGTACAGTCTGCAGGCAGCTCCCCGGGATGGTCTGGAAGCACTGGCTGAGTGTGCAGAATGACAGTAGAGCCACCACAGACAGGAAGGCCACCACTGGCAGTCTCCTATGGCCCTGTGTTTGGCAAGACTCTTCAGTGAAGCTACTGGAAAGTTTCCACGGTGCCTGCCCGGCCTGGTAAGGAAAACTACTCCCGGCCCAGCCTGGCATCTGTTCTACCTTAGAGCCTTGATGAAGCAGCCACACTGGGCAAAGGCACTTCACTCTGTAAATAAAATACCTGTACCTTGCTCCTCTCTTATTTCCTGGGGCATGGGGCATGCTTAGCTCTCCAGGTAGCTTTTATTGAATCATGGGGGCTCTGAGCAAAGGTGGCTCTAGCTGCAGGGGCCAGTGGGGTAAGAGGGGTCACCAAGTCAGCCCCACTATGAGCAGTGTTCTCTGTCCTGGCAGCAGGGGCTTGGGCTTCAGTGAGTCACTGGGGTTGGAGGTCTTGGTGTGGCTTTTCTCTTGCTTTGCTATGTCAGCCAGTAATGTGTGTGCTGTGACCAGAACTGAGCCCCTCACCAGATGATCTTAAATTTTATTTTTCAGCAAATGACATATGCTGCCCAGGCGTCCCAGACCTTACCCAGCCGGGCAAGCCTGAGTGTGGCGCCTGCGGTGTATAGGGACATGCTCTCCCCAAGGCCCTGTCTGCTCTGGGCCTTACCACCAGGTTCTGGGTGAGAGGCCCTCGTCCTGCCTCTGTGGGGGCCTCGCTGCCTGGCACCGGCCACAGCCCGGTCCTGCTTCTCTGCCAGCTGTTCCCGGGGGCCGATCCTCTGGCCCCAGCTGGGGCCTAGGCTGCTGTAGCTGCCTGCTCACTGCCCTCCTGTCTTCCGGGCACACAGCTTCAGGGTGGATCAGTCACCCAACGTCAGATTCTAAGAAGGGAAAGGGAGGACTGAGGTGGGCATTCACTTGGCTCGCAATGGACCCTGCTGTCCTGGCCTGGGTCCTGGGCTGGCTGACACTCACCACTGCCTCCTGCTAAGGCTCCCGCCAGTTCTCTTTCCCATTCAGTGACTGCAGCTTCTCCAGGCCCTGGGACACTGAGCACAGCACTCGCTCTGAGGATGAAAGCAGACAAGTGACTGCTCGCAAGCCTGGGTGGTGGTGGGAAGAAGCAATGTCCTGGGGAGCACTAGGAAAGGATGACCTGGAGGGTCAGCAGGCTGCCCCAGGAGTCAGAGCTGAGAGGGGTCTCCGTGTTACCCCAGGTCTGGTCCCTTGGTGGGGGTGAGGGCCGCTGGCTTCCCTTCCAGAGACTCACCCATCTCTTGGACTCGATTCTCCAACACTCCTGATAGCTCGGGGAGGCTCAGGGCCTGCAGGGAGGCCTGCCAGCCTTTGGAGTCTGTGGGACAGAGGGCTGAGTGAGCCTGGGGTCTGTGTCCTTATAGGCCCATCTTTGTCCTGAGCTACTGTGACCAGGAGTCCCACCCTGGTTAGTGCTTGCATGACTCCCTCATCACATCAAAATGTGTTCTGCTGCTTGTTGTCCCTGGCCTCCAGTGAGGCTCTGCCCTGGGGTGGCCCCAGCCTGGGCTCCAGGTGGAGGCTGCAGAAGTCACTTGAGCTCTTGGACAGCACTGTCAGCCATGGCCCAAGGGCTTTGCCTCCTGCCATCAGGAGGGACGGTGAGGAAACGGGCTGGGATGTGTGCAAGGGAACCTGTGTCATAACCATGCTAAGACAAGTGACAAAACCCAGCCTGAAGGGGCATCCCTGCCCTCTGCCTGCCCAGTCTGCGGCCAGGACCCCACTCTCCTTACCAGCTGTGGAGAGGGCTGGGCCCAGGGTAGTCCCGAGAGGAAACTCGTCCCGCCTCACTCGGGCTGACAGCTCGGCCTGACAAGCTCTGCCGGACACAAGACCAAGTGCTGGTGAGGGGAGAGGCCTGACGACTGCTTTTTACAGCTCCCAGAGGGCAGGGACGGCAGGCACCCCCAACTCCCTGTCTACACAGCTTGCCTGAGCTTGGCAAGCACCCCAGCACAGCACCCGTACTGATAAGCTCTCAACCCGAGACCTGGGCAGAGAATCTGCATAGAGTCTGCAGATTTTCAGGGTCTCATTGCTACCTGGTCAGCTCTGTAGGAAGGAACAGCCAGAATGAAATGGGGATGGGGAGGGAGTGACCCTAGGAGGCCCTGAAAGCAAGTCCTTGGTTGAAGAAGCTGAAGAAAACTCAGGGCCTAGCCCAGGCCAGCTCAGGTGCCCGCCCACTCACCGCAGCTGGTCCAAGACAAGAGCAGCATCCTGGGCCAAGGCCCAGGTCTCCTGCAGCTGGGCAAGGACATCCTTGCGGGTGCCATCCTGCTCCAAGAGGCAGCTCTCCACCACGGCCCGCAGCTCCTGCTCCTGGGACACCTGGCCCCGCATGGCCTCCACCTCCTCACAGCGCTGCAGTGGGAAAGGGAGAGGTGGGGTGGGCAGGCGGGCAAGTGGGCATGGGGAAGGGTGGTGCAGGGGACACGAGGCCAGGACCCACCACACCCTCTGTCTCTGCCATCCTGACTCCTAGAATGGGAGAGAAGGCTGTTTCTACCTTGGAGCCTCCCCTGCTCTGGGTCCCTTCCTCTGAGCCATCTGATGTCCACACTGGCCACCTGTTCTCTGCCCTTACCCTGTATCTTCTTGCCTGTGTCCATCTGACCTTGCACCTAATGTCGCCTAGCTTTGTGTGCCTGCCAGTGCGTCTCCCCTTCAGGGTAAGAGCTGTTATGCTTTCTGCCCTCACTGTTGTATTGACCGCTGTGTCCTCTGCAGGTCTGTCTCCAGAAGCCTCTCTCGCCATTTCTGCACATCCCCTCCCTGCTCTCCCCATTTACTTTGTGGAGCTGGATGGCGAGCTCCTGCATCTCTGCTTCCAGCCGGTCGGCATAGGCCAGCTCCAGGGCGTCACTGGGGGGGCGGGCACTACTGTGCCAGCGGGCAATGGCAGAGGTCATCTTCCTCTTGGGCCCAAACAACCTGCAGGGGGAATGAGAGGAATCAGATCAGCACCAGCTGTGTGTGGAGGCTCCACTGACTGTCCTTCCATCAAGATGGTAACCCCCCAGGAAAGATCCCATCTTTGAAGTGGGAGAGTGGCTCCAGCATCCTGTGGCAGAGGTTGTGTAAGAAGTGACAACCCCACTGGAAGTTGTCCTCCCCCTGCCTGGCCCCCTCCCCAGCCCGAGGTCGCTGGGCTTCAGGCTATGGACAACTGTCTGCCAACTAGGGAAGCTCTCAAAAGTGAACAGGCAGAAAATGCCTAGGTGTCCTGAATGCAGCGCTGTCAGCTGGGCCAGCTTGGGGGCCACACGAGCGACTGTAGGAATGGAGAGTACAGACAACTACAGGAAAAAAGCCAACCTCTAGACAGGGCGGCTGTTTCCATCCGAGTGTTGGGAAGCTGCAACCTCAGCTGGTCCCAGAACTTTGGCTGAAACGAGGGGCATGCGGCCACAGACAGCCCCTCTGGACTCACGTGATGCCGATTTCCTTCAGGTCACTCTCAGTGAGCGTCAGGAAGATGCGGAGGTCCACATCCTGCTCCTCAAACAGCTGCAGGTACTTCAGACACCCGATCTGCTCTAGCAGTGTGGCAAGGTCCTAGAGGCCAGACAGGCCAGGCCAGGTCAGAGGATGGGCAGGGCACAAAGACATGGGGACAAGGAAAATATGATGCCACTCAGAGCCACTTTTCTCCTGCTAAGTGTGTATTCATGAGATTGCCTTGAAGGGGGAGATCTGAGCACTGCTGATCCCCCAAGTTCAGCAATGGGAGAGTGACTTGACCGCAGGCACAGAGCCCAAGCTGCCCTTCCTCTTTCTGTGCCCTCAGGCATAGCAGGGAGTCCAGAGACACTTTTGTGTCTTTGAATCCATTGTCTTTTTCATTTCAGCCCGAAGGACAAGTTTAGTATTTCCTGTAGGGTAGGTCCTAACAACAAATTCTCTTTAGTTGTCCTTTACCTGGGACTAACTTAATTTCTCCTTCACTTCTGAAGGATAGTTTTTACTGGATATAGCATTCTTGGTTATTTTTCTTTCATTTCTTTGAATATGTCATCAAATGTCTTTCTGGTCTCCATGGTTTCTGATGGGAAATTAGCTGTTAATCTTACTGAGATTCCCTTGTAGGCAATGAATCACTTCTCTTACTTCAACATTCTTTTGTTTTTTGACAGTTGCATATGATGTATCTAGGTGTGGATCCGAGTTTAACCTACTTAGAATTCATTTAGCTGCTTGGATATGCAGATTCACATTTTTTATCAAATTTGGGAAGATTTGGCTATTTTTAAAACTTTTTTTCTGATTTCTGCTCCTTCCTTCTGGAGCACCATATGTGCATGTTGGTATTCTTGATGGTGTCTCACACGTCTCTTCATTTTTCTTCATTCTGTTTCTCAAGCAATTTCAATTGGTCTGTGTAAAGTTTTCTAAGTCCTTCTGCGTGCTTAAATCTGCTGAGCCCCTCTGGTGAAATTTTCATTTCAGTTATACTTTTCAACTCCAGAATTTCTGTTTAATTTTTATTTCTATCATTTTCTTGATATTCTCTAGTTAGATGTGGTTTATTTTAGCTCTTTCAACTTATTTTTAAAAGCAGATTTAATGTCTTTGTCTAATAAATCCAGTGTCTGGGCTTCCTCAGCGACAGCTTCTACTATTGCCTTTTCTTACTGTCTATGAGTTACTTTCTTGTTTCCTTGCATATCTTATTTTTCTGTTGAAAACTGGACATTTTAATGTGGAAACTCTGGAGATCCAATTCTCTTCCATCTCTGGGGTTTGTTGTTACTGCTTGTTGTAGAAGATCTATGTTTATTTAATTACTTTTCTAAAATAATTCTATAAAGTCTGTATTCTTTCTGGTATATGGCCATTGAAGTCTCACTCAGCTAGCTTTGGACAGAGATTTCCTTAAATATTGGAACCAGTAACCTCTCAGTCTTTGCTGATTAGCTCTGAATGCTTGTTAGGGCACATCTTCAACAGTCACCCAGGCAGATGGAAATTCTACCTTAGCCTTTCTTTCCTGTTTGCTCAGAGCCCCAAGGTCATTGGAGGTGTTCTTGACACACAGCCTTGAGTATGTAGGTGGCCTAGATTCTCAGGAATAAGTCAGAGCTTTTCAAAGCTCCTATGGACATCTCCATCTCCTTCCCCAGCTTTTCCTTTTAAGCTTTGTGGTTAATCTTTTTACTCCGACTGTTATCCAACACCTCAAACAACTGCAAAATTAAAATATTTCCCTGTGATTATCTTCAACACTTGTTCTCCAAGGAGAGGGCTTTTAGTGTCAGGTAGATAGATCTGAGTCAAGTCAAAGCCTTTAAGTACAGTCTTCTAGGGAACCATCAGACAGGTCCAATAATGCCAGTTCTTTGAGAATGAAACTTTGAGAGCGTTCCAGCTCTGCTCTGCCCCACTCTGGTGGCTATTACAGCTATCCTGGCATTGGAGAATGAGGAATGGGACCAGGGCAAGTTAAAATGCTAAAATGCTACGAAAACTCAGTTCTTACTGAGATTCAGCTATTTCTCTTGAATAAACATTCTCCAGGTTGTGGCAAGCCTTTAGTTGATTCACAGAGTTTTGAAAAAAAGGAGATTCTGACCACATTTGTCAGTTTTTTTTGTTGTTGTTGTTTGGTGGTTTTTTTGCCTTTAATGGAGGAGCAAATTTTAAAAGGTGGTTAACTCCGCCATTTTCCTCAACCTGCTTTCTGAAACAGATTTAAGATCCCACCATCACCACCGAATCTCCAATCAATGTGCATTTAAGGAATTAAGAGGTGTAGCTGCTTGCTGAGCCTGGGCATACAGGCCCTGCAGGGGCTACAAGGAGAAGCCAGCAAAATCACAGGGTTCTAGTGAATAGCAGAGCTATGATCTACACATATAAATGGATAAATGGCAGATATTTACCTGTCTTTCACCTTTGTACCACCTATGCCCACAGAGGGCAAGAGAACTCAATAAACACATTATTAGACAGTCGAGCTGCTGCGTCACATCTTTGATCCCTAAGAAATTGCTTAGCCAGAGTAACCCACAATGAGGAAGGCAGAAATAGCAATTTTCTTTAAGTGCACACAATGTGCCACTTTGTCTCTGCTTCACATGCATCTTGTCACTAACTTCCTGAAAGCTGCTCTATGAGATCGGTCTGTTTTTCTCCTCTCCAGGCTCAGGGAGGCTAAGTTGAGTATGGAAATGAGTATGGTAACCAAAGGGAGAGATAGATCCCTCCTGTGGAAAGGGACAGACACAAACTCTGTGACTGGCACCTCCAACCTTAGGAATCCTCTCAGTCCAGGAAGCTTCATGGATCATTTGGGAAAAACTCACCACCACTCTCTTCTCCCAATAATGCCTGGCCCACCGTAAGTACACAATACCTCACAAATCACAAAAAGTACTATCTTTCTAACAATGTAACCGCCAGTTTCAGAAAAAGTCTTACCTGGGGTCCTGAATAAGGGGACCTCTCAGTCTGGGGGATAGATCCTGGGGAACAGGCTGCCCCAGAAGTCCCAGTGCTGGGAGACCACTGGTTGTCACTGTTGCTGTAACGATTCTTGGTCTTCATATAACTTTTAGTTTGTCTGCGAACCGAGCTTTTACGTGCATGATCTGAATCCTGTGGCAAGGGGTGTGTGTTCAAAGTAACAATGAAGCATAATCATCAGGAAAATGCAAATTAAAACCACAATGAGATATTGCCTCACACCTATCAGAGTGGCTATCATCAATAAATCAAACAAATGATTGCATGCACTGTTGGTGAGATTGTAAACTGGTGCAGCCACTATAAAAAGCAGTATGGAGGTTCCTCAAAAGTTAAAAATAGAGCTGCCATACTTCCAGCAATTCCACTCCTGGGTATCTATCCAAAGAAAAACACTGATTTGAAAAGATATGTGCACTCCTATGTTCAATGCAACATTACTAGTAATAGCCAATGTATGGAAGGAACTTAGATATCCATCAATAAATGAATGGAAAAAGATGTGCTGTGATACGCGCACACACGCACACACACGCGCACACACACACACACAGAATGGATTTTATTCAGCAATAAAGAATGAAATCTTGCCATTTCTAACAACATGGATGGACCTAGAGGGTATTATGCTAAGTGAAATAAGTCAGAGAAAGAGATACCATGATTTCACTCATATGTGGAATTTTAAAAAACAAATGAGTAAACAAAACAGAAACGGACCCATAAATATAGAGATTAAGCTGATGGTTGCCAAACAGGATGGGGTAGGAAGATGGGAATAAAAAAAAAGTGTAGAGAAAGAGTGCCTCAGCTTTGGGGTCAGCTAGACCTGGGTTCACATCCTAGCTTTCTTACTAATTAGTTGTGGAACCTTGGAAAATCCCTTTAAAAAAACACTCAAAGCATAACTCAAAAAATAACACTAAAGGGCTTCC